>NC_138905.1:164644438-164978785 GCF_965231255.1 Vanellus vanellus
TATCGGGGATCCCGCAAACTCCCGCCGGGCTCGGGCAAAGGCTGACACTTCAGCCGGGGGCGGGGGGGTACATGAGGCGGCTGCGCCCGCACCCTGAGAGAGCGATCGATGGCAATTTTCTAATTTCTCCTTGCCCGCTCTTGCTCCTTTCCCTTTTGGGATGTGCTGACTTCAAGAATTTGAGACGCGGCTTCCCCGCGTTGTCACTCGTGCCTCCCGCCCGCAAAGAGGGGCCGGGGCCGGGGCGGGATGGGGAGGGGGAGGGCTGGATGTTCCTCTCCCCCGCAGGTCCTTCATCCCTCTGGGATGCCCGTTCCGACTCCCGATACTGGGAAATTTGGGCAAGCCGGAGAAGTGAAGGTAACTAATTGTAAACACCTCGTTGCTTTTTTTGAATGCATTTATTATCATATTAGCAAGGGAGTATGAAACATACGGCATATTACTCATCCTATGCCTCCAGGCAGAGAATTCTCCTATTGAAATCAACCAGTATAACCAGATTTCTTATGGGAAATTACAGAGGACATCTTAAAACTCTTCTCACGGAAATATATTACTGGAATGTCAATTCCAATTCAGCATTTCCCTTTTCTCCTCCCCCCCCCAAGAAAAAGTAATTAGCCATTTACAGCTGAAGCTTTGAGATCCTGAAGGCGTTGGTAAAACACGCAGCCCCACGCTCCTTGCCCCGACAGCGGGACACCCCGCCCCCTCCACCCGAACCCCCCGAGCAGCCCCGGGAAGGTTACCGGGGGTATGGGAGGTGCAGGCGCAGGGCAGCCCCTCTCCAGCGCCCTCCTCCCGCCCGGCGCCGGCCGGTGTCGGGGGCGGGGGGGACGGACGCTCCGTCGGGGAGCGAGGCCGGACCGCCGCCGTCGGGGGCGAGGGCGGCCCCGGCGCTGGTAGCCCGCTGGCCCTCGCTCTTCCCCGGGGAGGGCGGGTGTGAGTGTGGCGGAAGGGGGTGGGAGGGGAGAGGGGGCAGCCGGTCCGCCCGCCCCCGGGACGGTGGTCGCTTTCCCGCCGGGAGCGGCGGTTCCCACCTGCTCGCAGGAGCGTTGGGAGCCCGCGATAACGAGATAAAAGCGAGGGAGCCCGGTGGCTGCTGCTGATGGGGCAAAATGGCAGCAGCCTGCTAAATACCATCAAACAGTTCGGGGAGGGTAAAACACCCCCACCCCCACTCGCGCACTCCTATCGATTGTATCCACGCGGAGCAGCAGGGGGAAGAGGGGAAAAAAAAAAAAAAAAAAAGGCTATTAACGCCGAAGAAGGATCCCTGGAAGAGAAGAATGTGTGCTGGGATTGTTCAACTTTTAATAAGTTTTAGGACTAATTCCAAAACCGGCAATGATTCCTGATCAAATTATTCCCCTGGAAATGCTTCTACACGTTCTTTTTATTAAGATTTCTTTGGCTGCCAGAAATGAAATATGAGACTTACCAGATAGAAAGTAAAGGAAGGCCAGAGCAAATTCTTATAAGCCTTTTTTTTTTTTTTTTTTTTTTTTTTTTTTTTTTGGAGAGGAAGGAGGCGGGAGCGGAGGCTCGAGCCAGGGAAATGACAAGCTATCTAACCCAGCTCTCATTCAGGTTCCGTACAATATGAATTCATCCTCTTGGCCTTAACAGCGAGGCGGCTTTCTAGCACATCCCAGACTTTGACTCGAGGAATTTGACTCTCCCTCTTTTGCTCAGGAGCTGAAGCCGGGCTCGGTGCTCTTGTTGGGAGCTATTTTCTCATTGCCGGACTGAGAGACCAAATTAGTCACCGCTCCTTTGTTTAGATGCTGCGGTCCGTCTCGCTCCCGTGAGACGCTGGAGAAGGACTTCCCTGGGCTCTATGGGAGAAGCCACCTCTGCTTTCCTAGTTGTAGGGTATTTTTGACACGTATGGGCAGTGAATGCTGATCCCGAGTGTCGGAGAGCTTCGGTAGAGGCTGCTCATTTATTTCGAACTGAAGAAGAGTTTACCTCTCCGTAAAAAAAGGGTGTCTATTAACTGTTTATTAATGCGTCTTAATAACCCAAATTATCTCTATAGCATAGAGCTCGGGAGTAAGAACCATTAAATCTGTTCATGTTTTAAGAGGGATCAGCCTGAACAGAAATCAATTAGCACCGCAGACAAAACCAAGCCCTTCTTAAGACAAGTGACACCGCATTTTCAACATACTTCGGGACTTAATCGGTACCGCCGATCCTGTTTCTTCCTATGTTCAAACATTTCAGCGTGACGAGGCGCAGCCACCCGCCAGCTGGCTCACGTCAGGCAAAGTCCCCGTCACCATCACCCCGTCACCCCCTTCACACCTGCTGAGGAAATCCCACGCAACCCACAGGTCGGGGCGAGCAGCAGAGTTGGGCTGGGGTACGTACCCCTCCGCATCCCACCCGTGCCCCGGGTGGGCCTCCCGGGGCGTGGGGGGTAGGGCCCACCCGCGGCTGCTGGCTGCCCTCCCCGCCGGGGTTGGCGGGGGGACCGCCCCGTCGGTCCTCGCCGCGGTTCCCGGTACCGATTGCTCGGGAGCGGGTGAATCAGCCCCGCGGCACGGCGGGGCAGGGCCGGGAGCATCCCCCTCTGCCCTTCCCCGGGCAGCCCGGAGGGGCGGCTACGGGACGGTCTCCCGCCCGGACGGAGCTGGCAGCCGCCTCCCCACCCCCAACACCTCCCGAGCCTTTCCTGGCTCTTTCCTGGCCCGACGCTGTGCCAGCGCACCGGCGCTTCCCCCTGTCTCCCCCGTGTCCCCCCACCCCCGTGTCTCCCCGGTACCTCCGTGCCAGCCCCGGCCCCGCCAAGCGTACCCCGGGGACAGACTGTGCGGACCCGGGAACTGGGGAGCCGTCGGGGGGAAGCCGAAGGCAGAGCTCCGTGGGTCTTTGCCTCGCTCTAACCGCTGTGGGGACCGCTGGGGGTTACTCGGGGGTGCATTCAGCATCGTGGGGTCCCTCTTTCCCGGTGCCGTGCCGTGCCGGGGTGGTGTCCCGTCCCGTTCCGTGTCGTGTCCGTCCCCGTCCCCCCCACACCTCCCCCAACCCCCAAAGCGGCGCCGCAGTGCCCCGAGCTGGAACCGGCGAACCCCTTCCCCTTCGCGGGCTGTAAACAGGATGGGGTTGATTTATTTTCTCGGGGGCGGGGGGGGGGGCGGGGGGGGGGCGGGGGGGGGGCGGGGGGGGGGGGGAGAAAACCAAAACCCCCCCGGACCCTCAACCCTGGAGGGGAAGACACACACCTATGGGGTCGCTCCCCCTCGGGACCCGTTGACGATTTTAACAGCTGAAGAAGACAATGTGGCAACCTAAAACCGGGGGAGCGGGTCAGGAAAACCCCGCTAGGGCAACCTGGCCGCGGCTCCTCGGACCTGCTGGGGTGTCCCCCAGCCCTGAGCACCGCACCGCCAGCTTCTCGCCTGCCTACAGGCACCTGGGAGCCCAAATGGGGCGACCCCAAGGCTTACCCCATAGCCCATGTGCTCCCCACCTTTGCTCCCGCCTGGCAGAGTCTCTCTCTCGCTCAGGAGATGGGTCTCCAGCTCCTGGCCGTGTATCTCTCCTAGGAAAGGTTTCCACCTCCTGCTCCCTGTCTGACCTACCTGGCCATGGGGCAGTAGAGGTGAGGGTTCTGCTCTCACCGGGGCACTGTGTGGGCTGGAGGGTGACATCCCTAGAGACAGGAGGGGAAAAGCTTAGCGGCGTTGGAAAGGGTGCCCTGGCATTCTGCTCCGGGGGTGCTTTACTTAAATATCTCATATTAGGTACTTATAGGTTAAAAGGCATACGTTGTTCGGCACACACAGCTCCAGTGGAAACCTCAGACTTGGGTGAAGCAAGTGGTTGCAAGCTCTCATGTTCGGCTTCAAAAAGACGCCTAGCTACAGCCCAGGGACAACCACAGGAGACGGACATCAGAAACCTCTTTTTTGGGGGGGAAGCTTCCTTTGCAAATCCCCGTGCGGGCATGCAGCGCGGTTTGTGCGAGGGCATGGTCAGCCCCGTGGGGCTCCATCGCCAGCTTTGCCCCCTGACTTTCGTGTACTGCTGAGCCAATTTCTCGAATGCGTGTTCTCGGGTGTCACTGGGCAATGACAGTTCATTAAAACCTGCTGTAATTGCCCAAGTCCGGATGGCGGTTGGGCTGTGGTCGTTTCTTGACCAGCCTTTCTTGACCTTGTTACTGTAATTACTGAAGAATAAAAGTATGTTTGAAATTTGTTTTTATGGCCTGAATATTCTGCATACGGGATAAATAATACTTGCTCTTGCATCTCATCAGCTAAATTTAACAATTAACAAGCCAGCATTCAAATAGTCCAGGAACCAGTATTGCTGGCCAATATTTACCAAAACATTTTGTATAAACAACGTCCACTCATATATGTCTGCACAAATCAAATCATATTTTCACATCCAGATTACTTTATTATAAATCAGCAATATTAATATTGATGTTTTATTTTGAACATAATCTTAGTAATTTAACTAGAAAAAGTCCCAAATGTAAAAGTAATCAGAAAGCAACTGCATCGGGTTTATATTGGTCACAGATAAAAGGCACTGGGGAAAACCCAGACCAAACCAAGGAGAATGACATCTCTAACACGGATTTCACTACGACCAGGCTTTTACCCTTTTTTTTTTTTTTTTTTTTTTCCCCGTTGATGTTTTGCAATAAATTAATTAGTTTCTGGGCTCCAAACTCTTCAGAGGGTCATAAATCCTGATGAAAACATGCTCCCTCTTGAAGTTGCACCTGGATCACTTATAGGAACATTTTTTTAAATTCATGTAAAAGTTCTTTTCTGCCTAATAAAGTGAAAAGTTGAAGAGGATAGCGGATTACGTGGAAAATTTAGTCATTCATTTACATCTCATAAGTATTCTTGAGAATGCTCTTTTTCTGACATGAGGTAGTGACAAACTTAGCTCCTGGATGACCGACTAGGACACATTATTTAAATGTTACCAATCAAAACAATTGTTGAAGACTTATATAAAGGGTTGGGTTTTTTCTGATTTATTTGCTCTGAAATCCTCAATAGTAATTTTTATTACATCAAATAAGCTGTACCCAAGGCAAGTTCCCTCTAAAAGACCAGAATATTTTTCCTCTAGCTAGTAATGAGGAAAAAGATCTCTCACTTTTGAAGGATTCGGGTGTAAGATTACAAGGTTTTAGGGAAAGGGCACTCTATGGGGCACTGGTTTTGTAGGTGTTGCTTCCATGTGACTGACGAAGATTTTGTCAATCTCCAAAACCCACACTTAAAAGAAAACATTAATTCGCTCTTGTGCTACCTTTCCATAAATTGAAAGGAGGGGAGTTAAGTCACCTGCTAAAATATTTATTTATGATCAGCTGTGGAGAAGTAATGATAACCTCAGAGCAAGTCCACCTCAGCCAGGTATTATAATACTTCTGACAAATACGCCTGTCACCTGGGAGCGCACCACAAAGCTCTGATAGAGCTGAACATCTAGTAGCAAACTAATGCTACTTGCAGCTGCAGGATGAGCCAATATCCCACCTCGATAAACACCTCCTGTTGATGGCAGAAGATATTCCAACCGACCTGCTCCCTTGGACACGCCACCTGTGCTTGCTTTCTCAAGGTTTTCCATCCAGCTCTTTCAAGTTCTGGCCCATGGTTTGTTCTCATCCTCTTCAAACTCTCAGCTGCCTCTGACACCTGCAGCCACACTCTTCAGCATTCATTTCTTTCAGGCTTTTTTTTTTTTTTTTTTGAGGCCATCTTTTCCAGTTCTATTTCTTCCAGCTCAGGGATGTGACAATCCTCTCATGCCTCTCACACTGTCTTTTAGCCAAGTCCCAAAGACTTGCCTCTTTCACTCTCTCTTTCCCTTGCCTCTCTCTTCCCTGGTGACTCTGGAGAAGAAGTCGATTTCATCTATCACCTTCACCATGACAGCACAGAATATCCCTCTTCACTCAGGTTCTGTCTTTGTAATTGTATTCAAAATGTCTTATCTTCATGATTTTTAACATATCAGCATTAATTCAGCATAGCTCAGAGTGAGGCACTAGTTTCTCAGGCTTCGAGTATTTTCTTCTGCTCTCCTTCCTTGCTTAATAGTCCTACCAACATCTCTAAGCCTTGACCTTCCCTTACTGTCCTTCAAACCAAACCCCAGTCAAGTCTTGCATAATTTAGGTTAATGTAAATTCCTTTGACAAATATCATTTGTCCATCTTCCTTCTATTCTTTTATAACAGTCCACAGTTCTCCTTCATCTGCGTCACCACCTCCTGTTGTGCTTTCCTCCTCTGTGCCCCTTTTCTCCACACAGCTTTCAACAGTTTCAACACGACTGTTGTGCTAGCATTGACAACTGTGTGTCTTATCCCATCTTATTCCTTAACTACGGTGTTGCTATATGTGTTTCTGCCTTTCTTGTGCTTTTAACACCATCTTCATGGTCCATTGATTCATCTTCCCTCTCAAGCATCTCCAGCTTTGCCCAATTCTGTATGTAAGGAGTCTCCTATGAGGTTCATTGTATAGCGTACTCCTCCAAATCTCTCTTTAAAGTTGACCTCTCCAATTGCACTAGCAAAACACTCAGCAAAATCAGGGCAGGTGGTGGGCTGGATGGCTGCTTATTCTAATAAGAGTGATGATTCTGCCCTTTCCTTGTCCTGTTTGCACGTTGGATGTTCTGTTGGCTTAGACACATGAACACTGGGCTTGTTCATGCTCCAGTCCCAGGAATGTATCTCAGACTGCATGCACAGCAGAGCTGGCTGAAGAGCACAGTTTTCATTTGTCAAGACTTAAAACAAACAAACACACATGCACACTGTTTATTTTTTATATATTTATTTATTTCTCTAGGTATATTTATTTTTACACCTTTCATTTCAGTAAAAAATGTTTTTCTGCAGCCTGGATATTTTTAGAGAAATAAATTCCTTTTAGAACACCAAAATGTAACATTTCCAAATAAAATACATACCTTGCATCTTGCAGTTGAGGTGGTAACCACTGTTCTTTCACGGGTCTTCTTCAAGGCACTGTCACCAGGCAGCTGTGGAAGCTCCCAGAACATGTGGCTGTAAGACATTTCCAGCACCCAAACTGGCCCAGGACTATGGACCCTAAGACATCACCCTAGAGCTTGGGCTCCAAATCCCAGCCCTGCAGCAGGCAGTGTGGAAGCTCATAAAGACTATTTATAGGGAGCCTGGGTTCAGATCGGTGTTCAGGGCTGAGTTCCAGGGAAGGTCCAACAGAGAGATCTTCCAGGATTTCACACTGGGGACAAATCTTCTCCAGGACACCACATAAGCTCTGTGGGGCAAACATTCATCTTCTGTATGAAGTTACGGTATGAAACATGCTTGTAGCATGTTTGGACAAGTGGACCACAAATGAAGTTCTGAGATCCAGTGTTGGCCACAGACCACGGAAAGTCCACTCCCATTTCCAAGGGTAACAGGTAACAGCTCCTTCCCAACTCAAGTCAAGATTATTTCGAGTGGTTTCAAGGAATTCTGATCGTGGAAAAAGTTCCAGCTGAAGTCCAAGGTTATTTTGCATCCAGCTGTCTGGATCAAGCATGAGCTTTAGTTAAACTTAAGAAAGCAGTGAGACAGAAAGCTGAGGATGCGTGAGATTCTTCTGACGGACTGATACACAAGAGAAACAGATCTAGCTCTGATCTGAATGGGAGGCCATGTAATCGCATAGCTGTGATCCTATCATGTAGTTTGGGAATACGTACAGTGTCGATGGATGCTGGAGGGGAAAAAGAGATAAAGCTCCCTTCAGCCCTTTAAGAAATCCACACTCACATAAGCAAATATTCCATCACTTTGACTTGCTCCCCCTGGTTTATCACAACTTACATGTTGGTGGTTCTGCAGGATATATAACCATTTTCTACCTGTAGATTTTAACAAATTCGAATGAAGACTTTCTTGATGGTAAAGGTCACAGTAGCGAGCTTTTGTCACGCTGTTACTCAATGGAGCAACATTCCCATGGAAGGCAGGGAAACACACACACACCATGTATGAAATTTGAACTTATATATGTAAATAGTTACATATTTAAATGATTTTCATTAATATGTTGGTGTAATTAGCAATATCCCACTAGGATATTAATCTCATGGATATTTCTAGTGTGTGTTTGAATATTACAGCAATACAAAACAAAATACAAAAGTGTTGACATTACTTAAATATCATATCTGAAGATTGAACAAACTGTGTTTACTCCGTATACTTTACTCCTATCCATTTATTTGTCATCACTTCTTTTTACATGATTCACACTGCTATTATTTTTAGCAATCACAATCATCACGGACACCAACAGGAGTGGGAAAAGCATAACAGTTGAAATACATAGTGGTCCTCTCGAGGCCCCGTGTAGGTGATTATGTCCGTGTGCTGTAGCTCCCCAAGCAGTTCCAGGCTAAGCAAGCCTATATTTGCATGGAGTTGTGGATTATGGCTGGAAACAGGCCTAATTTTTGGAATGATGTTCAAGATCTGTCTGAAACTTTTCCTTGGGTTGGGACGCTCATCATCTCTATGGCTGATTCATAGGCTTGAGCTTGTGTTGGAGTCTTTCTCCCTGGAATCACCAGACTGGGTTTTTCCTCCTATACCCAGCTGCCCATTTCCATAATAAAAGGCTGTGAGACCATCTTCCCTCAGCCAGATTTGCCTGAATTTGGCCAAAGAGATAAGCAATTTGCAGAAGGGGACCACCAGAGAGCCTTACATAAACACACTGCCTGGTAGTGCAACCTTTCCTCCATTAGGACACCAGCCTGAAAATCACCGTGTGTGTCCATGGGCTGGAAAATCTGCCAGGGATGGAAGAAGAAATGCTCAGTGGTGATCTGGTTGAGCTAGAATTTTTTTTTTTTTTTTTTGGTAATGGGTTGTTTTAAGGCTGGTTCATTTTGACAGAACTAGTCTGGGGATGAGCTTTTCACGAGTTACACCAGGAAACGTATGGGGCTGTTGTCCCCGTGGGATGGGGGGGCAGCATCAGGGCAGTGTGAGGGCCAGGCCCTGCATCTCGCACAACCGCATTGGGTCTGCTCCCACTTCAAACCAAGATGTCCACACGGTTTCAGAGAAACGCTACCGGGGGCATGTTGGCTTCCTGGGAAGCAGGCTGGGCATGGCAGGGCGTGGGCAGAGGTAGCCCAGTGGCTCGGGGACTCGGCCCTACAGGTGGAGGACTCAGCCCCACTGCTCGGGGACTCAGTCCCACGGCTCAAGGATCCCCACCCCTCTCCGGCAGCATGGGGATGATGCCGGGGACACCGTGATGGAGGGGCTGAGCACCAGCAACCCCCGAGGCCTGGGAACCCGGTGAGGCGGTGGCCCTGTGGCCCGTGTGCCACGGGTCCCGCCCGGCTCTGTCCCACGTCCCTGCGTGTCCGTGGCGGACAGGGAGGGGACGGCAGGGGCAGCCCGGGGCTGGGTTTGTGCTTACACTGGCTCCGCGGTGGGGCAAAATACCGAAAGGTGCATTTCGGTGCGGCCGGATACCCGATTTGAAAAGATGACCCACCTGTGCGGACACGCGTGTCTGGGACGAGTGTTTTGTTCCCCCCCCCCCCGCCTCGAAGAACCAGAGGAGACACTCCAAAGGGTTCGCTGATACAGGTTTCTCTCCCCACCACCTCCCACCTCCCCACGTCGGAAGCGCTGCAGCGCGGCTGGCGATGGGCCGATAAGGGCGATGGGCTGATAAGGGCGATGGGCTAACAAGGCGGCGCAGCGTGTGCCCGCCGCTGCCTTGGTGTGCTCCTGCTGCTGCTGCTGCTGCTGCTGCTGCTGCTGCTGCTGCTGCTGCTGCGGGGACACGTCTGCGGCGGGGCCGGGGCTGCTGCAGCCACCCTGCCGGGGAGGGACTTCCACGGGCAGAGGAGGTTTGCAGCGTAATGAACAGCCTTATCGTCGCCGGTATCTTTACAACTGCTTAGATGACTTTTTAATTGTGGCTTAATGCGTTTAATTATGACAACTCTTGCCCATTTTCAAGTATGATGTATTAGTATTACAGATCATTAACATTGCTAAATTGCTGTAATGACACAGAGTCCTCAGTGTCCCAGTTAGACGGGGAAAAAAAAAAAAAAAAAGACCCGCTCTTCTCATTTGGCTCTTTTGTTATTTGCCTTATAGGAAATTCATGCACGATTCTCGAGTCTTTAAAGCATGTAGGAGAGGCTGCTGCTGCTGCACCCTCCTTATTAAATTATTGATAGAGAAAATCCCCCATGTAAAACTTCCCCAGCCCTAGACGACACAGGAGCTAATATTGTCTTTCTAATATCCACTTCATCAATGTAAAAGTTAGAAAGGCTCCGCTCTTCAGCGGGTCCCCCCCTCCCCTCCTTCATAATTAGAGCAGACCGTATTTAACATCTGCAAAATAGTCATGCTTATAAGGAATGAGAAATGTGAGATGTTCCATTCTGTTTGCAATGGTTAGACCGTTTTAATCTCTTAACTTCAATATATGTCCTCTAGCAGGCTATACTTCTTGGATTTCATTTTTAGATCCTTAAGGCTGCATATATCTGTCAAACAGACATAATGAATTTAAAGTGCTAATGCCTAGAAGACCAGAAAAAACATTGAAATATATCCTCGGTTGATTAAATTACCACCTCTAGCTACTTTACCTCCTTATGTCCAAACAGATTTCCCTTTTTACTTACCAAGTACCGGATCTGGGAGATGTGGAAGATGTAATTTCATGGTTTAAAAAAAAACCAACAACAACAAAAAACCCAACAAAAAACAACCAACAAAAACCAAACCACAAACACAAAACGACAACAACCCATGCACGGGTCTTCAGACAAGTACGTTTTTTTTTTTTTTCTTTTCTTTAAACCTCTTTTCAGATATGTGTCTATCCGACGGGACTTGCCACCGACTGGAGGTATTTTTCAATTACACCCAACCTGCAGGGTAACCCCGGGGTGGGAGCCCCTGACTTTGCTGCGCTCTCCTCGACACCTAATGACTGGGGAAATAGGGGGGGGACACGACGACACGACGGGACGGGGGCGACACCGAGATGAAGGCACGTCCGACGGCGGGAGCGGAGGGTGGCCCAGCCCGGCACCCCCCTTCCCCCGCCCCGGGTGGGGTGTCCCCCTGCTCGGACCGGTCCGAAGAGGAGAGGGGGGGACACACGATGCCGGTCCCGGGGGTGCCGCACCTCGGCGAGGGACCGGCGAGCGTCGGGAGAGAGGGGACGGAGGGGAGGCGAGCAGATTTGTCGCGCTTTGAAATGAAACGTTATAATCCCTCCAACAATCCTGTTGACTGTGAGCTCTAGCGCCGGGAGTACAACACGGGGGGAAAAAAAAAAGGGAAAAAAAAAAAAAGATACATTGTTGGATAAACAGCTCCTTATAGGTAAAAACTGAATGGGCCAAATAGATGAATAAGGTGACACAATGGGAGCGGGGGGGATGGTGAAAGGAAACGAGTCGGTGGCAGTGGAAGAAAAAGGTAAAAGTGAACAGAGGAGAGAAAAGGAAAGAAAAGAAAAAAATGTAAATGAGTGAGACAAAAAAGCAAAGAGAAAAAGAAAAGAGAACAAGAGGGGGAAAGAAGTAATATTTTCCTTGATAAAAATGCACAAAAGGGAAGATGAACTTTGTTCTTTTTCTCTTTCTACTCTCCTCTCTCTTTCTGCTTTTCGCCTCGCAGCACGCCAGCCTAAGCTGAGAGCTGTAATGTCATTAAATTGCAAATGCTTTTTCATTTCCGACACACACTGTTTACTTATCTGGCAAAAACATATGTTGGAAGGAATCCGTTAAATTCTGCCCATTGCCTTGGGTAAAAGTGCAATGGAAACGGACCCACTGAGCTTCTTCTTTCTTCTTCTTTTAGCACTTCCCTTATCTACAAGACTGCTTCGCAGAAAACTGGCTAGTTCAATGAAAAATGAAGATACAGCAGGAGATTAGAGAAGAACACTGAGCAAAAAATTCCTGGAGAGAGGGTCACTCCATTGCAAATGATTTCACTCCTCTAGATCTGCATAAATTACTATTTTTAAGGCATCTCCAAAGTCTGTATATTTTTCTCACTCTGTCAAACATTTAATTTCACGCCCCGTGTTCTGAATATGCTAAAATGCATATCTCTGATGCACCTTTAAGCCAGAAAAACGAATGCAAAATTGAAGATAAAATGATGTGATTTGCACTACAAGCCTATTACTTGAGGTATTTACATATAGTTTACCTCTGCAGTTCTGAGAATGATTTATTAAAAAAAAAATCTGGATTAAGCTCATATAAATATGTATAAATCTTTGTTTAGAAAATAGATTTTGCAGCTGTTGTGTCAAAAAGTTCTTTAAGATTCTGTGAAGAATTTTCCTTTTAGCCTGCTTTAAAAAAGAGGGGGAAAAGGACAGTCTTTGACATCCTGCTTCGGCAGGAAGGAAAACACACACACTCTCTCACACACACACACACACGCGTTCAGACATTCGGGATTTTTCTAAAGGCTCGTGGGCTTGTGTGGTTCGTTGTTTTTTGTGGTTTGTTTTTTTTTTTTTTTTTTGGTATTTCACACTTTTCTTCTTAAACTTCTCCGCTGCCTTCCTCTCCTTCGCCTCGTTCGCCGGGACTCGGTATCAGCCGCTCTCCGGCTTTTCCCGAGCGTGTGAAATAGCGGGGCAGGTGGGAGTAAAACAATGCTGGGCTGAGAGGGAAAAAAATGTATATATAATTAAAATAAATCACCGAGACTCCACGGCAGAGGAGGAGGCACCCGAGGGAGCTGCCCGCCCCGGGGCGCTGAGGGGGACCCGCCGCCACCCGCCCTTCCCTCGGGGGGTCGTCCCCCGCCCGCTGCCGCTGCCGGAGGAGCCGCGCCGGTGCTTCGGCCTCTTCCCACCTTCTCCCTCTCGGCCGGGCTAAGCGACGCGGAGGAAAATGTCCCCGTTCCCCCCTCTCCCGTCCCCCCGCAGGTGTGTAGCAAGGCCGGGAGGTCGCGCCGCGCTCCCCACCTCGTCCCGGCCCACCCAGGCGGGTACCGGGCAGAGATGCTCCTGAGGCGGCGGTCCGGCCGGCATCTCGCTGCCCGGGCTGCCCCCGCTTCTCCCCCCCCCCCCCGACCGCCGCCCGGTGGCCCCTCGGGGCCGGGACAGCTCGCAGCCCGTCCGCCGGAGCGGCCCACGGGCCCCCCCTGGCGGCGGCAGTGGCGGCCCGACGCGCCCGGCACGGGCAGCCCCTCCGCGCCACCGGGGAACCGGAGCAGCCCCGAGACGTCTCGGCGGGGTGCCTCCCCTCCTCCTCCTCCCGGAGCCGCCTTGCCCAGCCCCTGGAATGGAAGCGCTGCCACCAACGGGGCACGGCTCTCGTCGCTCCTCGGCCGCGGGGAGAAACCTGCGGTGGTGGCCCCAAACGCCGGGAAGAGGGTGCAGGTGCCCACCGTCGCAGTCCCGCTTCACGGAGCTGGACCGGGATCAACTCCTAAACCACCTCTGAAGACGCTGCTTGCCTTGGCTTCCTCTGGCACGGGCAACAGCCGCAGTGTGGGGGGTGTGCGTGTGAGGTGTGTAAGTTGTGGGGGCACTTGCTTGGGATAACCACACACTCGATAGGGAAGAAGAGACTTTTCAGATAACTTCAAGGTTAATTTAAGACTTCGCTGCAAAATCTAGACTTTGAATAATACATGAATTGCAACGATTCTACCAGGATGCAGTGCCCGGGAAGTGATTGACCCCATGGCTCTGGTCCTGTCATCCTATTTTCATCAGCCCCAGATTTACTGCTCCCCCCAACAAAGAAACGTATTGGTGCACGATGTGACAAAGTCACTTGCCACAGTGCGATCCATATATACACACTGCTGCATGTTTTGGTCTCTGGTAACAGACCTCAGAGATAAGAAATCGAAACTCACAGTCTACACATCGCAAACTCAGTGGCAGAAAGCTCTTTTTTTTTTCCTTGAAGGCGGTCAGCAGTTCCCCCCTTTGCAGAAATACATCAGGCTGATGGCAGCTGTCAGCTCCTATCCTGTCGTTGAATAAAGGCTTCGTCCTTTGTCTGTCAGTCCCAGGGAGTCTTGGGCCATCGACAGAGTGCCAGCACAGCTTGCTGCCTTGGAGGGATGGTCTGAGCTCGTCCCTTCTCCCCACAAATGTAGGAACGAAGGAAGAAAGGAAGGAAAAATTGAACATATTCCATTCTTCTTGAGGAGATGCAGCAACAATCCTCATGCACTGATGACACCAGTGACAACAGCATAGCAGTGGAGATTCCTGAAGGCCATCCCTCCGCATTTAAACAAGAAGAAAGTGAGGCATGAGAGAAATTAAGACAGCCTTGAGAAAAGCTTTATTTTGGACAGCAAGGGTTGATCTCACAGACTTCTCAGAAACAGGTCTGCCAACCATCAGGTATGTAGCAGCCGAAACCAGTTACTTGTAAGAGGCAGAAGGATGAAACCACGATGTACAGAGGGCAACTAAGTCCCATGTGCCATGTTAACTCTTAAACCAGTGGGACAGAAGCGGGGTCTTCCTGCTGTGGCAGCAGAACTCTTGCCCCTCCACAACAAGCATCATGTGAGGGACATCTAGGCAGTGACCCCTCTTCAGACAGGACCAGTTTGCTGAAGCTGCACAGTCTCGATAACCAAGTGGAATCCTGCAATCCGTCACCTCCGTGCCACACCACTGTTTCAAAAAGGCATTTATTCACCTCTCAGAACTCCCTGACATATTCTGCTCTTCATGCGTCAGGACTCTGGGTCTGCACCATCATTACGATACCAAGATTAGTGTTCCGAGAGCCTTAATCCCCACTAAAACCAACTGGAAGAGCTACAGTTTGCCAGGGCAGGGATGGCACTAAGTAAGGCTTCTGCCATTTGAAGTTGCTTTTATTTCTATCAAATTCCCCACCAGGCAAGCTGGCTTTGCGCTGCAGGAACAGACGCAGGTCATGGCACTTTGCACTGAAGGGACAGCTGCACACATGCATGTGGAAGAACCAAAAGAGGCTCTACAGAGAAGGACATGTGAG
Organism: Vanellus vanellus; assembly: GCF_965231255.1. Lineage (NCBI taxonomy): Eukaryota > Metazoa > Chordata > Aves > Charadriiformes > Charadriidae > Vanellus > Vanellus vanellus. Next base: position 164,659,499 of record NC_138905.1, read on the forward strand.
TGACCAATCATGGCATGGAACATACATTTGCAAAACTCTTGCGCTTATTGGAGACCTGAAAGCCACAAATACAGCCCCAGGCACTCCAAGGGGATGCATCAGTGTCAGAGGGACAGATGCTCCCTCTCCTCCTACCACTTTGCTAATGAAACCAGGGCAACGGAAGTAACAGATGACCCTAATGATTCTCAGGTTAAGGCATAGTACTACCTCATCCCCCACCACATGGAGGATCAATGCTGACTTACTCTAGGGCGTTTGCCACCACTTGCTTGGTCTTCCAGGAATGAGCAGAGGCTTCCTCTCCTTGGCATGAAGTCTAGAGATGAGTGGCTACCAGGGAAGCGCTGGAGACGTGACTGTGTGGGATTCAAGGGTAATGAAGAAGGCATAGAGATCAAATATCCATAGCTCTAGATCATGAAAAATTGCAAAAGTATCTGGTGATACTGATAACCTATATATCTTGCACAACATCGATGCTAAATAAGTTGTACCCCTTCTCCAAATTCCTCCTAATTTCCCAGCCTGGCATTACCTCCAAGCAACTTTAATTCCTTTCCATGAAAAAGGAGCAATACAGCCCCAGCACTATGAACTGCTGTGTTTTACACACCAAACTCGTTACCCTGCATTGGTTCAGTACAGGATTATCTGAATGTATACATTAAAATCCCTGACCTGGCTGGATCCTGTGTAGTCTATCGCAGGAATACATATCTGAGCTCTGGGTAGCATTGCCATATGCAGTGTAGGGAACCTTCCATATGGTTTCTGAAAAGTGGTTACAGCACACGTGCACCAGGCGCTTTTCAAAGTAAAACAGATCTGTTCATTTTTATTTTCAAAATACCAAAGCAGTAAAATCATGTAATTGAGTAATCACTTGCCAAATTTCCTTTTTTTAATCTAATCTATTTTGAGTTACATCAGAGCCAAAATGCAAATTAAACTGGTAAGGTTCCAAGATTTCCCCCCACCTCCCTTTTTAAAAAAAACACAATTTAAGGTACTCATAAGTAAGGAAATTTTAAAAACCATTTGTTTTGTGTGCTGTAAACTTTGGAAAACAAGTTTCAGCCTGAAGTAAATTTTCATAGGTAATAGGTTAAATAGAAGTCTTATGTAAATTTTGATCTCTTCTTAACAACTCCAATGTTCATTTGATAAAATTTGATTTGAAAATAATGCCATTGTTTTAAAAGAGGCTCAAAGGGTCAGAAACTAGGCAAAAAAAGCATCCACTCTAACAAGGCACACGTACAGTCTTGCAGCTCTAACTACTGTATAAAAAAAAAGCAGATTCCCGAGATTGCTCATTCGCAGTCTCTGTTAATAATTTGGGGGTGGGGGGGTGGGGGTGGTTTTGTTGCGGCAGCATTAAAAGCCAAACTCACTCGCCAGCCTGGGCAAACTCGTCAGCACTCGACCACGAGGTGAGACAGATCCTCGCCGTGCCTACCAAGTCACACATCTCAGCCAACTAACAAACCTGTAGATAAAAGTGGCCTTCCAGAGTGCACGCTGTGGGAAACCTTTGCTCTTTGGGTTGCTGTTGGTCAGATTAAGTCTCTTCCTAACCAAGGGCAGAGCTTGTGAGAAGCCGTGTTGGCCTCGCAGGTTGCATTCTACCACAGTGCTGCCGTCTCTTGAAAACAAAACCAAACCAAACCCCACCCCCAAAACTGGCACTCACTCAAGCTATGGTCCTTTTCACGGCACTTGTCTTTTCTCCCCTCAAAACTCCTTCCTCAAACTGGGGTCTGCTCATGATGCCTCCCGGCCCCTTTTTGTAAGGCTGCAAAGGCACAACTGACCCTGTTAATTTCAAAAATAAAGCAGTCAAAACAGTTTTTCTTTTGCTGGAAAAACACCCCTGACACTACATTTGAAATAGAGCTGTTAAGGGAAGGGTCAGGCCAATTCTTAGCATGCAAAATGCCGCAGATGATGTTGAGGAGAGAGAGATGGAGGAGTTACGAGGTTGACTATTTGCAAAAAGCCTGGCTGACCTTGCAGCTGCCCTTCTAAAAGGGATCTCACCCCTCTTCAACATGCCTGTTCTACCCCATCCCCAGCAGCGCCACTGGTACTCATCAAATCCTGATGACCTGGTTCGGTGAGCTAAAACCACGAAGAACTAATTTGTTTTTCCTTCTGCTGCTGCTGCTAAGGGCTAAGTTTTCTACCAGTTTAACTCCTCAACTCCATCTCACTTAGACTGCCAGGTGACAGCCAGTGTCAGCTCAAGGGAAGCAAGAGCAGCGTGCAGCCGGGGGAACGGGGACAGTCTTTTTTCGGCAGCTAGCTGCGATGTCGAACCAGACCCTCAGGTCTCTGATGGCTAAGGAGACTAAAGACATGGTAGAGAGCGCAAAGGAGAGACAGGAAAAGCGTGAAATCAAACCAGACCAAGGATAAAGAGAATACGCATACTAGATGCAAAGCAGGGGCTGGACTGCGAGTGCTGATCGTGGGAACAGATGGAGAGATAGAGAGAGAAATGACACCCATTACACTCAAAATCATACGTGTGAGAGAGGGGGAGAGGGGAGGGCAGAGACAGCGTGTGGTGGGATAGATGGAATTCGCAAGACAGGAAGAAGACTTGCAGAAAAATCATGGTTTAAGAAAACCCAGAATTGGAACTTACTGTCCTTGGAAAAAAAAAAAATATCACAGTCTAATTCTATCAGTGTGGTTAGAAAAGAAGGATCTTTTCACACATTGCGCAGTCACACACCAAAAGGGTTAAAAGGTACAGCATAACATCAGTTTTGGCCAGCCAAATAAACATCTATTGTATCAACGTTGTGCATAACATTGCACAGATTAAACTAGAGCCAAATCAAACAAAATATTCTTCCAGTTCTGTAGAGGATCAAGATGCAAACAAAAAGATTTTGATACTTCCATGGCTCTCCATTGGCACAGGAACCAGAAAGGAATATTCATTAGTTCTGACTATAAATGTTTGTCTTGTGTGGGAGGTCTTCATATAGTAATATGTATTAGAAACTTGATATTTTTCCAATCAAGCCTTTCCACTTCCATTTACATATATTTAATTGTAAATATTCATTTTCCTATCTGAAGCACTTTAAATAAACGTACAATAAACACATTCTACACAGAAGGGGAGAGAATAGCTTAGGGGATTTGCGACCAGCCCTAGAAGTGCTCCAGCCTCCACATGGCCGGTCAGGAGCAATGCAAGACGATCCCTCCTCACAGCTTGTGGGGGGTCTCGTAGACTAAGCTGGTGATCTCACCCTCATTTCTCCTGAACAGGGATCCTCCCCCTGCAACCAATAAATCATAATTGACACAAACTGGCATCTGTGCCAGGAGAAAAGGTGACGGCTGGCAGAGATGCCCTCTCACACACAGAAATGTATTTCTTCAGAGTACAATCAACTTCAGTTTGCAAGTTGAGTCAATATACACTTATCTTTTCCAAGCACCGAAACACACAGGCAACGGAATTATACTCTAACTGCAGCTTTATTTAAAACAGAACCACATAATGCACAGAAACTCTCAAGTAAGACATTGGCATTTGACCTCAACTAAACAGTGGTGGTCACCATGGTTGGCAGTGCTGCCTTCAGGGGGGAACACGCTTTGGCCCCTTGCAGCGGCCAGGCGGCTGGGGGCCTGGAGCTGCTGCAGCTCTCCCCAAGAATTCCCTGGGTACATGGCAGCTTTCAGCAGGCACAAACCCCCACCACTTACACCACACCGGGGTTACAGGCACACCTACCCAAGGAGTGCTTTTGTCCACTGCTATCACCTAATGCATAGCTGACATAGGATGCATTGTGAGTTCCTCAAGATGTATGCTAAAGCCCCAGTTTGTGACAGAAATTTTTTTTTTTTTTCTTGTGACGGAAAGCACATTTTAGAAAAAGAGAAAGTTTTCCAGTCAGGATGCACTGATTGAAGACAACTGAAAGAAGGCTGGAAGCTATTCTTTCAAGAGGAGGTTATGAAACCAAATTGATAAAATGGGTAACTGTGTGAATAAACATGAAAAAAGTAAGATGTTATCAGCTGGTCCCACAGAAGATGTAAGTTAGTAAGAAGAGAGAGGCTTTCTCCTACTCAAACCACTCTTCAGGCATGATCCAGAGGCAGTAAGCTTCAAGCTAGAGTACAGGTAAGTACAAAGCTTTGTAAATTAGTCATATGTGAAGACCTTCCCCAAAGATATCCTGTACCGAATTAACTGACATCTTGAATACTATTGCAGTCATACTGACCTACTGCTACAATACACATTAATGACTGAATAACATGAAATTGGTGAGTGTCCGTTATGAAAGATGCTAATAGACCTGGGCAGAAACACACATCCTTTGTACCACTTACCATGAGAAAGTGATACTTAATTGCTACAGTTACATTAATAGCAAAATTAAAAATTTATTTTCAAATCGTTGGATTCAGAGCCAAACTAAGAGAGGACAATGTTACCTGTTGTTTTATGGGGCAATCTGGAAAACATTAAGAGATGACAACTCATGCTTCATATTTACATTCAAGTCAGCTATGAATTAATTTTACAAATTGTTGTAGGGTATATTTACAAGGTGAAATTAAGATACCGTTTACCTTAATACTGACCGATTGAAGTCAGAGGGACTACAGGAAGTAAGAAAACACTTCTGGAGAATAAAACAAATAGAGTGCCTCTTCTGAAAGTCACATACAGTTTTTTCTGCATAGATTAAAACTTTTATCATGATGGATCATAAACTGTAAAGCAGTTTTTGTGTCTATCGGAACATTCTCTTTTACCTGTGAATTCCATGTCTTATACATGAGGACAGATAGAACTCTTCTACTGCATTATTGGAGACTTATCAAAAACAGGATGCTTTTTTCTTGAGGAGATGAAAAGTACAGAGATAAGCAGGGAAATAAAGACTGAAGTTTTAACCAATAATATTTTTGTGTGGTTATCAGAGGAATGTAATAATTAATCTTTTAATCATTCTGAAGATTGTGTGAAATCATAATATCTCATCTTTCCAGCCTCAACCTGCCATTCTTGATCTGAATTACAAACAATAAGAAAGGAGATGATTTAATGAGCAACTTTGTCATGTTGCCATTTTGCCTTAGTCAAAGGCAAATGTCTAGTTTTGCCTCTAAACTGAAATGGAATAGACTTATATTTCAACTATGCTCACAACTGAGGCAAACGTGAATAGAAAAGTTAGGGCTATTTTAAAGCTAGAACCCCAGTGTCTTCACATTTTGACAGTGACATAATTAAATACAGGCTGTTAAGAAGAAACATTAATTTACTAGAAAATAAAATCCACGTTGTGGAGAAACACATATGTAAGAAAAGTAATCCAAAATTTGACAAATACTGAACTAAATCCAAAAAGAAAGATTTCAGTCACAATGGCAATAGGTATGTTCTAATTATGAATGAAAAAAATGTCAGCATGATTTGATCACACTCAATAAATAGGCACTTCAATAAAGTATATATTTACACTGGCTTTCTGAATGCTAGGGCATCACAAAGTAGTATGGCTTTATTACAATGGATGGAAGATGGCAACTACTTAGAACCCAGTGCCAACATGGATTATAACAAATCCAGTGAGTATTTTGTTTTTCAATTATTCATAGAAAATTTAATCCTGATTAAGTATCCTTGGGCAGGAATTCATGGGTAGTTGATGACTGAAACCAACATTTATTTGAAATGCTTCTGTTAATTTAATCTGTGTATATGGCTTAATTATGATTGAATCCTCAATGTAACAGAAATGAATTATATCAGGATTAAAATTCTAGTACCACATCACCCATTCCATTTTCTTTGCCTTTACCCCCTCCCCCCTTTAAAAGATGCAAGCCTGCTGTTTTAATTACCTTCACATTGCTATGTTTTCTAAGCCTCAAATACTGTTTAGGCCTTCATTACTGGAAGAAATTTTTAGTTAAATTTTTTTTTTTAAAAAAAAAGGCAGATATAAACCCTATTTTCATTCCCATTAAAAATTTAACCAGTATGAACATTAGCTGCAAAAAAGGCTTTTCTTTTACACCACTAATAAAGGAAGGTTTCTCTCAGTCAGTTGTGAACATTTTACATGTGTTTTCTAGAGGACTCTCCCCCTCTTTTGTTTCCCCTTCTTTTATACTTACAGATAAAATGCATTTTCTCTAAAGCATGAAAATAAAAGAACTTGTACTCATCGTTACGCATCACACCAATTTCACAACTGGCCTGTTTCAGACTTGTTTGAGCTTGTAGATGTTTTAAGAACTGCATTTTATAAGACCTTCAAACCTAGTATTGATATAAAGTAAGGACTTTTTTTTGTGTCTGTGAGTGGTAGAGAAAAGATTCATTGTACTTTTTCCATGATACAGCTCAGCACCATGTGCTACACAAACAATAGTTATAAAATTATGCAAATTATGGATTTTTCCACTCCACAATACTTTTTAACAGATTAATCTAGGGACCTTGTCAGACCAAAGGCCTCTGAAGTGCTCCAATATTATCACTCAGTTTTCCAGTAAAACCAATGTATCACACACCTGTGACAAAAATACCTTTATATTTGAGTCATTATTGCACATTTATTACATAACTTATTCTTCCTAAACATCTCAGAAGTGATGTCGATTTTTATGTCCAGAGGATACTGTTAGTGGCAATGTCACTGATGACAGTGAAGATACTTCCCAATATAGACTATGAGATAGAAAAAGTCTGTAGAGGATAACCATGGAGATGCACTGACAGAGGATAACACCTATGGTAATAATCTAGAGACAAAAAAAAAGAAAAAGAGAAAAAGAAAAAGTAAGTAAAAAAAAAAACAAGCAAAAAACAACCCACAATAAATTTCTATCAGCATACTGTGTAAGTGCTTGGGTTTAACTTTAAACCTTTTAATACTGCTGCAGTTACAAAAGATTTGAACTTGAATCTCAAGTCCAGGATTCAGACTCTCACACCTGGGTGTTTTTAAATCACTAGATAGCCCTGGGCAAGTCACAGAACCCTTCTGGCAGTCTCTGTTCTGGGGAATTTCAGACTTGCAATTCACCACCCATGCGGTTTCACAAGCAGAGGTGATGTTTAGATATTCTATTCTTACAACAAATAGAGAGGGGGGGGGGGAGGGGGAGAAAGCCTGGAAACACTTTGCACTAGCAGAGTCATGGAGCTGTGAGTATAGTGATTTATCAGTCTCACTTAGCCAGACCTCTTTTCAGTGCAAGTCTCTTCATCTGTAAAAGAAGTGTCAGGCAGTATTTCCCAAATGCATAATGGTAACTACTGTTTCTGAGAAAGCAAAAGTCTAAGTTTATATACAGAGAGTCTTTCAAAATACATGTTTTTCTTAAATAACTATGGTATTTATTAATCACGCATTTCTTTATTGTACTGAATTACATTTAAAGAAGGAAACACAGCTAAATTATCATAATGTAGGAACTGCAGCTGCACACAATGGTTAAACTTGCTCAAATGCAAGAGCAGAGCAACAGCACTCTCCCTTCAGTAAGCTCAAAACCTCAAAATATTGCACAAATTTCTTTTACTGATCCTACCTCTAGAGATTACCCTCCTGTCCTGATGATGTTTTCATCAAGCAACAACAAAAAAGTCTCTTCATTAGCAGCTCTAGAGGAGTCTTTTTTTTTCCTCCCCATATTTCTTTTTTCTTTTTTTATTTAAAATCAAACATAGTATTTAATTTACTATATATTTTTAGTGGAACCTTTTTCTTTCCCTTACATAGCCTCTACACAAATAAAAGCTCAATTTCTGAAAATATTTGCGTAGAAATGCACAGATGGTTATAACCATAAAGAAAAGCAGCAAACTCTACCCTGGAATGATGTAGTCAGTCACCTGAGAATAGTAGTGCACTTTATCTGAACACGGCAGGCTCCACACACTAGTTCTCTACTTCCCCATATGTTTAAGCAACCAAGAAACCCAATGAGTCCACCTTTGTTTTAACTGTTTAGAGCTTACAAACCAAACTATGTATTTGGAAAGATTTCTTAATCGAAATACAGTTCAGCTACAGGTTCCCTGACCTATTTAGCCACATAAAGCTTTTCAAAGGATGAAGACTAAAAAGCAAACAACAACAACAAAAAAAAATCCACTGATTTATCTTTCTACTAGCTTTGTTAAAAGAATCCCCAAGGTGTTTTTAATTAAAAAACAAACAAGCAAACAATAAAACAGAACACCCCCTCCATATTTTCCTTTGACTTAACAATCTCCCCCTCTCTCTCCCTTAACCAAGAAATGATTACCCTTAGATGATTCAAACCCTGTATGCCTTTGTAAAATATGACTCACATTAGCATCAATGAGAGCTGTGTGACTAAGACTTTTCAAGTTGCTTTGGGGTCATAAGATTAACAGCCTAAGAGCATAAGTTTGCTAACAAACACTGAACATGAAGAACAACTACTATTCAAATTCCATCTCTTTTATCTTGCCTGTACATACCTTTTCTCTTTGATATTCTCTGAATATTACAGCAATAGTTGCAAGACATGGGTGGCACAAAAACCAGAGAATGCAGGCCTAAAAGAGAATACGAGCATAAGTTATAAAATTACTACATGCCAACTTAGAAGAAAGAGATGACAGTTAGAAGAACTGCATTTACATTTTTGTCTATTTTATGAACCCATTGTTTAATTTTCAATCAACAGAATGAAAACCACACAATGAAAGGTGGGATTTCTTTTTAAAAAAGCTCTATACTCCTTGTCAAATTAAAATGACTACTCATCGAGTGTGATGACAGGGTGCAATTTAATCAAATCAGACAGTTAAACATTAATTTTCTTATGGAGGAAAAGAGTTTAGTGCTTCAGTCAACTGCATGCCACAATTATATTTACAGTAGAAGGGATCAGTTTCCTTGATGTAACCCATACTTTGGCAAAGGTGATATAGAACTCCCTTTTCAACGTGCTTCTCTCCACTGTGATGATCTGGTAAAGACCAGCAGCCAGTGACAACGCGAGGCAAACTCTGAGGCCAATAAGCAGTCCGCTTGCTAAACCATGGTGTGAATGGTAGCTGTGGTGATTCGTATCTTCAAGCTGCTCCCAAATTAATAAAAAGCTCTGGAAAAGAACACAAACAGCAAAGTACATTTAGAGTAAACAAGGTTACACTAAACCTCAGTTAATCTTCCCATCATAGATTACATTATCCACACAACTGGCCATGCTCCACTCTTGCTTGTTGGAGACCGCCATGTTACCCAAAAAAATCCCTAGCCTGAACTGCTTTTTGACACTACCTACTACTTCAAGTGCAACTGGCAGGAACAGAGTCTCACTTCTTGTGTTCTGTACCTTTTAGACAGTTTTACAAGTTAAAGTTTCCTCTAATTTGGATAGAAGGAATGTGGCCTCTTAGCATAAGATCCAAAATAATCACGTAGTTAAACAGTCAGCCTACCAAGCAGGAAGCCCACTGAAATGATTCCACAGAGCTACAGGGAGATGTCTCCTTCCACTTGGGATCCACAACCTGTAAAGCTTGTTTCAAAGGCAGGCGACTACGCCTTTTCTTTCAAAATCCTAACAGGATTCACTTTTCTTTTCAAAGATGGGGAAGTAAGAGGGTGGTGCTGCTGCCCCTTTTATACAATAGCCTAAAGGCTCAAGCATTCACCCAGGTTGAACTTGGATCTCCCACAATTCCCTTCTTTGCCTAAAGGATATCCAACTCACATCTCCCACCTCCTTGGAGAGTGCCCCAACTGCCAGGCTATAGGCTGTTCTTGGGTGGGCCACTCTCCACCCCTTCTATTGAAGCTGTGCCATTATGGAGAAAAGAATTCAACATCAGCTAGGTCAGAAACTGCAAGCAAGCCTGACTCTGCAAGCAACCAGCTCAGAAACCTCCTAGGGTCTAGGAAACAGAGCATCACAGGTTCCAAATACCATTCCAACATCTGGACAAGCGCTCTAGCCAACAGATAATTACATGAAAGATAGCAATCCTTCTTAACTCTCAGCACTGTATCCATTTGCTGCAGAATCCAATTTCGTAGGAGCACTGTGAGAAGGAATATTGATAGATTCTCCAAGGAAAAACAGACTAAGAAGTGCCTAGTTTCTGAATCTGAGCTGGGTAGAAGGCAGGCGCCTACTTGTTGCATAAAAAAAATGGGTCTTGCTGAAGAATACCTTTTTAAGACTTTGGGAACGTTAACATTAATAAATTAGAATACCCATAAAGTTTAGACTCTCCCAGCATCATGTAGCAGCTGAATGGCATTTTAAGAACTTAATATACCGTGGAATCCAGTCCACCTACTGTGCACATCTAACTTGCACTTAGGTTTCAGGTGCCTAATGAAGCAGGCTTTCTGAAGAAAGGTAGGCAAATTTGATTTATATGAGTGAGGTAGCTCTGAAGGCCTTCAGAAGCAGACATTGTATGCCTCAATTTAGAAATCTAAATTAGTCAGATTCCTCTCTGAACACATTCAAAGGCTCTCTCACTACACTAACTACATAAAGACAAAAAGGTTACTGACATTATCTTTAAAAAAAAAAAAAAAAAAGTGTAATCCACCTGTGCCTTCCAGAGCTGGGTGTCCTTGAGCCTCATCAGTTGAGACAGGATCATTTTCACTTAGAATATCCTCAGAGAGTACTCTTGTGCTTTTCCCCTCCCTTACCTAGGCCATGACACAGCAAGCACGACTGCTGTCATTTCAGTCACTCCTCAACTACCTGGATGGAAAATGGAAGGATGGGAGAGGGACAGATGTGAAGCATGCATGTCTTGAACATCACTGATTACTAGCAAACAATCTGACCAACAGGCTTCAAACGTTCCCACCATAACGGTTTATTTCTGAGTTGTGTCTACAGCACTAGTTTTGGCATGAAACTGATGAATTCCTATCACAGAAGTTATTTCAGTCCAGGTAGAACATGCTCAGGCAACAAACAAGGGCTTTACCAGTTACAGAACCACTGCAGTCTTGTACAGAGCATTTTCTCTTGCGATAATTACACTTGGGAGTAGCCAAAGTATTTAACTTCCCTGGACTGGACATACACTGTCTGAGAAAATAAAAAAAAAAAACAAAACACACCTCCTAGGTATAGAATCTTCCTGACTAAAGCATGCATCTGGGGAGAAGGTTGATGGAGAGGGAACTGTGATACTGTTTTATGCAGAAACTTTAGGTCGATCCCAGGGATAGCTTAAACGTAAAGAATAGAGCTCATGAGGGTTTGGATTTTCCTTAACCTACACCAACAGTAACAGCAATGAAGGAAAGCCACTTTCATGAGAAGATGACAGAGAGCTGGAGTAAAGGAATCATGAGAACAAAGTCCAAATCCTCATGGGAAAACAGTGTCTGACAGCAGGGTATGCTCTGCACTAGTCCTTTAAAGAGTGTAAGCAACACAGGAATCAGTTGATCAAAGACTGTATGTAGCGACAGCAATGAAAGATCAGAGAAGTCCAGCTTCCTTCAGTTTCATTAGACTATTCCAGAATAAGCAGAAGGCCGAGGCATTAGAGGCACAAATGGAACCATCAGTGCAACATACTGGAAGCTCAGACAAGTTGAACTTGTGTCGTCGCTCTTACTCTGAGCTGGGACTGTTCTCACTTACCAGAGAAGAGCAGGATCCTATAAAAGAGAAATCTGAGTGTTTCTAGGTTACAATGGATTAGGCAATCTGTTCTCAATGAAGGAAGAGCTTTCATAGCCAAGCATGATCTTGAAGTCAAGATCTTTTTGGCTGGCTGTGCCTGAGAAATTAAGGTCAAATAAGCCCTGAAGTTCCTTATGTTGACCACAGAAAGGCATGTATCAGCTCACCTAGCTGCAGTTATCAGGAACAAGCTGAACAAACACCCAGACACCAATGTGCTGAAATGGATATAACTTTTTTGTTGGCAGTGAGCAGAACTATAAGCTCTCAGAAGAAACCTGGGGGGGGGGAACGACCCCAATTGCTATTGAGAACAGCTGCTCTGCTTTGGCTGTAGACAAAAGAACTGGATGAGCTAGGTAGCTGAAGAAACAACTCGTGCTAGCTATGTTCAACATTAAAGTCACAGCTGTTTCTTCCTAAAGTAAAGGAGAATTACCATCTCCTTGTTTACATAATACACTGCTCAAAATGCTTGACTTCACCTGCACATAATTCTGACCTATCTTGGTTCACAGTGGACATCAACTACTGTCCAGTACTGGTCTTCCTCTTCAAATGTTACACAAATGTTTGCCATGGACATCATCCTGGTGTTCCAGATACACAAGTTGAACCTCCAAATCCATACAATGAAGAACCAGACACTCTTCTTTTTTTTCACATGAGGAAACAATTATGGTAGAACCCCTCCTCCCCTTCGCTTCGCCGACACTGACTTTATGGCAAGCCAAGATAACATATCAATCTCCAGTAAAGGCAGGTTCTCATGGGACCAATAATCTCTGAGAAGCAAGGGGAAGAAAAAGGGAAATTAAAAATAGCAGCAAGGCAAAGTGGATTAACTAGCTGCTTCTAACCATATCTAGTACTTGGATATCTGATGTCAGGCAATGACAGTACAGTAAAAAATGGTTTAAATCTAAGGTCAAAGGTAGAGCTCATTCTGAGCACACCTTTGGGGTGTGCCTAAGAACCCCTGTGAAGCATGATGTCTAATGCAGTAAGACTCTGTCATTTTGGTCAGTTTCAAAGTGATGAACTACCTTTCTAGAATCATTGCCTCCACTTTGATCAGTCCGGAAAGCTCAAACTGCTCAGGTCTATGTGATGGGAAAGGCCTGCCATCAATAAAGTTTTGAACAAGGCTTGTGTGTCAGCTGCAGAAAGTGAAATCTTTAATGAACACAGAGTGGCCTGGGAATCTTTTGTTCTTAGGCTGAAATAAAGAACAAGCTAAGGCAAAGGGAGATGCTGAATGGCAGACTTGTCCCTCCTTTGAGATGCTACCTTTGCAGCCGCAAAGACCACAAGGGATTTGCTGACTAGGAGGCTGCGTCCACCCTACACTGATGGTAACCTGTAAACACAGCCTGGGAAATTGCTGATGTTTCTGAAAGAACAAAAAGAAAGAATCCATAGCAATAGTACAAAGAGAAAAAACCCTGAAAATTTGCTGAGTAATTTGAACTAGCAGCAGGCAAACAAGGTCAGATAGTTTGCCAGTCAAACCTGCAGCTGAGTTGAAGAATAACATGTTTTCCCAGGCTGTCCACTTGCTTGACTTCCCTGAAGATGAGATGAGGACAGGCAGTGTAGAACGTCAATAAAGATTGAACCATGTTAGTTTTATCTGCTGCATTAGGGCAATGCATGTGGTTTCCAGCACCCTTCACAGTAAGTCCTCAGAACATCTCTGATTATCCATGTAAGGCCATGGGAGGAAGCTGGCTCTCCCATAAGAATCTCTGGGAAAGAGCAGGACAGAAAGGAGGTTACTCTCGGTTTTTACTCATTGAAAGTGCTCATCGATTGCCCTATTACTGTAGGTCCAACACCCACATCAATCTGGACAGACCACTGAACAACAGACTAATCCAGAGAATTAAGAGCCTTTGATAGAGATGATGCAGTCTGGATCCTGCTCCCCCAAGCTCAATATCCACAGTCTGTATTAAGGAGAAGAAATATGGCAGAAGGTGTATTTTGTATGTACTGAACCATGAGATGGAAAACATCCTCTCCAGAAGGGGCAAGGACACTCTTGGTGTCAGGGAACTTTTGCTGCAGACAGTAGACCTTGAGACAGGGATGCAAAACCACCCAGGCAATGACATACTTTGATACCCATATTCTGTTCCTATAAGACTCCTGCCAAACCTGACATTCACAACAGTACCAGGAGGAGAGATATGGTACAACTGTGCCTTTGTGGTGACAAGCAAGATAGCCAACTGTACCAATGCTCCAGAGGTACTCAAAGAGCCAACACAAATATGTAATGGACCAGTACTGGGAGAAGCAGCATCTATATATGATACCTGCCCTAATTTTTACCACAAGTAATCAAAAAAAGATGAAGCTGATGATACTGAGTGTCCTTTCTATATGTAGTTAAAAGGAAACAACAACAAACTTTCCAGTCTCAAGTGACAGAGTACTGACACACCCAAATATATGTACAAGTGGAGAGGCATGAATAAAATTAAATACTTTAGAAGTCTTCTTTACTACCAGCATGTAAAAATTCTGGTCCTAGATAGGTGCCAAAGTAAGGTGGAATGAACCTGTCTAAGTTTCAACAGTCCCATTGACCTTAATAGCCTTTGGTTTATAGTCTTAATTAGCAAGAAATGTCAGCTCTCAGCTACTCTTATGTTTTAGCAGTCCACTTATTTAGTTTGGAAGCAACACTAATTACAGATACTACTGAAATGGCACAAAATTTTCACTATAATCTCTTCCTCATTACTGTCTGCAGTTTCTCCCTGCTCTTCTCTTTCTCAATGGCTTTCAGATTCTCTTGTCTTTATGTTGTGATTTTAAAAAAATTTGTTTACAAAAGGCACTACTGGGGTTGGATGATCTCCATTACAATTTACTTCTAAGTAACATGTTTACTTGACTTTCTAATTTATACTAATGGAAAATATTTGAATGAAATTATGTGTCAGACCATTTGTATATTTGCAAGACCAATTCTGCACATGAACCTTTCAAGAATTCCTTTATATTGATTGAAAAGACCATTAGACATCCTATTTGAGTGGTTCTAAGAGGAGGACACTAAGGATTTCAATTTTTTTGATGACAGAAAGAATTTCACACAGCAGTTTTTCTTCATCTTTCCCCTCATGCTGTGTGTTGTCAGCCCCCACAATGTAGTTCACAACCCCTCAGTTGTACCGGTTACAACTATTTATAGGACCACATTATAAATCAGATCAGTAAAATGACTGTGCTGTGGTATCTCCCCCCCCTTTTATTTTTTTTTTTTTTGCAATCTAGATCATTCCATTGATCTGGTTTACAGTATAATGCTATGAACAATTGGCACAACCATGAGTTTGGAAAACTGTGGGAACTTCTTAAGTGGTTTTACTGCTGAACAAAAACATACTGTGGAGCTACACCTTAAATTGTTGAAGTAAAGAGAAGGTGGTGTTACCTATTAGACATACTGGGTGCATATTATGCTGTGGGTTTTTTTTTTTTCCAGTCTTGATACTCCCTCCCTCATAAAATATTGAAATTAGTTGGTTCACGGTTCTGTCATTCTTAACAGCAGCTGTATATTTCAGTATAAGAATGAATATAAAATACAAACCTGTGTAACAACAACTACTAGAGCAATGCCAGTAGATGTTGGAGTGGAATCCCACTGAAGAGGTCTGCCTTGAGATTTCTTCATTCTGCCTATTGTCCAGCCCATACACAGACTCAACAATAAATACAGCATTTGTATCTGTGAGACTATGTCACACACTATTGAAAACAAAAGAAAAAGAGAGTCACAACAAAAATAGTTTTTTCTAAAGCAAAGAGAGATGTTCTATATACCCACAAATGAAGGATGGACATTTAAACCTCTGTATCACCATTAGTCATAATTTTCATGATAGTTTGCCTAGCTGCAGTTGCTTTGTCACAAAATCTGGATATTTTGGCTAGTTTCCAGTGACCAAACAGATCACTATCAGCTTTCCTCTAGTTATGCTGCAGTTCTGCAACAACACAGGCACAGCACCACATCCTTCCAAATCCCACTCTTGTGTCAAAGAAGTCTGGGCTCAGGAGTCCGTCTGCATAAATAGACTTACGAATGCTAAAGAACTAAAATCATATGTATGTTAATCACACTTCAAATATGAAACACAATGAAATGAACTCCTTTCTTTGCTCTGAAAAACTTTTTGAACAAAAATCAGGTAGTTGCATTGTACTTTAAATTAATTGCACTTTGTCTTAAGGATGCAGTAGCTCGCAACAGAAAGCACAAATATTTAGGACAAATTCCACTCTCAGATACTTAAAGGGGAAAATATAATTAATAACCCTAACACAAGCTACATTTGGAGCAACACCTTGCTTATATTTCATTTTATTAAATGCAAAACTACCTTTGCCTCATTTTGCTACGTCTATTATTTTTTTTTTTCCTGTTCGGGAACAATTAACACATACTCCATAAAGTTAGATTCTTAATCAGCGTCTCAAACCTGTGTTTGAAGCTGTATCTAAATTAAGAAAACTTCAAGCTAGAATATATTACAGCCTTTACTTGTTAGCCTTGTTGAAGTACTACCGACTGTAGAAAGAACCGAAGATTTCTTTCTGGATGATTGTTAGCTTTAGACATGATAAGCTCCTGACTGAAATTTATAAAGCAATTTGGTGTTTGGACTTGAGAATGAACTAGCTCATTCTACCGGCATAGCAGAGATGTACAAGAAAAACTGATTCTTATATTATGTAAATTGGCAAATTTGGTTCAGAAACTAGAGATTGGGCACTACACACGCTTTTCACTTGATTAATATTTTAGTTCAATTAAATTTGTCCCTTACTTGTAATTTTGACTTACACTATCAGATACAAGAAAAATATTTTTATGTCACAAAAGCAAACTTCTATTTTGATAGAACTAGACTGTATTGTAAAAGATGAATGTACTTCCACATTTACTAAAAATATTGCCACAGAAAATGTTGTCACTATACAGAGATTAATATGCACACACGTGAAGTGTATCAAATGAAGATCAGCTACAATACTTACCTGACACTCAGTAATATTAGCAAAATATGTATATAAAACAGACTTCAACATGTTATTCCTGGGATGTATTTGGTATTCTTGCAGTTTATTTGCTTAAATGCTTCTTAATGTATTCAGATACCTTTGCTGTTTAAGAAATGTTAAGAGCTTTTAGTAAATACAAACTTGCTCGTTCTTTAATAAAATGAACTGGCACTTATTTTGGGCAAAACGATCTTGGCATTATTTTACAACACTAGCTATGGAGACATAGTACTTGCTAGAAAAAATTATTACATGAACCCAAGGCATGCCAAACCAGCATCACAAATCCAAGCTAGAGAAATGACTGAACAAAACTGGATGTTCTACAGAGCATTTTATTTTCTGTCACTCCTTAAGATAACTTGCCCTATAAGTTATAGCTAGACATCATCTCTCAATTACATCTCAGATATAGATATTGCTCTGCTTTAGTGTGGCAACAATTCAACTGGGCTCCCAGACAAAATGGCCTAAGACAAAAATTCACTATCCGCTTTAATCTTTGATATCTCATACACCTTACCGTAAAGGTAAGAAGGTTGAGAGAAATTTCTAAAATTACAATAATCCCACAATACCCAGGGTCAGTGTTAAGTCACATGCTACTGAGCTGATACCATATTTGGCTGATTTCATCACAATTCAGCTTTTTGGCTGTTCAACAGGCATAGTAATATTCTTTGACTTGTCAAATTTCAATCTTAACAAAAGTTAAAAGATCACTGTTTGTGATGCTTTTGAGTGCCAGTGTTATTTGTGTGATTTATGTGGTTAACTTAGGCGATAAACTATACTGAGGGTCAGCTCTTTATACATAGTAAAGGTTAAATGATGGTAGGAAAAGAATAATTGCTTGGGATAGTATCTGAACAGGTTTCTAGAAAGAAATTCTGGCCCCACTGCAGTCAAAAGAAATTTTACCATTTACTTTTAACTCAGATTTATGTTCTGATATAGGTAAAATGGTAGCACCTTCCATCTTCAAACTATATTACTTGCTATCAGCCATTCTTCAGAATTGTAATTGACGCTGAAGCTTTCCACATTTCTATTATTTGTACTCTTTTACTGTTTTGTGTACCACAAACCTCAAAAACAGTAGGAAATGAAAAAATTTCTTAAATTCAATTATTGACTCAAAAATATTATTTTATTCTTATAACCTTTGCTTCAAGCAAATAAAAGTGGGCTCTTCACTACAATACATACACAGAAAATCTAATATGCAGCTACTCTCTCTGAAGTTCTGGCTGGGTAGTTAACACTGGGTTTTTCACTGGGAAGGAGTTATGACTATCTCCATATTCCCTATTTAATTTAACTTCAGGAGACAAGAGGGAAAGTTTAATAATACAGTTGCTGGAGAAGCTGCAAGGAGCTGCTAACTCAAATGGTTAAATCAAGAAAGCGGCAATTACTGTGGTGCCAAGTGCCATCAAGAGGCTGCTAATTCCAACTGCAAGCTTCCAAAAACTCTAGGAAGGGAAATATTATTCTTGCCAATGCTATCTCACTGCCATAGTACTACTACTTTCTCGGGGTGCTTCAAGCCAATGAAAAGGCAATATATTTGCTTAGAAAGAACCCCCCAATGCTTCAAATGTGAACTACAACAAAAAACAAACAAAAAAAAAACCAACCCAACAACGTTTAACCCTGATGAACTCAGCAGGAGTAAATTAGCACATTTTGGGGAGGGATGGTCTAGGAATTCAGTTCTAGTGAGAACTCAGAATATCTATTCAGAGTGGAGAAAAATGCTTTGTTAACATAAATTCTTTACATAAGCATTTTTTGCATCACTCTAATCATATCACTTATGCTGTAAAACACTTAACTGTTTCATTATAATCAATGTTAAATTTGCTAGTGAAATGATGTGCTCCAAAAATGTGATTAAGTTTCCTAAAAAGCTTTGCTCCTCTAAATCGTGCAAACTCTGCAAAACTCTTCAATGTATTGAAACATTTACTCATGTGACAGTCATGTATTTAAGAGTTCATAGGAAGCAATCTTCAGACAAGAAAATCCTTTTAAAAATCCTAAACAATATCACAATTGTATAACTTCAAATACAGTTATTGTAAACATCCAGAATAAAACCTGTTTTTCAGAAGAGCAACTTTTAGTATTTTATATTAAAAAAAAATCCAATTATATGGTTCAAGATCATAATACAGTCCCAAGAAGAGCATTCGCTAATGCATTATACAGATTAACGTGTAGGAATACGTAAGAAGCAATAGACAAGCACACTCACATTCTGCCAGACTTCCCATAAAAGGTGCTCCTATTCCATCTTTAGAATAACTGATAAAAGAATAAAAAGATGATACTTTTAAGTGAGTGAGTTTTAAATGTGCGTTCTCTCTTAAAAGTACATTTAGGCAATGACGTAGTTCAAAAAGTCAGTCCTATGTGTTGTCACAATCACCCCAGGAAATATCACGTACTGATCTTTACAACACAATGTTCTTCAAGACTGAAAGCAAAAATAAGCAAATATACCTTGAGAAATGCAGGTAGTTGGCAATAGCTGAACCAGCCTGCAACAGTAATGCAATTGTCAACACCTTTAATACAGTATGCATAGGTCCACGCTTCTTAATTGTTTGCCATAGGGACTGTGCATATATGCAAGCAGTTACAAAGTATGCTAGGACAAGCAGGAAAAAGAATTCATGTAATCCTGTGAAAAAACAGAAATACAGCATAGTTTTTATAAAGAAACATTGCTACTAGCAGTAAATCACTAAAAATATGTTTTTATATAGCCAATGGGAAACAGTAACTGTCACCCAAAAGTGGTAGTACGGATGAAATGAGTAAATCCTAGCCTATTTTATCCAAGAAAGTCAGTGATTTTTTTCAGACAGATGGTTATTACAAAGTTTTTTTTTTATTCAACAATACAATGAGTGTAGGAGAGATTTTGTTCAAATACAAAAAGCTTTGTAGCAATTACTGAAATAATATGAAACGGCATACAGTTTATTGATAAACAGAAAATAATTGTAGCCCATTTGATCAATCAGAAGCATATTCACTAAAGGACTCATTTTTAGCTCTTTTTTTTTTTTTCTTCAATTTTTAAAGGCCCAATCTGAGATAAGAGAAACCCCGAAATAGGTCCTGATGACCCTGTTTCACCGCTGGGTGTCACTGTTCCCCCACATAAAGGAGTTAGTACAGTTGACCAAGACAGGAAACTCTTAGGTAAAGAAAAATAGCACAGAGAACAGTAAGTTCATAGAGTGGATTTTTTTTGCACCAATCTGAAAAAAATGAAAAGTTTTTGATATTATTTACAAAACTGAAGCCCTCTAACTTTCAGTCTGGCAGTAGTCCAGTAAAATGCTTGCCTAAAGACCCGGATCCTGGAAATCTTTTCTATTGTCTGGAAACTTTGGAACCCGTCATATGGGCACCCAAAGGGTCCAAGCCAGCGAGCTATAAGCAAAAATGGGTAAACAGATGTTTCTCACAGAAAACTGATGTTTTTCTTCTCCAGCCTTCCTTGAAATCAAGTGGTGCCCACAGAATCATATTCTGAACAATGTTTTTCCTCCAGCAGCAAACCAACTCTGTTAAAACTTCCAACCAGCTCCACCCACAGATTAAAAACAGAGCAACTATACACATTTCAATATCCAAGTTGAAAAACGTTAGAACTGGATGAGTTCTGAATAGTTGCTAGTACTATAACTTCTATGGCTAAAATTAATCATTTTGGACATACATACAGTGAAATGGGAAAAAAGGAGCGTAAGGTAATAAAGGCTCATAAACCAGAAGATTCAGGGCCACTCTGCTTCTCTTGCATACCTATACAAAAGCCTGATTTATGAATGACAAAAATATGCATTTTAGATCAGATCTCTCATTCTTTCTTTCCCTCTTTATCTTTCTACTTCAGAAGACACCCACTGAAGTGGGCAAGGATTCTGTAGGTAAGTTATTTCTCATCATGATGAATGGGTACTCATGGAAAACTCACATTAGGAAAATGAACTAGCTTTTAATAAACACTAAACATTTAGGATAGAAAGTTACTTCCAACCAAAGACAGATTGTGAATGATTAACTTGACACCAAAAGGACTGAAGAGAAAGTTGCACTGAAATTTAACTACAAAAACCAGGGTAACTTTCAACCTGTCTTTTTTAAGTTTCCCGTAACTTAATTTTTCTTTTTTAACTTTCATGTAACCTAGAGTTGACAGAGAAAATAAAATATATACAGCTTAATTTGAAATACCTAACTTGAAAGACCTTCAAAATGCTGTCTACCTGGTCAGCTGCCCTTAGAAATCCTAGATTCCACTGGTACCATATCTTACCTAAAAAAACCCTACCATAGAAAATGATAAGAGATTACTTGGCAGAGATCAGAAGCCAGGCCTCCTCTCAAGGCAAACATCTTAATCACAAGGTTACAGTTTCAAGTTCTTTCCTATACTCTCCTTATAGTCCATTTAATTTTGAGATCTCCTATGTCAGGCCACAACTTTAGTAACTAAAATGAAGGATGACCTAATCAGAACCATGTGTAACTATGTAGTTTTTAGTCACCTCAATGAAAGAACCAAGGAATGAAGATGGATCTTCTCTCTGATACCCTGATGTTCTAAGCTGTATGGCTCTATCGAAAAACTACAAACCTTATTCCCCAAAGATGCTTTAAATTTAAAAAAAAAAAAAAAAAAAAAAAAGAAAGAAATCATCCTCAGTTCTTTCAAAGTAGGCACAGGCATGTAACTTCATGATTCATGCCAGTGATGCAGGTTTTAATTCTGAATAACCAGAGGTGTTCTGTGGAAGACATGGCATGTACAGCTTACTCTGTTAGATCTAAACATGTGCACCTAACACATTTACACACCTCCTTACTCACCATGCAAGCTGTTCAGAGTTCTGTTTCCAAGTGCTCAAAGTCTTCCTACAAAACTAATATAGAGCTGAGATGCCTCTCTAGGAGGTCTGTACACCACTTTTAAGGGCCACATGGTGTCTTATAGCCGCTTTGCCGCTTGATTTAGCAAAAGAATACTACTACTGCTTTTTGAGAATCAGCAAATTAACCTAGAGTTCACTTCTGGATACAAAATTCACCAAATAAAAACTGCCAACTAAGTTTGTACACTAAGAAGCACAGCTAAGAAGTTAGACAGGTAAGTCAATTTATAGCCTTGAAAAATGGATGATTAACAGTACTACTTTCTTACACATTCTGCTACATGTTTCAGTGAATATTTTCTTCCCTTTCAAAAGGGAGCTGCCCTTGTTCCCTTTATAACTCCTTGAGAGTAAGAATGACAGCAGGGCATATGATTCTAAGCATAGTGATCAGGCTCATTCTGAGAATGTAGGTTAAATCTGTATACGAAGGCAGATTAAGCCTATCAGGCTCTTCCCTTATAACAGGCCTAGGTTAGTGACACATTGATGAGGCCTCCCAGAGCAGTGAAGCTAAGCACTGCAATGAAGCATACATTAGGTTGGTTTAGATTGTCCAAAGCATACAATTTTATGCAGGCATTTCTTTAGCTGCTGTCTTGAATCACTTCTAGAAGTTTTTATTTGCATGTCTAAAGATTTAAAATTGCATTTCTTTAATAAAATAAAATCAGGACTGACAAATATCTAATCTGTGGCCTGTGCCCAAGATACTTAGAAAGACCTAAACATTGAACTGAAATTGTACTGGCAAAGTGTTTTATCGTGCATGTACTTGTGTTGCACAGAATCAAAATTTTCACAGCTAAGGAATTGTGTAAATTCATTAAAATCAGGGATGAAATTCACATTCAAGTGGAAGCTTACAATTTCAACATGGGAAAAATGCCTATCAGGAAAGATGTTAACACTAACTTTCCTTGTGCATCCGTACTTCCAGTTAGGCAAGTTTTGGAAAGCCAGTCTAAAGAAAGGAAAGGATTTTCATTGAATGCCAGAAAATGAATTAAAGTTTACCCTCCATGAAAACGTAGAATACAAACTATAAGAGACTCTGCTATCTATTCCTCGTACTTTTCCAAGCAAAGCAAATACTGGTTTGTTTGGGTGATCAGATCCTTAACTTACAAATCTAATTTTAAGAAAAAAATTCTTACCAGATTCCCCTGCGCTAAAGTGATCTAATGGATTCCCTTCTGCATCTGGGTTTAGTAAGACCATTTCAAACTGAATATCCTCGGATTCAGAATAATTCTCCTCGCAGGTAAACTTGTCTACATAAAAAACATACCATGTTTCCGGATAAGGAATCTGTGAGACTGTCAGATTTTGCTCTGTGTGGTTCACAGTCACTTTGGAAGAAAACAGACAAACAAAAAAACAAGTAAGTACTTGATTAGTTTGTTTTTAGACAACTCATCTTTAAACAAAGATAAAATTTAAATCCACAACATCATATACAGGTTATATACCACTTACAGTACAAAACAGTCTTTGTTTTGAATGCTAGCCATAACATCACAGACCAGACTTCCAACTTCATCTTTTGTTTCAAATAGGTGCAGGCAAGGGTTGGTGAGGATATGTAGTGCATTCCACCTCTCAGCTTTTGGGTTGGCTGTGAGGGCTCTCTTCTGCCAGAAGCCAGTAACTGCAAACTATCTCACGCGCTTAGCACATTTCTGTCCTCTAGTACAGTACTGATCGGACTAGTTATTCTGTATTAGCCAACAGATACTTCTGCAGTATGAAAAATACCTTTGTGACATTTATCCTACTCTTTTTTCAAAGATATTTAGAGCACCAAACAGTAACAGCCATATGTAAGCTCGGTCAACAACAGTGTTCATGCTTTAAAGGTACAATTTAGCATATTATTACAGCATCTTGCTCAAACAATAACAGACTGAATTTCAATTGACAGCTACTGGCTTAGGCCACCGTCCACTAAAATTGCATATTTCAAATCAGATTACATTTAAAACCAACTATGTAAGAGACTGACTTTTCATCTGCTCACTGATCTTACCACTATTTTTCCTAAAAGCATCAGTTAACCAAGCACAATCTCCCCAAAATAAACATTTGCTGTGTCTCTGTATGTTTGGTGAAATTGCAAGAATTCTAAGTACTGTTACACTGATTACTGAACTCAAGTGCTAATCAGCTCAACCATAAACGAAAGCCATCTCTGTAGAAGAAATAACAATAGAATGACTGGACTGTAGATTAATATACCTTAATAGTTTAAGATAACAATGGTTAAGAATGAGGAAAGAGAAAAATTTCATTAAAAAAATAAATAATCTACAAACCAAGCTATTCTGTTTTTTTTATACAAAGGCCTTTCTAAATGAAAAAGCTGCAAACATACATACAAAACAATCCTTAGCAAACTCATTATATAAATTTTATAGACAAAATTTAGAACCAATTTCTAACTTGAAGCCTACCTGTGAAAAAGATTTATGTAATTTAAATGAACTTGTTTCTACTTTCTACTTCAAGAAGTTATTTTCTGTTCTCTGAAGGCATGAACTGATCAACATTAGAATCCAGGAAAAAACATATGTTTCTTTGCAGCAATTGTCATGGAGTACAAATTCGGACATCACACATGAACCAGAAAACAAAAGTGTTCCAACACAAACAGTTTGTTTTGTGTAGCTAATGGTAAGCATGCATTCCACTCTAGAGCTACATATCTTATCAATCAAATATACAAAGTGAAACAGCTCTCTTCAAAAAAACCAAGTTTTTTTTTTTAAAAACACAGATCTAGGATTTCATAGAGTGCTTAATCAAACAAAAAGCAAACTGCAGCTGGCAGGGGTGGCTTTACTTTTCACCTCAACTCTCAGCTGAGTTCTGACACAATGTTTATTGCACCAAGACTAAGGATCACACAGAACGCATTTAATCAGTTTTCCATCAAATCTAAAAGCTAGCTCACAGGAAATGAAGTAAGATAAAATAGAAATGTAATTGATTTTGCCCAAGATCAGCAAACAGATACAACTCACCCTGAGGCCATATGATTCCTAAACACAGTAGAAAACAGCGAGTATGCTGTCCGAACAGACAGGAGTGGTGGACCAACTGCTAGTCATTTCAGCAGCACTTCATGTTCAGCTCAGATCAAGTGTAAGGGAACTACATCCCTAGAAGTGACATCTGTATAAGATTTCATTATGACAATGTTCCCAGAGATTCAACTCTAGGGATTCTGTCCACACAGAGGAAATGTATTTAAAAAAAAAAGCTGTATTCACCTAAGATATATTTGAATTAAGTTTCTAATACTAATTTAATGACTTAAAGGAAAATTTATGCTTTAAGTAGGTTTTGTAATATTCTGATCAATAGATGGTGCAAAAATTATTATTTCAGTATGTTTGTCTTCCAGTTACATAATGAAATATTTCAGTGTTTTACTGTTCCTGTTCTTTTAAATTTAGATGGATACTCAAGTTAAGCTTTAACCTGATTAGCTCATCTTTGACACTGTATTAAAAATTTTATAACATGCTTTGTACATCAAAGCATGACAAGTTTGTGCTATCATGAAGACATTTTGTATTTTTGTTTTCTTGTGTTTGAAAAACGTCATTTCCATGGAATTGGAGAACAGGAGCCTCTTGACAAATGAGAAATGTTCCTCCATAAACAAGACAACAAGTTAACCTGTATATTTTGTACTGGTATAATTATCAGCTCAAATATTAAAAACTTTTGAATGGGAGATTCAATGATGCATACCAAATCACAAAATTAAAGGGTGAAAGAACATTAAATGATAATGGACCCAAGTTATAAAGTAAGGCAGCATAACCCAGATTAATTTTTGCAGATAACCTTACAGACCAGGGGGGCAGAGGGGAAGCTAATGATTATGAGGTTGTGAAAGGAAAAAAAAAAAAAAAAAAGAAAAAAAGAACACAGAAAAATGGTTTTAAGGTACAAAACTAGGCTTTTACTGTGTACTTGGGCTACATACTCCCACCTTACAATCATTCACTTCAGAAGTTCAGAGGTAACTGCAGCAGACTGCATCATTTTGCCTCTAATTTTTTTTTCATTTCACTGCAGTAAAAGTCACAATTCAAACTGTACATTTGACTGTCTCAAACAGTTACACCCTCTAAATTCTTCAGTTTTGTCTTACTATGACATTCTTTGTAAACTCTTTCACATACTCAACATAATCTTTTTTTATGGAAAAGTTTGAGATAAAAGGAAAAAAAAGAGACTTTTACTGCAAGGACAGTTAAAGAAAATCTCTGTACTGAGTAAGTAAACGAAGACTTCATCCAAACATGTATCATTTCTGAGTTGTGTACAAGTGAGAGCATGAGACTAGCACTAGTCGTAAAGTTTGGTTGTTTGCATTAAAGTAATTATTTGTCAAGGATAGCTCATTTTCCAGCAGTGTAGTAAATCATAACTCTCAAACAAAGTCTTCTGAAGTGATGTAAACAAAGCAATTACATTTCCTTGTAATCATTTTTAATTACAGAAGGCCGAAGTCCTGCTTTGATGCAAAGTCCAAATTCACTGAAATTAATATTCTAAATACACAGATAACTTACAGGGTTCTAAATACACATATAACTTAATCTGTAAGGAAAAAAAGTAGTAACTCACTTGTCAGCTGAGCTTTAGAGAACTTCTCTGTACAGCTGGGATCTTGGATACTGTTCTGCAGCTTCTGCCATTCCTGTGCTTGAAACAGGTGAAGTCTAGCTTCTTTTGTCACAGCTACTGCTACGTTCTTGATTCTGACACACAGAACAGCATGGTCACCTTGATATTTAAAAAATAAAATCAACTAGTCTGCCTTGATGTCAGTTACGAACAAAAAGTTAGCGTGGCACAGATTTTTGATAAGAAGCAGTACTAAAGCTTCACTTTATTTCTTAAACTTTTACTACTACCTTCCATAAAGGTCTTTACACTCTTACATAAACAATTTCTATACAACTCATTACCATAATACTGCATGCACAATTCTCTATGATGGTACCTAAAGAAACCTTCACCATAACCCAAATGTCATTAACCTTCTCTACTACAAACAGCCTTCCCTCCTCTCCCTCTCTTTTTTTTTTTTTTTTTTTTAAACAGACTTACAGGTAGTCTTTTGTTCCTTCCTCCCACCCCAAATTTTAATTTTTTCAAGTTCAAGTAAAGACAACACCTCAATCAGTCCCAATAGCTGGTTCAAAGTCTAGTATTTTATGACCTTTGTAGCACGACTATGAGCATCATAGGGTAGCTCTTGAGCCTAATACCAGAAGAACTTATGTAAACAGACACTCATGTCATGTTGTAGACTGATAAGAACAACATACTTAGTTATAGATGACAGACGTCAAGTTGATAAAAAAAAATAAATCAAACTTTGAAAGTGTTCTTTCATGTGTCAGTCTACCTATAGGCTGCATCTTGACATAGAGAAATATTTTAAACATTTTAGATCTAGCTCATTTGACACAATTTATCTTGCCTGGGTAATTCTACAATACTTAAACTTATTTTGATAAATTCTTTCATTTTATATTGCCATAAACTTCTTCAATGCAACAGTATCCTAAACTAAAAGACAGGATTTAACAGAGAAGAAAAATCAATTGGTACTGCAGGACTACTAATTCATTCAAATTTAAGCAAGCCTTGTAAGTTTTTTAAACTGTCAGAGTAATCTTCTTTCCCACCTAACCTAGACACCAGCTTCAAATAAGACTTTGCCAGGAAGGTTTCCCTATTCAGAAATAGCTGCAAGACAGCAGTCTGCAATAAAACCTCAAAAAAGGTGATTTCCTGGGATCTGTAAAATGTTTTATGGACTACAGTTTACCTAAGTTGCTAATAAAAGATTCTGGAAAATTAACAGAAGGTTCTAAAAAAAGTCCATATGGCTTCACTAAGACCCAAACCAATATCTATATGTAATATAGTTGTGGGTATTTGTGTAGAAAGAATATTTCTAAGGAAATATACAACATCAACTTATAGAATAAATTATATCTGAATCCCTAACCCACTCATCTTGAATCTTAACGTTCTTTTCTCAGATTTAAGCAGTGCACTTTTTTTCCTTTAGATCTATTTAAAGCGCTTCTACAATTATCTTCTAGGGCAGTGATAATTAACTGCTTTCAAGTCACCCCACAAGCTATCCCAAACCTATTTATCATCTCTCAGTCAGTACTGGAAGGTCACATTCCAACTTTTCTTGGCTTAAGTTACATTTTCTTTCATCCCATTAGATATTTTTCTTGCAAACATTTTTGTTTTCCTCTCACACTACTCCTCCAGTCTGGGAGGAAGCCCGAGTCAAGTATTATCTTCATGGTTGTCTTTCAAAGCATTCCGCAGAACTCTTCTGCCATGAAGCTAACCGAGAAAGAAAATAGTCTAAGCTACTGAAATGCTAAGCACATAGGAAGAGCATGCTGACCAGCACAGCCTCAATGTAAATGGGATTCACCAGGCTTGCATATAACTGTTTTTGCAAAGTAAAACTTCTGTAGCAAGAAGAGTAATTTCCAACCTGTATTTCTGCAGCGGCCATTCTAACAGGATTCTACCCCACTGCTAGGCCTCTTAACTAACAGTTCAGGAATTATTACTAACAAGGAGTTAATAACACAGGAAAGAAAAGCCACCAGGAATAATCAGGTAACAATATACATTCCGATCCGCGGTGACAGTAAAAACATACAGTGATGTGAAACAGACACGTGCAACGTTAAGCATCGTTCTCATTCGGTGGAGTTCCAGGAGGGAAAGAGCTATGCATGCCGAAGTTCAAATGCCTCTGCTCTGCCAGACGCCCCCGCCACGTCAGACTGCGGGACGCGAAGGGAGGCACAGCGCCGAGTGCCCAACGACAGCGCTTTGCCATTCTCTGATAAATTCCGACGCTTTTCATGCAGTACGGCGGGCCGCTACCAGCTCCTCTTCCCACCGCCCTGCTGCACCTCCGCCTCCGGCCGAACTTCCACCCCACCGCATACCCCAGCGCTGCCTCAGGCTCCTCACCGCCCGCACAGCGCATCCGACCTGTCGCACCTCCCCAGCGGAGGGAGGAGGGCTGCCGCGCGCTGAGCGGGCTGACCCCGCTCCCCTCAGGCCGCCGCCCTAACGGCTCCCCCGCGCGCCGCTCTCACACGCCCCAACGGCGGACAGGCCCCGCTCGCTGCCCCCGCCTTGGGCACCCACCGTGGAACTGGAACCGCGCCACGGGCCGCCACGGCTCCAGCCGGGCGGCGGCGCTGGCGAAGCCGCCCCGCAGCGTCTTGCCCCCGGCTGCCCCCCAGCCGGCGGCGCACAGCAGCCACAGCAGCCGCCACCTCATCCTCCGGCCCCGCCGGCGGCGTCCGCCACTAACCGCCCGCCCCCCCTACAACGGCTCGCATGGTCACGTGATTCCTCACCCCCCTCCGCCCCGGGTTACAATCGGGCGCGGGACAGGCGAGCGGGAGGGCAGGGGCGGAATGGAGAGCCAATGGGAACCGCGCGCGAGGGAGCGCGCCCACCCGGGGGGGCGGGGCCGAGGCAGCTGACCCCTCCCCCTGCCACCGTGCCCCGCACCTCCCCAGCGACGACGTGTCCGTTGCTGGGTTCGGCCGTAAGTTGAGATACAGCGTCGTAAAAGGCGGCAGTCGCCGGTGAAGGCGGAGGTAAAGCCTCGGCCTCCTCGCGCGGCGTGTACGCGCCGCTCGCTTCAGAGGTGGCGAGCTCCGTTGCTCGGGCGCGCGTGGAGAGGGGAAGGCGTTTTTTTACGCACTCTGTCTGTGAGACCACGGGTAGTGCTACGGCTTCGGTCCCGTGTTGCGCATGCGCAGCCTTGAGGTCGCGGCACCCGGCAGCGGGAGGGGCGCGAACTGCCGCCGTAAAGCAGGGACGATGTCAGGGCTGCCGGGTCCCGCGGAGCTGCCGGTTTTCGAGAAGCGGCTGCTGGTGACAGGCGGCGCGGGGTTCATGTGAGTGGCGGCCGCGGCGCCCCGAGCGCCGTCTCGCCTCTCCGCTGGGCCGGGCGGGGATCCGCCGGCATCCTTCCTGGGGGCGCGGGTGGGAGGAGGCGGCGGGCACGGGGAGTAGGCCGGGGCGGGAGGGGTCCCTTGGGCCTGTCCCGGGCTGGTTCTGTGGCTCCGCTGGCTGGAGCCGCCTTGGCTCAGGCGCAGGCTGTGGTGGGCGCAGCTGTTTCCGTAGGACCGGGTTTCGCCTTGGGGGCTGCCTGTGGCTCTCCCGTGTCGTGGGCTTTTAGGTGCTGAGGAGCCCGCTGGGCTGCTGCCCGGCTGTCCTCTGCCCGCGGCCAGCGAGAAGGTGCTCGGTGAAGGGAGGGACCTGACGGTGGGAATCGGTGCTCAGCCTCAGCCTCAGCCGGGGTGGGGTAAGGGGTGGCTGTGCTTTGAGCCAGCTGCTGTTTCTCATCTCTCCCCAGTGCTGTGGGTTCTGCTCGAGGCAGAGGAAGTTTAGGTCCATCTTAAGCTTCAGCCCTTCAGCATGATAGTCTGAAGGCTGTGAGAGGACCCCCCAGCTTGAATAAGCCCTGCTAAACCTAAACTCGCAGGGTGAGCTTCTTGTACGCAAGACTGTACCAAAGAGGAATGCCATCTGGTAGCCAGGCTGTCATTTCTTCTTAAACCTAGCAGCAGTGTTGGAGAGTTGAGTGTTGAGAGTCAGTGTTGTGGGTTAGGGGAGCTGCCTGTTTAGTTCTCCCTGATACCTAATGTATAAACATAAGAGTGTAAAAGTATTTTAGAATATCGATTGCATGTAGTGTATAACAGTTTGGGTTTTTTTTTTTAGGTGCCTGTGAGCAGTGCTGCTCTCTTTTGTTGTATCATGAATTTTTAATCTGATTTTTAGTCTCTATGCAGTTATGGGTGTTATCAAAATGTTGACATACCTTCAAATATATCTGTGAATTCCTCTTTCACCTGTCTTGAGTACAGTCCCCTCTTCCCCCAAAGCCTTTTGATATTGCTAAACTTACTTGTAATTTGTTATCTCTTTGTTACCTTACAGTTAACTATATAAATGTAAAATATGTTTTTCTTCTATCCTGCAGTGCTTCGCATGTAGTCGTCTCTCTCGTGAAAAACTATCCAAATTATCTGATTATAAATCTAGATAAAGTAAGTAGCTTGTTTTCTTTCTTGATATGGGAAACTTTTAAATTATTTTTAATGCAATCTATATAATGTTGAAATTTATGTGGGTTATTGTTATTTATTAATTTTTGTTTGCCTATCCATTTGTACCTGTGTAAAAAAAAAAATAAAAATCAACTGCTGTTCATGTGCTCACCACAAATAACTATTTGCAAAAAAAAAAAAAAAAAAGGAACCTTTTGAAATTCTAAACTTCTGTTTAAGACTTTTTGCAGTTAGGATACCTTTCAGAGTTGTGCATTTTTAAAGCTTTGTCATGTCTGCTTGCAAAATAGCTTTTCTTTTGAAAGAAGATTTTACATTGTTCTCAAACTTTGTAGTGATCAGGTTGGATCTGAGTTGTTTATTTACTTTCACAAAGCCCATTTAATGATATTGTGTCGGTATTTCTCTTTAGCTTGACTACTGTGCAAGCTTGAAGAATCTTGAAACTGTCTCTGAGAAGGAAAACTACAAGTTTATCCAGGTGATAAAGCCTTCTCTTCTAGGAAACTTGACTTTTTACTGATTTTTATGCCTTCATATCAAGGTAACGTGGTCTCCAGAGCTCCCCAAACTAGAAGCCACTGCTTTCATTTATGGTAAAGTTGAAATTATTTCTGCTAACTTATTGTCAAGGATGAGTCCGTATAGGTAATATGACAGTGTATGTGACAGATGGCCATAACAGCGTTCACTTCATCTGTTTACCTTCATATTTCCTATAGTTACTTCATATTTCACTCACAGAAGTCTATGAGAATATGCAGTATGTTCTGTCTCATATACGAAGTAGTCTTTTGAAAGCTGGTATATTTTATTGTATAACAAAGGTACAGAGTTGGTAAAAGCCTGATTTGATTCTGGAGATGAGTGGTTTTAGGGATGATTGTTTCACTTTTGATAGGTGGTATGGACAAGATGCATTCAGATTTGGCTCCTCCATGCTTCTCTTATGCTCTCTTAGATTTTGCACCTCCAAACACTGTCACTTGTCATATTCCGTGGTGTGCAACACGCTTTTTCTTGTTCTATTAGCACTAGACATCAGGCTACGTTCTCATGGAATCACGGAGTTTCAGAATTGGAAGGGACCTCTAGAGATCATCTTGTCCAACTCCCCTGCTAAAGCAGGATTGCCTGGAGCACATTACTCAGGACTGCATCCAGGCGGGTCCTGAAAATCTCCAGAGAAGGGGACTCCACAACCTCCCTGGGCAGCCTGTGCCAGTGCTCTGTCACCCTCACCGTAAAGAAGTTTTTCTGTATATTTGAACGGAATTTCCTATGTTCTAACTCGTGCCCATTGCCCCTCGTCCTGTCACTGGGAACCATTGAAAAGAGCCTGGCTCCATCCTCCTTCAACCCACCCTTTAGATACTTGTACGCCATAATAAGGTCTCTCCACAGCCTTCTCTTCTCCAGGCTGAAGAGTCCCAGCTCTTTCAGCCTTTCCTCATAAGGGAGATGCTCCAATCTGTTAATCATCTTAGTTGCCCTTCACTGGACTCGCTCCAGCAGTTCCCTGTCCCTCTTGAACTGGGGAGCCCAAAACTGGACACAGTCTTCCAGTTGTGGCCTCACCAGTGCAGAGTAGAGGGGGAGAATGACCTCCCTCGACCTACTGGCCACACTCTTCCCCATGCAGCCCAGGATTCCATTGGCCTTTTTGGCGACAAGGGCACATTGCTGGGCCATGGATAATTTACTGTCTACTAGGACAGATCCTTCTCCTCAGAACTACTTCCCAGCAGGTCCACCCCTAACCTATACTGGTGCTTTGCATTCTTCCTCCCCAGGTGCAGGACCTTGCACTTGCTTTTGTTGAACCTCATTATGTTCTCTGCCCAGCTCTCCAGCCTGTCCAGGTCATGCTGGATGGCAGCACGGCCCTCTGGGGTTTCAGCCACCCCACCCAGTTTGGTATCATCAGTGAACTTGCCGAGGATACACTCTGTCCCCTCATCCAGGTCATTAATGAATATATTGAACAAGATTGGACCAAGTATTGACCCCTGGGGGACACCACTGGTTACAGGCCTCCGACTAGACTCTGTGCCGCTGATCACAACCCTCTGAGTTCTGTCCCGCAGCCAACTCTCAGTCCACCTCACTGTCACCTCATCTAGCCCATACTTCCTCAGCTTCCTAATGAGGACGTTATGGGAGACAGTGTTAAAAGCCTTGCTAAAGTCAAGGTAGGTGACATCTATGACTCTCCCCTCATCCAGCCAACCAGTTATAACATCATAGAAAGCTATCAGATTGGTCAAACATGATTTACCCTTGGTAAATCCATGTTGACCACTTCCTATAACTTCCTGTTCCTTAAAGTGTTTGGAGATGACATCCAGAATGAGTCACTCCATTACCTTCCCAGGGACAGAGGTGAGACTAACTGGTCTGTAGCTCCCTGGGTCCTCCTTCTTGCCTTTTTTGAAGATCGGAGTGATGTCAGCCTTCCTCCAGTCCTCAGGCACCTCTCCTGTTCTCCATGACCTTTCAAAGACGATGGAGAGTGGTCTAGCAATAACATCCGCCAGCTCTCTCAGCACTCGCGGGTGCATCCTGTGAGGGCCCATGGACTTGTGAATGTCCAGCTTGGCCAAGTGGCCTCTGACCTGGTCCTCCTCAACTGGGGGAAAATCTTCCTCTCTCCAGACCTTCCCCTTTGCCTCCAGAGTATGGGATTCATGAGGGACAGCTTTAGCAGTGAAGACCGAAGAAAAGAAGGCATTCAGTAACTCTGCCTTCTCTGTGTCTTCCACCACTAGGGCACCTGTCTCATTCATCAGTGAATAATTGTAACCATTTAGTTCAAAATAACGTATGAGCCTGAAGTGTATTTATTGGAATGTTTCAGTTCTTTTCAGGCATGAAAAATAGCAAAGTCAGTTCACCTTCCTCCCATTTCTGACATACAGTACTTCTTTGAAGCTGTTGTTCAGAATTGTTGCTTGAGAACTTCTTAAAACATAGATGCATTTGAACTATTTTTAGTTAATTGCCTTGCTATTGAAAATACAAAAGTCTTCCTTCCCAAGACACTCCTTCTTGGGTACTATTTTGTTTAAGTCGAGCCAACAGATAAATATCAAAAGCTTTTTCTCAGCTTGCATTTACCTTTAAAAGCTACTGTTGCTTCTGTGTCAAACTAAAGAATGGCTTGTGTGTCGATGTCTGATTATTTTCTAAATATATCAATTAAAAAAATCCCTAAATTACCAGAACAAACAACAAAACCCTATACCCTTGCGAGACATCCAACAATCTATATTGATAGAAGTGAAAATCCACTTCACCTTTTATAATGCCACTAGGTGTCACTGTCCGTTAGCCAGACTCCAGTAACACTCTTACTTGCTGTGGGAACTTGTCATTTCAACCTCAGCAACCTACACACTATACTTTTGTGTATATTTTGGGGGCGATGCTGTTTCTAATGTTAAATAGTAATATAAATCCTGAAATAAGTTTTGTTGAGGCTGTTGCTCAGAATGTGTGAAACTTATATCTGGTCTTATTTTAGATATGGCATCGATAAATTGCCCGAAACTCAGTTGGTAGTGCTGTTTGTATCCTGTGCTCCCTTTGTAATGGTTTGTTATGCGATGCTTGGTGCAAATGAAAAATTACTATTTTCTATCAAAAATAACTTGTTAATGATTTTTTGTTGTTGTTGTTTAGGGAGATATTTGTGAACCTGATTTTATAAAACAGCTCTTTGAAAGTGAGAAAATAGATATAGTCCTTCATTTTGCAGCCCAAACACATGTAGGTAAGCATTGTTGCATGTTTTGGTATTTTTTCCATGAGTGTATTTGTTTGAAATATGTACTGATATTTTCTCTTTTCCCTTCATATAAAACAAGGATACAGTTTGTCTCTACAAACTACATGATTCAAAGTCTGGTGGCCCTTTTTAACTTAAAGGGGGTTCACAACCTTAATTTAAAAAGTGCTTCATCTCACTGTTCTCTATTTTCATTGTGCATAAATAGTAATGCCCCCCTTTTTTTTTTTTATTACATGTTCAAATTCCATCTAGACACACATGTAACTGACTGTACTGGTGGAGTCATGAACACAATGGAAAAAGAGTTTGTACATAGTCTTAAGTTTTTACTTGATTGGGTCCAACCTTGCAGGAAAAAACATAGTGTGGAAGCGGAAGGATTAGGTGTATCTACCTTCAGAATCCTGCCTGGATTCTAAGAAGGCAGAATGAATTACACTTAAAAGTGCCTGTTTCAGATTACCACTCTTTAGGAACACTGTTAAGGAGAGCTATCCCTACCATACTCCTTTCATCATGAGAAGAAATCCTTGAAGAATTCTCTGGGGAAATACTTCTCAAAATTGTCAGATTTGACATGCACAAAGTCATTGGGTCAGTGGGACAATTCTAAGAATTAAAACAGGTGACAGTTAATTAACAGTAATAGGTCTATAATACTGCATCTTACAACTGTATCTGAATGATATTTTTCTTACTGAGGTGGCCCTTTCTTGTTGAGGGGGGAAGTAGTTATGTTGCCACTTAAGTAAAGTTAGATAATGCTATTTCAAATGGAACCGTCCATAGCCAACAAGCTTTTGTTCCTGATTCCAGCCTCTTGTTGAGAGCAAGGATTTTGTCTTCAAGTAAGTGTAGAAAGTCTCTTCATTTAATAATAACCTTGCTATCTGACAATCAAAGAACTAGTGGCAAAGTTCCAGGCTATACTGCAGTCTCTGATATTATGGTTCAATAGGAAGCCATGTCTTGCCTAAATTTAATCAGAATTGTTTGAATTTTTTTATGTAGATCTTTCATTTTGGCATGCCCTGGAATTCACCTATGTAAATGTTTATGGCACTAATGTGCTGGTTGCTGCTGCGCACGAAGCCAATGTGGAGAAGTTTGTCTATGTTAGTACAGATGAAGTATATGGAGGTAGCACTGATGAGGTGAGTATGAAAGTGCGTGAAGGTTTTTCTAGCTCTACTTGCTTTTAATAGTGAAAAAAGAAAAGAGTCTAACTTTCCTTGGTCTCTGTAAATGTATGACTTTGGAGCTATTTCTGACATACTGGAACTTGTAAACAAGCACTGGTTGTTTCTAGAAAGCTAAGTATCAAAATTGTCCTGAATCTTTTTATGTAGTATGTTTTATACTGAATGTGTATTACCTAAAGCAGTGAGATTGGGGTCATTAGTGACAAGTGAATACTCCTCAGAGATAGTATCAAAGGAACGTATTATGCGAATTTTGCATTGGAGAATTTGAGAGACTTCGGTAATGTGCACAGTACGTTGTTTTTTTTTTTTTTTTTTTTTTCTTTTTTTTAATTTAACTTTTTCCGGCTCTGCCTTGATTATGAACTTGACAGGCAGGGAACTGTTTTATACTCTAACTAAAATACTAACAGAACTGTAAGTACTGACAATTTGAACAGGAAACGGTTCCCATATTACTGGAAGAAATATGCACGTTTCTTATAGTTCTATGGAAATCTTTTTGATTCTTTACAATTTATTCCTGACCTTAATTCAGGAAATGTAATTTAGCTCAGTAAAAAGGCAAATTATGCATGCTCATCTTTTTAAAGGTGTAAATAACAGCCAAGGAGTCTTGTCCCATAAGCCGTGAAAAGACTACTGTATTTCAGAAAAGTCATGTGCACTTTCTTCCTGTTGCAATGTCTTTATCAGTTCCTTCAACACAACCTCAATCTGTAGGCTTTTATGATACCCAAGGATGTTCGTGCATGTAGACGAGTGGTTTGGCTGAGGCAACTTCAAGTGAACTTTTTCTGCCTCTGGGCCTTGACAAGAGCACTTTTGTT
This sequence comes from Vanellus vanellus, assembly GCF_965231255.1. NCBI lineage: Eukaryota > Metazoa > Chordata > Aves > Charadriiformes > Charadriidae > Vanellus > Vanellus vanellus. The sequence continues at coordinate 164,696,234 of NC_138905.1, forward strand.
TAATCTTTTTTTTTTTTCTTTTTTTGTTGTTCTCTTTGTGAATCATAATAGATCTTGAAGAGAGTTTTTTTTTTGGGGGGGGGATGTCAAAAAGTAAATTGGGGTCAAATCATTTCAGAGGCAAAGGTCAGGAAAGAACAGTGAGTCTTTTAATCACATGTTAAGGTGATTGTTATGAATTGATTGTTATGAATTGATTGTTATGAATTGATTGTTATGAATTGATTGTTATGAATTGATTGTTATGAATTGATTGTTATGAATTGATTGTTATGAAGATTACAAGAATGCTGCCAGAGTGTGCAGGGATGAAACAAGGAAAGCCAAGGCCGCCTTGGAACTAAACCTGGCAAGGGATGTCAAGCTCAACAGGAAGGGCTTCTTCAAGTATATTGGAGGCAAAAGGATGACCAGAGAAGCTGTGGGCCCACTGTTGAATGAGACAGGAGCCATGGTGACGGAGGATGCGGAGAAGGCAGAGGGCAGAGTTATTGAATGCCTTCTTTGTGTTGGTCTTTACTACCCGGCCGAGCCCTCAGGAGTCCCAGGCCTTGGAGAAAGTAACGGGGAAAGAGGAAGACTTCTCCTGGGTTGAGGAGGATCAAGTGAGGGACCAGTTAGGTCAATTAGATATTCACAAGTCCATGGGCCCTGATGGGATGCACCCGAGAGTGCTGAGGGAGCTGGCAGAAGTCATTGCTGGGCCACTCTCCACCATCTTTGAAAGGTCCTGGAGAACAGGCGAGGTGCCTGAGGACTGGAGGAAAGCCAATGTCACTCCGGCCTTCAAAAAGGGCAAGAAGGAGGACACAGGGAACTACAGGCCGGTCAGCCTCACCTCCATCCCTGGAAAGATGATGGAACAGCTTGTTCTGGGCATCATCTCAAGGCATGTGGAGGAAGAGAAGGCTATCAGAAGTACTCAGCATGAATTCACCAAGGGGAAATCATGCCTGACTAATCTGATAGCCTTCTATGATGGTGTGACTGGGTGGATAAATGAGGGAAGAGCGGTAGATGTGGTCTACCTTGACTTCAGCAAGGTGTTCAACACGGTTTCCCACAGCATCCTCATAGGCAAGCTTAGGAAGAGCGGGTTAGATGAATGGACAGTAAGGTGGATAGAAAACTGGTTGCAAGACAGAGCTCAGAGGGTTGTGGTTAGGGGCGCAGAGTCTAGTTGGAGGTCAGTGACGAGTGGTGTTCCCCAGGGGTCAGTACTGGGTCCAGTCCTGTTCAATATATTCATCAACGACTTGGATGAGAGGATAGAGTGCACCCTCAGCAAGTTTGCTGATGACACAAAGCTGGGAGGGGTGGCTGACACACCAGAAGGCTGTGCCGCCATACAGAGAGACCTGGACAGGCTGGAGAGTTGGGCAGAGAGGAATCTTATGAAATTCAGTAAGGGCAGGTGTAGGGTGCTGCACCTGGGGACGAATAACCCCATGCAGCAGTACAGGTTGGGGGCTGACCTGCTGGAGAGCGGCTCTGTAGAAAGAGACCTGGGAGTCCTGGTGGACAACAGGATGACCATGAGCCAGCAATGCGCCCTTGTGGCCAAGAAGGCCAATGGCATCCTGGGGTGCATCAAGAAGAGTGTGGCCAGCAGGTCAAGGGAGGTCATCCTCCCCCTCTACTCTGCCTTGGTGAGGCTGCACCTGGAGTACTGTGTCCAGTTCTGGGCTCCCCAGCTCAAGAAGGACAGGGAACTGCTGGAGAAGGTGCAGCACAGGGCTACCAAGATGATTAGGGGACTGGAACACCTCTCTTATGAAGAAAGACTGAGGGAATTGGGTCTCTTTAGTCTGGAAAAAAGACGGTTGAGGGGGGACCCGATCCATGCTTATAAATACTTAAAGGGTGGGTGTCAGGAGGACGGGGCCAGGCTCTTTTCGGTGGTGCTCAGTGACAGGACAAGAGGTAATGGGCACAAACTTGAGTATAGGAAGTTCCACCTAAACATGAGGAGGAACTTCTTTACCTTGAGGGTGGTAGAGCACTGGAACAGGCTGCCCAGGGAAGTGGTGGAGTCTCCATCTCTGGAGACATTCAAAACCCGCCTGGACGCGTTCCTGTGCAACCTGCTCTAAGGTGTCCCTGCTCTGGCAGGGGGGTTGGACTAGGTGATCTCCAGAGGTCCCTTCCAACCCTATGATTCTCTGATAATTGCACCTCAAGCAGTGTAGAATCCCTCCTTTCTTTGGTTCATAATTGTATTTCTCTCCTCTCCTCCATCCACCCAGGGTGAGAAGTAGAAGTGGCACGATAGCCACAAAGCTACTACCTGTTCTGGAACAGGTCAGAATTGTTGAAACCTTGCTTTGGAGGGTTTTAGGTTGAAATTCTACTTTTCTTATAGAAATAAAGTTTATAGAAGAGGAAAAATGGACCCCTTTTATTTAGGACTGAAAGGTCAATTTGCTAGCTGTGGTGTGATGCACTCTGAGGCAATATGAGCCTGAAAAGGATTGAACCTCCCTGTGGCAACAGTGATTATTTTACAAGATAAAAATCTAAGGACCTGCTATTATGAGGTACTCTGCTAGAAGTATAAAAAGTGGCTTTTATTATTGGTCTTCTACTGTAAATGGAAGGGTGACTATTTCAGACTGGTGTGGTTGGATATTTAGGCATTTTTATTTCAGTTCCAACTGCAGCTTTTTGTCACTTTAAGACTTATCTGGAAAAAAGAAATTGAGTAATGCAAATTTTTCTCTCATTTTAGGAATTTGATGAATCCTCACCAAAACGGCCAACAAATCCCTATGCCTCCTCTAAAGCAGCTGCAGAGTGTTTTGTTCAGTCTTACTGGGAAAGGTACCAAGTAAGTTGATACAAGCTTCAAAAGCTCTGAAGCCCATACTTAAGTGTCTGTATTACATATATAAAAGTATAAAAGAAAAATCAGTACAAGTCCATGCAGTACCACCTCTTTCCTGATTGCTAGTCTTGTAGTTTGATGTGTCAGAGGCTGTCTACCGCTTACTGATGGAGATAGGCTGCAATACAGTGGGGAGAGGTCGAATGTTTTGTTTTGTTTTATTTTTAAATCTAAAATTTAATGTCTAAAAATATTCTTTGATAAAGTAGTCAAAGAAAACATTAGCAATTTAAAGTGTTAAGCTTGAAGGAAATCTGTGTATAGAGAAGTAGAATATACAAAGTTCAAATTCTATTAAGATTAGGTTTATAGAGAAAGCAAAAAAAGAAAGAAAAAAACCTCTATTACTCAGATTTGTTTAAGCAAAAATATTTTAAATTTAAAATAATTTAGTCTTTTGTTCTTGACATGGCCTTCTGTAGTATTATTTTTGACATAAATTTGACTTGAATAAGATGGTAATGTCAGTGAAGCATTTTCTTGGAATAAGAAGTATAAGTTAGTCTTCAGTCAGCCAGATACATGTATGTAACGTGTTATGGTGGTTCCATAGCAAGACAGAGATTACAAACATTTGTCTCTTGTGGTACTTCTGACAGACTGAGAAGGCTGGAGGCCCTTGTCGATTTGACAGAAGTATGGGTAGCTTAATTCATTAATGTTTGTAAGATATTTTTTTTTAATGTTTGCAGATTTTGAATAAGCACCATGGGTGTGTCAGTTTAGGCTTCTTACTGATCAATAAGTAATACAGATCTTTACTGGTATGTATTTTCTTATGTAGTCATATGCATGTTTAACGCTTTTAAGTTCCCAGTTGTTATCACACGGAGCAGTAATGTGTATGGACCACACCAGTATCCAGAAAAAGTAAGTTAAACCTATGCTTTACTCTGAGATTCAGTATACCATAATATAGAGTTGTAGTGATGTTACTTTTTTTCTCATAGGAATGGACTGACTTTTGAAAAAAAAAAAAAAAAACCAAACAACAACAAAAAAAAAACCCAAACAAAAACCAAAAACACTGTCATGCAAGTATATTTGTCCACACTTACCTGCGATTACTTATTTTGATCTCACACTAATATGTCTTACCATCAACACAATGAACTCATGTTTTCTGGTGGTCAGTAAAGCATCAATTAGAGAATTCTATTTATTTACTTGAATTTTACTACAATGCCTTTGTTTTGTAATTTTTTTTTTTAGTTTTCAAAGGATATTTAACTGCCCTATGTCATGGCAGGGTTCCCCTACAAATTATGTTAACTCACATGTCATGTGCTTTAATTAGGAATGTTTAATAACTAAGGTAAGCATTTAAAAAATATGTCTGGTATAGAATAAGATGTTCCAATCTGTACAGAAAATAGGTAAGGTAAAGCTATAGCAATCAGATACATGGTGAGAAGTAGCGGAAAGCGACTTGTTTTTTGCATGTGTTCACAGATACTTTGCAGGGTAACTATTTAAAATGGTTATTAGTGAGAGGGAGTTGCCTTTGTAGGCAATACCGAGATCTGCTATGCTAGTAAATGGAAATAAACTGATGGAATGATAGTGATAATCACACATACTCTTTGGAGTTTGGAGCTTGTGTGAAATGTAGCTATATTTTGCAGTTCTACTGAGGTATTTTTAAATTTGAATTGCTTTTTATGTGTTGGGTATCTTTCAAATAAATTTATTTTTCCCTACATTGTTGCAGGTGGATAAGCAAGCGTTTTTAAAATGTTTTTCACTGATCTGTGGCTTGGGAAATGTCTGGCTACAGGTTGCATGGTTGGGAATATATTCAGGGGATATATTGCTATTTACTTGCTTTCAGCTTATATGTATTCTTCCTCCAGTATCCACTTTTAATTACTGCTAAGAACACAATACTAGGCTAGATGGATCTTTAGTTTTAACTAGTATGTCTGCTGTTATGTTTAGAGTAGTAACTTAATAAAATTAAAAGAATTGGAGTAGCTTTCTAGTGGCTTCAGTTTACAAACTTTAATAGTAAGGCCGACTGTTCTGAAGGTCCTGGGACATTATGAATGGATCTAAGCTCGTGGCTGAACATAATATTGTAAATCTGTATGCTGCAAGCTAGTGGCTGTCACTTGATCTGTATGTACTTATCCTGAAATTCTCTATTGGTTCTCTTCCAAATTTAACTATTTTAATGACTCTTTTTGACTATAGATTTACTGCGCCTTGCTGGATGTTTAAACCATGGACTAAATTGTTTGCGATACTTATCCCTAGTTAGACTCTAGTGCACTTCTGTGTGTGAAAGTGGAACCATTTTCTTTTGTAAAAATACTACATTTGTAACTACTTACTTGTAATGGTTGACCAGAAAGATAAGCTTTACAATGTAACAGAGGCATCTACTCTTAAAAAAAAAAAAACAAACAAACCCAAAACCACAAAATCCTTTCAGTTTGTAGGCTTGATACATTATTTGATTAGACTTAAGAAACTTATTTAAAGGGTCTTATTAAGATACTTAATGATACTTACTGGTGAAGTCCCATGTTCTTTGCAGAAAAACAGCTTCTAAAATAGTGGAGTAATGTGGGTTTGTGTGGTTTTTCTTTTTCTTTTTTTTTCTCAATTCCTTAGGTTATTCCAAAGTTTATATCTTTGTTGCAACAGAACAGAAAATGGTATGTAATTTGCTTTTTTGTTTATGATATTTGTGTTATAAAACTGTAATTAGTTATAAATACATGGTATAGTTTGTAAAATGATAATTTCATAACTAAGTTATGAATTGCTTATTTTAATAATAGGATTTCCTTAAACTAAAGTATTGTTTGCATGTCAGCTGCTTAAGGTACCTTCAGGTACTGGCTAACAGCAAAATTACTTAAAACACAGTCTAATAAATTGAATGCTTCTATTTAAGGATTAACAAAAATGTCTTGCCTTTTCCTGGTTTTAAGCTGTATTCATGGTTCTGGACTTCAAAGAAGGAATTTCCTTTATGCAACTGATGTGGTAGAAGCATTCCTTACTGTCCTGAAGGAGGGGAAGCCAGGTGAAATTTATAACATTGGAACTAACTTCGAGATGTCCATTGCCCAGCTTGCTAAGGAGTTAATACATTTAGTAAGTAGACAGTTATGCTGCTTTTCTTTACCAGTCATTGCACATATTAACGATTCTACTGTAAACCTTTGGTAGCTCTGGGAGAGCTTAGATTTGTGGTGGGTCTTGGAAGTTAATTGTAGCAGAACAATGTGCTGCCCTTCCTGTGGCAGCTGTACTGTGTGAGTTTGCAGTACAGGCTATCGTGCGTCACACTGCTGCATCAGTTATCCTGACTGATGGCATAATGATTAAATACCATTTGGTAGGGTTTTTTCATGCTGGCTGCTTCAATTTTAGTCTGAGAGAGTGGCACAAATCTAACAATTTGATTATGAATGGTTAGGCAGGGATCAGATGAAAGACAAGAATTGGAATTGTTCTAGATAGTTTTGATAATTTCAGTAGTTTGAAAACTCAATTTAGACAAAAGACCATTTCTATTTGTGTGTTTTTTTTTTTTTTTTAACAGACTTAAATTTTGTTAAAAACCCCCAATTTTTAAGGGTACGTTAAGACAGTGCAAGATGTGTGGGGGTATTTTTGTTTCTCTCTTGACAGATAAAGAAGACCAGTTCGGAATCTGAAATGGAATACTGGATGGATTATGTCAAGGACAGGTAAGGAAGTAGTGAAGCACATGCAGGATAGCTTTATCCTGAAGGTTTCGGGGACTCTTGCCAAATAGTTTTTTGTGAAAGTAGTTCCATTCTGCAGGAGGGAAAACTTTTGAGGGAGTAAGAGCTGTTTTGCTTTCTTAATTTTTTTTTTTGCTAGTGGATTTGACATCTATGATCTGTACAGAACACTATAGAAAAACAGGATTTCCACTTATTATTTGGATCTTTAGGTCAGAATATATGCCTTGAAGGGGAATGTGTAATGCTAATCTGTCTGTCTTCAAACTTTCTTCAGACTTCTCACTACTGAAGTCTGCTCTGGGAAAATGACAGGCTTTACACAGTAGCTAAATAATTTCTTAAGGGTAGTTTAGATAGTTTATTCAGTACTTTGTATTCAGCATCACTTGAGTGAGATGAATCCCATCATCTCTCATTTAGCTTTAGTATTTTGACGTTAATGTGACTAGTTCAGACTTAATGTGCTTTATAGGTAAGACCCACTCTTCACAGGCAGAAATACACACCTACAGAACGTAGTTAATTTCACAGTCCTATCTTAAGTTGAAACTGCTGTCTCAAAAGTAGATGTAAAACTGAGGCACCAAAGTTAGGGCGGTGGCAAAAATGGCTACCTTTTGTAAATATGCTTTTGCTGTATGTTTCCGTCGTTAATTTCAGGCTTGGTTTGGCTGTGTTCTTTTATCTTCATTTCTTTTCTGCAGCAACAATGAGTCTCTGCTTACTTTAGATATCACTCTCTTGCTCCAGAGTGATTAGAAATGACGTATCTGCTGATAGCAGTTAAGTATTACTACAGCCTTTAGAATTCTCACTTTCTGTTCACATTTGGATTGTTATCATGGCAACTGAATTGTCTTTAAATGTACTAATTCTTGTTTTTAAAAGGAAATGCTCTTCAGAATCCTATCTGAGAGTATTGTAGGACTTTGAACAAATTGCCTTTGGCTCACGTGTTGTGAGTGTTCAGTAGGTCTCAGCGTAATTCAGATTGAGGTGTTTCTTCATGTATGTTAGGCCCTGTCCACTAATGTTTAAACATAAATGGGCTTGGGAAAACTAACTACATAGGAATACAATTTTCAAAGAATGTTGAAGTCTTATGAAATTCTTAAGATATGTAACTAATGAGTATTTAATTCTATAATGAGTGACTTAAAGGTCATGAGGGTTACTTGCCGTGGAAAAATTAGTTCTGCTTCTGCTTGAGATGAGCATGTTTTAGTAACGGTGATAAGTAGCTATTTTTTGTCTGCACATGCAGCTTAACTATCCAGTATGCTAGTGCCAGTAACGCAGGAATGCTGGACTACACTACCTAACTGCCAGATTGTGGAAGTGAAAATTTGTGCCGTGCTTAAATGTAGGGAATCTCTTTCTGTGTTGAGTCTTGCAGCCTGGGATTCTACATATTCAGTATTGCTGAGTTTGTGTAGCTAATGAAACACTGTAGTGGCAATGCTTTGGAAGTCTATGTAGTTCAAATCTGAAATATGTGAAAACTTGTGGGCTTTCAGGATGAAAAATGTGAATGCTAACATTAGAAAACACTAGTTTGCGTAGTGACTGAGTTGCAAATACGCTGATTTGCACAATTGCATTGGCAGTGACTTGAGCTTTGCATTTGTTTTTGTGCCAATAAGATATTAATTCATATTTATTCTAGTCAATTCTAAGTAGCTGACTGTACAAACTGAATTGTATTGTTGTAACTGCACTCAACTGCTGCGTATTTTTTGAAAGCAACATAATCTGTTCATGTTGATGGGAATTTTCAAAAAGCATGCTTAATGTTGGTTTAATTAATGAATCAATGATCAAATTGTTTTCCATGTGCATTTTGTACTTCATCAGACCTACCAATGACCTGAGATACCCAATGAATTCAGAAAAAATGCACAATTTGGGATGGAGACCTAAAGTGCCTTGGAAAGAAGGAATAAAGAAAACAAGTAAGACTAATGGCTTTTACACTAATTGATTTAGACGTGATAGGAGAAGGGAAAGAGGGGAATGTGGGTATATAGGTTAGTTAATGAGAGGCTAAAGAGAATGAATTTAACATTTAAAAAGCAGCCAATTTTATATAAAAATAAAGTACTGAATTTACCTGATTTTAAAAAAAAAAGGTTAATCACAATAAAGCAGCATCAGGTACTAGAACTAATTACTTTTTAATGCTGGAATAAGTCTTGCATAAAGAATTTATAAAATGTAAACTAGATTTTTTTTTTAATATTATAGGATAAAATTTTGCATAATAAACTATTAGCATGTTGTTAGTCTTATGATACCAGTGGAATATTTGCATTTCCCTGTTATCTCTGGTCAACTTGACTCATCAACGTTCTCTTCATACTAGTTGAATGGTACAAAGAAAACTTTCACAACTGGAAAAACTCAGAGAAAGCTTTGGAGCCCTTTCCTGTGACGGAGCCATTTGCACAGCTCAGTGGTCCATAGGGTGGCAGAGAACCTGAAGGAATTTATTCTACCTCATACACTCTTTTCTTTGAAGCCTGCAATCAAGTGGCCACACTGAACTCTTAATGTATTCGGGATACATGGACCACGATGAATACAGAACTACAGTACGGCACAACTTTCGAAGGGTTTCAGCACTTTATAGGTTGAACCTGTTAATTTCAGCTTTTGGTGCAATACGACATCCTCACTAACAGTTGATTTTAAAGAACTGCACAGGGTGAAGAATATTTATAATGCTATAAATGAGTGTAACTGAAGTCAAACCTGCCTTATTAGTTAATAATAATTGCGATTAGTTCTGGAATAGTTCATCTGTATTAGTTTGTTTTTACAGTGTAATATGTTATTTTTGTCACTTTAAAGAGTTGTGGTTTATTTTTAATCGAGGGGAAAAATGCTGTATTTTCTAGAGAGTATAAATCAGTTGATAAAAGCTGGGTACGGCACCCGTCTGATTCAGTCCTTTTCTCTGTTGGTGCAGTATTGCCTTCTGTAGATGATTGATTAAACTGTTACCTACTCTATCAACTTCTAATGTTCTTTTTTAAGGGGGGGGGAAGGTGTCAAGAAGTAGCAGGTGTTCTCGCTGAGACTTCCAGAAACATTTTCTTAAACTTTGCTCTGTTTTAGAGGTCATCTTTTTACTGTATTACCGTCTTTTTACATGTTAATTTCCTTTTCTTAACTGTAGTTGTAACAAACTTGAGATACTGTAACACAGTTAATGCTCCAGTGATGTTATTTCCTGTGATATGAAGGCTATTTATGGAGAAAAATTTTAAAAACTTCTTTTCCTGTGAATTGTGGTTTTGGTTTGGCAGACCCTATTCAATGCAGTGTTTCACAATTTTATTTTTTGGATGACAAACATTTTAAAGATGAAACAATATTTGAGTTAATGTACAGTTTGGAAGGAAACTTCAATTCTAGAAATATGTTAATGAATCTTTTTCAAAGTTTATTTAGTAATAAAAGTTATGGTGTAACTGGTTTCTCTTAATTAAGTAGAAAAAGTAGATGGTGTTTTTTTTTTTTTTATATTTCTTAGTTCTTCCTGTATCGCCCAAAAAATTATCTTAACTTTTTTGGCTTTGAGGTGGCAGACATAGAAGGGAAAACTCTTCTTGGTTTTATCACTTTAGCTTTTGTACATGACACAGTCCAAAACCCTTCTGTTGTCCCTGGGTAGAGCTGCAGAAGCACAGGACTAGGATGTGATGGTGTGCTTGGAAATTGGGAGTTAACTTTCAAAACACAAGTATGTGCAGAAGTCCTTTCCTCATCACCTTAAGTGCGGGAAGGACTGAGCTTGGGGCATTTGCCTTAGCTTTGCCCCTGCTGGAGTTTGGTAGTAACTGAACATAAAACTTAATAGTACTGACCCAGAGAGCCTAGAGGAAGTGCTGCCTTTGGACCCACAGTGCTCCCAACTTCATCACGCCACTTGTGTGTTGTGTGGTGCTGTTGATAACACGCCACTCTTGGTTGGTAAGAGTCATCTTAAAAGAAGGCTGAACATCAAGTGTCTTGGTTTGCCTTAGCACCAAGTGTGTGTTCTGAAGTCTAGGAATGTGTTACTGAAGGTGAGTTTTCTGTGACTAAGTGGGATGATAATACCATACTAGAATTGTGTTGCACTTGTATTTTTGGGGTTTCCGATACTTGGTTTGGTAGCCAAAACCTCCATTTGGGAAGGACAGAAGTTACAGGACTTAATGTGTACTAATCTGTTAGAATACTTGGCTTACCAGATACTTCAGGTTAAGCTTCTACCGATCAATCACTTGAAATTTCATTGTCAAGCACACATTGCTGATAGCATTCGAATATTTTCTTAATTTTTATATTTTCTTGAGATGCAGCTTCCTTACAATATGCAGAGAGTTACTTATCCATCTTACTGGTTTGTATGTTACAAAAGTCAATACCCCAAGTGACTGAAGTACCGCAAAGAACTGTTTTAGCTGTACTTATGCTTATTGTGAGCTGCATGAAAGTATGCATCTTTCACATCTGCTTATGCCGCAATACTGGTTATGCGATGTGTCTTTAAGAACAGAGAGCATAGATTATTAAATTATTTTAAACCTTACAAGAAGGTACAGTGTCTCTGGAACATTAAAAATCAGTTAAGTTGTGATAGTGTTGTCAGATCAGGAGTACTCAGGAGAAAGCAGTAGTGTGTGATTGGATTATTGAATAGATCTTTTGAAAGTTGTTTGGAATGTTTAGATGCTGAAGATGCAAGCTTTGACATTTATGTGACCATGCAAACGGGATATTATTGGGAGTGGATTTTTCAAAAGGATCTATTAATTTTTAGTAGAAGCTGTTCTAGTTTATTTAAATGGTTTTGAAGATTTAATCCTTCCAAGTGTTTGAGATTTTTGCCTTGGTGTTCCTAGTTTTATTTTTTTTATTTATACATAGATATATATATAAGTAAATGCATACACACACATTTAAAAATATATAAATAAATATTGTAAAAAAAATTAATCTAGGCGGCTTTTGCTTTGAGCTCCTTTGCTGTAGATCAGGTTGCCTTAGCAGGTGAGTGCTCTGGTAGGAGCATTTCTTTCACAGGGAGAAGTCTTTTTACTGTTAAAGAAAGCATCTTATTTTGCCATTAACCTTCTGGCTTCTGTAGGAAGAAAAGGACAGAAGATCAACTTGTGAACTGTTAACGTGGCGACGTGTGATGCTTTTAGTTTTTATTTCTCACTGTTTTTACTTGGAAGATATGAAGAAGCATTTCTGTAGAAGGCAGAGGCAGTGATATACTGTGAACACAGCAATCTGTCAGTCCGCTTTTCTCAAGGTTTGTGTCACAGAACAAATGAAGGTTACACCAATACGAAAATAAATGGAGAGGGGTACAAAATAGCACAAATCTGGTTTCCCATTAGGAGAAAGTTGTGAATAGTTTCGGCTGGACTCAAAATGCTCCATTTTGCTAAAACTGTGTTCTTACGCTCTTTATGTAGCCATGAAATGCTAATATGTTTCTACTTTTCTGTGAGAGAAACTTTAACACAAAACCCCAAATTTTGTCGGGGGAGAAAGCGGCTGTTTTATTAAACAGATTATCTCTGAGACTGAATTGTCCTTTTCTTTTGGTTTTGTTTTGCATTAACTTTAGTTTTTATTTCCATTGCCATTTCCATTTCACTTGGCAAAACAATGGTTTCTAAAAATAATAAAAATGAGAATAACCTGTTGGTCCACAGGAGCTCTGATTTTTTGTGGTAATGTTTGAAGACTCTGAAGTCAATAGTGTTTTGACTTCTACGCATGTCATCACACATTTGGAGTTTATCTGCACCAAAGATGACAAGATTATGTTACCTGCATCAGTAGGAGGCACCTCATGAAGTCATTACATTCGTCATTGATGAATGATTACAATCATTGTCAGTGGCAATGGAAAATCATGAGTATATGAGATTTTGTATCAGTATGTTGTTAGCACACCTCTCTCATACAATAGTATGGGGGGGGGGGTTAACCTCTCCCTAACTGATTTTTTTTTTTTTTTTTGTTAAAAGTTTTGGGTTTCAATTACTAAGTAACTGCTGGCCTGGTCCTCAGCCTTTCAGCTTCTGAAAATACATCATGTACCTGCTCTGTAATTTGCAGCTCCTGAGGAAGAGTGGGTGGTTGCTCACAAAAGATTTCCAGAAGTGGGACAACTTGAGGAAAAATATACTTGGTTTGAAAGTAAAAGGAAATAGTGGATGTGTGTCACCAAATACTCATAGGGCTAGTTTGCGAAAAGGCTGCTCCTTCCACCCTTGAAAAAGGAGGGAGTTCTTTAACTCCTCTATTACTGTAGAAGTGGGAGAAGTTGGTTTGGCTTTTTTTTAAGAGGAGGGAGAAGCCGTGGACAATCTTGCAACGCACCATTTCTCCCCACGCAGCGTGTGGGGAGCGTGAACAGGGGATGCTGTCGCAGGTAGGCTTTTTCTGGAGCTGTGGGCTGTGCAAATAAACACAAACTGGTGATGTGAGCGTCCAGCAGCGGTGCCACACGTCCTAATGTGTGCACTTGGGTGCCACCTCTACCTTCCACCTGTAGCCACAGGAGTGTGATAACAGTCGCCTGTTGAAATAGATGCCCAACCCACAATGTGAAAAAGAAACCCCAACCCTATTTTTTCTTATAATTGTGCTTCGTCAGGCTTTGTGATTTAGGCAGAGAGATAACATTCCCCTGTGGAATGGGGATGGAGGGTGAGGATGGAGGTGCCTTTTCCATTTGTGTTTACTCGTGGTATGCTGCCTCTGCACAAAATTCATCAGACTTCAAAAGGAAGTCCCTGAAAACCGAAGCAAAAATACTGCTAATTTGACACTCTTGAATCCCACAGAATCTTCTAGTTCCTGCTACTCCCCAAATAATCCAGGGAGCCACATCCGAAATACCTTTGTCCTGATACTAAATGTATGTCAGTCATGTGTTGCGTGTAGTTACATACAGTTTTGTGTTATTGCTGCGTTTATCATTGCCATAAGGCATAATTTTGTTTGCAAAGACCCGTCATCGATTCGTTGGTGGTATTCCCGGTAGCCGCCACTGTCGGACGAGTCACAACATCTGCTTTATTTAAACATTCACGCACAAATATCGGGCAGGTGATGGGTGGAGAAGATCCACTTAGTCCCGCCGCCGGGGCAACGGCACGACGGTAGCCGAAATAGCTCAGTTGGGAGAGCGTTAGACTGAAGATCTAAAGGTCCCTGGTTCGATCCCGGGTTTCGGCAGAAACCTTTTCTTTCCTTTTTTTTTTCTAGAGAGGTGGCGGGAGGTCGCCGCCGCCGCCCCGCGGCCTACCGGGAGCGTTCAGACCCCGCACCGCCGCGAACGGACCTGACTGTTCCGGCCCGCTGCGGCGGGGCCCACGGCTGCTGGCGGGGGAGCCGCTCTGTAGCGCTGGGAGCGACCGTGACGCATCGTTTGTCACCGATGTACGTCATGTCGCACATGTCATCCGGGCTGGTAGCGGCGCCCTCTGTGGAGTGCCCGGCTCGGGTCTCTCTGCCGCGGCATTCGGCTGCTGCGCCTGAAATTCCCTGTTGCTTTCCTCAGTTGGCTGAATTTTTCTTTTTTATGATTTTTTTTTTTTGTTTTTTTTTAAGCAGTGTTTCCCAATGGTGAGAGTCCAGCGGAGGGCTACGAAGATGATGAAGGGAAATGAGGAGACGCTGAGAGACGTGGGGCTGTTCAGCCTGGAGAAGAGGAGGCTGAGTGGGGGTCGCATCAGTGCTTATAAACACCTAAGGGACGGGGGTCAGGAGGACGGGGCCAGGCTCTTCTCGGTGGTGCCCAGAGACAAGACGAGGGGCAACGGGCATAAGCTGGAACACAGGAAATGCCGTCTCAACACGAGGAAAAACTTCTTTACTTTGAGAGCGGCAGAGCGCTGGCACAGGCTGCCCAGAGAGGTGGTGGACTCTCCTTCTCTGGAGACATTCAAAACCCGCCTGGACGCCGTCCTGTGCAACCTGCTGTAGGTGAACTGCTCTGGCAGGGGGGTTGGACTAGATGATCTTCAAAGGTCCCTTCCCACCCCTACCATCCTGTGAGTCTGTGATTCTGATGCCATTTTACCTCTGTTAAAAGTGTGCGTGTTGACGCTTGCCAGGTGGTGCCATGGATGCACAGGTATCGCTCTGCAGAGCCTCCTGTATGGTCCATAGTAGCCTGGCAAAGTGTCAATCTTTGGTGTGCCCGCATTTTGTGTGTGTGAAAAACAAATGCAGAGGGGGTTTGTGAAGGAGGTGGAGGGGGGATGAGCTGTGGAGCCTCCCCATCCCTTCTTCCAGTGCTTTGTGTGGAAGAAGAGGGGAGGACACGCTGCAAAGCAAGCCATGAAATCATAGAAATGCCGCACACCTGACGTCTACACAACACTGCGTGTGCCTGCGTCCTCCCTGGCAACTGGAAATGCAGTGTCTGGGAGTGTTTGCCTTCTAGTTTCATAGAATTGTAGAATTTTTAGAGCTGGAAGGGACCTTGAAGATCATCTAGTTCCAACCCCCCTGCCATGGGCAGGGACACCTTCCACTAGACCAGTTTGCTCAAAGCCTGGCCTTGAACTCTTCCAGGGATGGGGCATCCACAACTTCTCTGGGCAGCCTGTTCCAGTCCCTCACCACCCTCACAGTAAAGAATTTCTTCCTAATATCTAACCCAAATCTACCTTCTTTCAGTTTAAAACCATTACCCCTCATCCTACCATTACACTCCCTGATAAAGAGTCCCTCCCCGCCTTTTCTGTAGGCCCCCTTGAGGTGCTGGAAGGCTGCTCCAGATCTGCCTGGAGCCTTCTCTTCTCCAGGCTGAACAACCCCAACTCTCAGCCTGTCTTCATAGGAGAGGTGCTCCAGCCCTTTCCTTTTTCTTGTTTTCCTTGTTTCCTTTTTTAGCTCTTCTAAGTTGAAGCTTTTCATTTAGGATGGAAGAACGGAAAGCAAAAGGCTTCATTCCCAGTCCCTTCTCTGCCCTCCACCACCTCCTGCTATGGATGGAGGGATGGGCACTAGAAGAGAAAGTGAGCCTGTGTGGAGAGGAATGGGATGGCGAGGGAGGGTAGGGGCAGAGAGGGAGAGAAGCTCTCGGGAGGATGAGGACAGAGGCAGAAGGTTTAGAGATTGCTTCTCGCCAAAATCTGGAGAGGAGGTCAAAATTCCTGGACCTCACTATTCCTCTGCTGTCAACAGGTAGCTGAAAGTGCTTCTGGTTCACAGAAAGGCTAAGGAATAGCTTCAGGGCCAGAAACTCTGGTAATTAATGTCATCTAATCTCTACTGTTCATGCATTTCCCGCTGATCCTTTCTTTACTTTTAAGTTGGGAAAAATCACTTGGATTTTTCTGAAATGTATTTTTCAGGAAGGCATATGTTTTTGGTTTGTAGACATGAAGAGGCAGAAAATGTGTTAGTTCTCTTGGTAATTTGTTGCAACTGTTCCAAATATATTCCCTACTTTAATTTGGATCTGCCCTCTGTTAAATTCTAGCTATTATTTCTGTTAAAGCTTTTCTCTGTTAGATCAAAGATCACCTCAGTCCCTGGCATTTGGTCATCATGAAGCTGTCAAGTCAACACCCAGCTTTGTTTTGATAAACCAAAGAAATCAAACTTTTTGAGTCTCCCATTTTAAGACACTTTCTCCTGCTTTCAGGTAATTTTTTGTAACCTTTTAAATATACTGACACCAGAACAAGGCACAGAAAAAGGTCTTTCAGTATTGGCATCACCAGTGCAAAACACAGCAGTAAATCAGCTCCTTGCCTCTATTCGGCATCTTTCATCTATTCATGAAAAGGTACCACTGGTCCTTTTGCAATCACAGCATCACATCAAGCATTGCTGTTGAATTGCCTGTGCGGCACAATGAACACTGACTGCTGATGAATATCCTATTAGTACAAACAGGAGAAGTGTGATTTTGACCCCTACTAATAAGACAGGTGAGGGATAGTATAACTGCTTATAATATTATTTTTCCTAAAGATTTTTTAAGCTCTCAAAAGAGTATTAAGACTGCACACTTGAGTACTCAGGGATAGAAGGAAAAATTAAAATGAAGATTACTTGTGACTTCCCATCTGTACTTTTGTGCATGTGATATCAGAAATAAATACTTTTTTTTTTTTTTTTTTTTTACAAAAACCTTTTAATTATTCATCAAAGACTTTAACAATGCTTTGGGAATGATTTAGGAAGGTATTAATTTCCTGCAGATGTGTAACGAAAGAGATAACGACTGTTTACTTTTTGGCCTTTTCCATACTGCTGAATGAAAGAGAGTCACGGAGCAAGCTTGGACGTCAGGACCTCTGACTGTCTGCTTGGCTTGTGGACTAGTGCCCTGATAGCCAGCTCTTTCCAAGACAGCCAGGAATTTCCAGACACCAGCTGGCCAGTGCCACTCGGCTGAGGGGGCCAAGACGTGGCCCCAAGACTTCTTTTGGGTGGCAGTCTGGCCATACCCCATCAGTGCTGCCCCAGAGGCTGGATCCCCTCTGCCACTGGGTTCCCCGAGGACCAGGAGGGGTGTGGGTCACTCTTGCCCTCTCCAGCTGTGTGATTTGGGGTGCCCGGGCTCACAGATGTATGACTGTTATGTGCTGTGGTAGCATCTGAAATTTCTAATTTTAAATGGAGGATGATATTACCTGTAATAGCAATTCCCTTCTCAGAGGTTTTGTGATGTTAAACAGAAATTTTGTGCAGCACCTGAAATACTAAGGATGATAGCCATGGGGGCACTGAGAAGATAATCTGATTTTTGTTCGGTATGGGATTTGGATAGCATGCACTGAATAAGGCCTTGGGTCTTATGTGGAAGAAGAGGATAAAATTAAGAGATAACCTTAATTCTGGTATTTTTTTAGCTTCTGTCTGTTTGATTTTGCAGGCTTGATGCAGGTTTCTAATGTGATTTGGCAGGTTCTAGGAAAATAACCCCGAGTGTTGTTGCTTTATTGCTTTTATGTCACACAATATTCAGGCATTTTTCATTCAGCTTTATCTGCTTTACACTATCTTTTTGTCAACATTGCCGCTGTCTAGGTTTCTTCTTCTCCATTTCCATTTATTTTTCTATTAGCTTGTTCCTTCAAGAGGAACCCCCTGCTAGGAAGCAGATCCCGGCTACTATCATGTCTGTCCCACTAAGCCTTTATGTTTTAGCCACAAGACTCGTTCTCTGCTACGGGGAAACTTCTCTGCCACCACAGATATGGTTACATATGCTTTTTTAAATGACCATCAAGTACTGAATACCTCACAGGTATTCAGAGGAAGAAACCCACATTTTACAGGGTTGGTTCAGCTTTACTCAAGCCTTCAAAATCTGGTGGATTTGGTTCATGTGCTTTCTTCGTGACCTTCTGTGGCTACTGAGTCACTCTTTTAATTGAATGAAAACCGGCGTGGAAGGAGCAGCTCAGCGAGAGGTGTACCCCACGTCCTACCTGCGCTGCAAGCTGCAACAACTTGCAACCACAGAACATGACAAATAATTAAGCGGCTTAAAGCTTTGCTTTGAAATACCTCTATTTGGTATTTCTGCCAGCGCGGGACTAATGTGCTGTGTCTGGTGTTTTCCACAGGCTTTCTTGGGGTTTTAACAAGTTCAGGTGTTTCTCGGATGAGATGCTCCTCTTCCTCCTTCACGTCCCCAGACTTGCACATCTGCCTGATTTAAAAAGTCCCCTCCTTGTCCCCGCAGGCAATTCCTGCACCTGATATTTGTTACTGTCTTGTCTGCCTCAGCAGTGAATAAATGTTACTCACACGTAGTAAAATTTCCTTCTTTTGGAGATTGAAAATTGGGTTTGTTTGATAGAAAAGATTTGTTTCTCTCTTGACTAAAAGATTTCCGACTTTGTCTCCTGCACTGTTTACAGACATTTGGTAAATCTCATTTAGTTATGCAGTATGATCAATGCAAGCGATTTAGAAAACATGAGTCAGGACTCACTTTGAGTTTTTAGGCTTTTTGTATATTTTTAATAACAAATTGTGGTTATTGTCCATCTGGTTTCTGGTCCTGTAGAATAACTAGAATTGCATTTTTTGGCTCTCTGGGAAAGAAAAGCATTTAAAAAGAAAATAGAAAGCAACCGATGATGCATTTCTAGAATTTAGCAGTGTACATTCAAATCTCTTATTTTTTTCCTTGTGAGTGAGCAAGTTCGAGAACTTT
Organism: Vanellus vanellus; assembly: GCF_965231255.1. Classification (NCBI taxonomy): domain Eukaryota; kingdom Metazoa; phylum Chordata; class Aves; order Charadriiformes; family Charadriidae; genus Vanellus; species Vanellus vanellus. The sequence continues at coordinate 164,715,048 of NC_138905.1, forward strand.
ATCCTATTTGAGTTCAGCTCAGGAACCCCATGTAAGGAGGCTTTTTCTGATCTGGTTCCTTGGGAGTGTTGGGTTTTTTTTGTGTGTGGTTTTTTTGTTTGTTTGTTTGTTTGCTTTTTTTCAGCAAATATATTCTGGGGTTCCTGCCTTGTGCTTTTGTAGGAATATAGAATTCATATTCTGAAGTCATGTAGAAATTTATGGTATAGTTAACAAGACAGATTTCTAGCAGTTAAGTGAAATCTGAACCTTCAGTCCTGCTATGGTTATCAATGCTGTCTTTATTCCTCAGTGAACCTCGGGGGAATCATTATATTTTTGTTGGGATGTACAAACCTGTACTTGCTTAAAGCAAGGGAGCATTCATTACTTTGCCCAACAATGTTCTTGGGATTTAGCCCACATGACATGAGGGACAAATATCTTTTGTTCCATTTTATATTTTCTGTTTGGATAAGTAGTAGCTTTAGTATTTTGGATAAAAACTGTGCTAGAAGAGTATCTTCTGGCACTGGCTCTTGAACGACTAATGTAAGGTCAAGGCTTTAGAGATTTCTGATACTGTTTCAAATACAGTGTTTGTACTGTCTTTCAGATTTTTTTTTTTTCTTTTGAGATGGTACAGAGCCAGGTCTGGATTTCCTTCTTTGTATTTCTTTCCCTGTGACTGGGACAATTTGTTGCATTGCCGAACTGTCGAGAGAAGAGGCTCTGTGCTACCCCTTCCATGCCATGCACGAGGTCTTTGGCTCACACCTTCCTGACTATGTCCTGTATGATGAGCCACAAAGGCAGCCTGGGCTCTAGCCGGGCTGCAGGCTCCTTACAGGTTTTACTCAATAACTGTAAAGCTTCACATGTGCCAAAACTAGGATATTAAACCAGCTTACATCTCACTTCACTTTTTTGTCAACCAGCATGAATCTGCTCTATGTCAATCAGGTCCTCTCCTACCACAGCCATTTGGAGCAGGATTCATCTCTACTTTAGACATTTAAAAGTTCATTACCTGTCTAAGTTGGAAGTAGTCATTTTCACCTCCTTTAAGGTCAAGGCAGAGCAATCAGCACAGAGAGAGGTCCTCTGGCCTTACCAAGATGCCTGTCTGAGAATGGGATGAGTTGTCCTGTGCAGGCACTTCTTTCCCTTTGTAGGCTATTGGGGAACCACAGGGTCACAGATTTAGTTCTGTTACCTTCCCTATGCCTGGATTCCTGAAACGAATTGTACCTTATATTCTATGACTGCCTTTATAGTTAGCCCAGGCTAGAAGCTGATGAAATAACTCTGGAGATAAAATTGTCTTTGGACAGCCTTTGGGCAGATGGTCACCACAGCAGTGGTGCAGAGGCAGATATAGAGAGGCTCTCGAGTGGTAGATGTCTTTGACGTTGTTCACACATCTTTTGCCAACTGAAGATGCTGAGATAAGTGGTGTTACTCAGGCTTGTTTCAGGTGCTCACTCAGGCTGGTTTCATCTGCCAGTCAGCATTGTATTTATCTAAATTCTCACTAGATTAAGCTTTCATCTGCGTTCCTACATATTATGGACACAGGAGAAAGTATGCTTGTTTAGGTATACAGTGACACAGTGCTCAGTCTCATTAGCTGAATGATGATACCGCCTCATGATCTCTGAAGAGGTTTTTCAGACATGTTAAATGAGGGAATAGGGCAGAAGAAAGATCTTACAAAGGAAATGGAAGCGCTCATACATTATCTCTGACAGACATGAATGAAACTACACTAAGGCGATACCTGACTTAAAAGTGTAAAAATGTGTCAGCAGTTTTTAAATGATGTTTATTTAAGGCTGTGGAAAGATCTAGCAGACTTGACACAGGCATCCGCCGTACTAAAGCAGTGTGTGATTTTAGGACCTTTCTAAGCAATTTGTATATATTACATGCTTCAGCTAACACGTGTCCTTGGAGAGGTGAGAAGCAAAGTGCCATCAAACTTGGAGCTTTGGAAGTGAATGTCTTTAAGTAACAGGGATTTCCCACCGCAGTCGGCTCCAGACTTGTAGGAGGTAAGTTCAGCTGGATCGCAAGGCCCAGTGAGGAATCAGTGAGGAACCCAGATGGGATTCGTCCATCTAAATGTAGACTTCTCATGCATATTGAGTACCACTGAACCCTAGGCTCCCCTTGCAATAAATAAATGGAGAAGATTAGGCCTTTGTGCAATGCAGTTCATCCTCTCCTAATGTGGGTACAGAAAACAGGCCAAGTGAATTGCAACCTAAAAACATCTATTTCTCCCCATTAAGAGAAGATCCTATAAAGGAAGCCCTGGGTGACCAGTTAAGTGTAGGTATCTGTGATCAATAGATGTCTAACATCAGATGAGATAAATTTCATCCTCTGTCACGAGGAAGCGTGCAGGTAAAGCCACGGAAAGGTTGACAAGTGGAATTGGCGAGGCAAGGAAAGCTTGAGTAATCCAGCATCCAAATTGACAGGGTATGAGCAGAGCAGCCTTGTGGCTATCAAGGAAACGAAACTCACCTAAGACGATGAAACTGTCTTTAACTCAGGTTGAATTCCTGGCTGCAGTCTTGTGTATTTTCTGTGAGACCTGACCAGATTACTCTTCCCCAAGTTGCTCTTCTATTCTAACAAAGTGTATATGTTGTAGCACATAAATTGGTTTTCAGGAAAAGAAGTTCACAAATTAGAAAGGAACTCAATAAACAACATAAATATGAGAAGGCAGGAGCCAATAAGACTGTTCATATGAAGAGGGATTTTGTGCAAGGACAGGAGCATGAGATCTCCAGCGCTGCTCTGCATGCCTAAACTTTGGCCTCATTCTCTCAGCTACAGGACAGGGAGTCAACGGGTAAGGTGGTGAAAAGGCAGTGGTCTGCATTGAAGAAAGGACGAGAGAAGACATGAATGAATACAAGCCTATGTAAGAAGAAAAAAGCAGAATGAAATGGGAGGAGAAAGGAGGGAGAAAAGATTCAAGGGTGTCTACTCTTAGGGAGGGCGGGAGAGAACAGAGATGAGTAAGTAAATAGCAAAGTAAAAAGGGAGAAAATTCTAGCATAGAGGTAGGAATCAAAAGGCCTAAGTAAAAGGATGCCAAAGTCTGAAGAATTATCATCACACTTATTAGAAATGAGAGATAATCTTGCAAGCATAAAGAAACCTACATGGGTATAGAATCACCGAATCATAGAATCGTAGAATCATAGAATGGTTTGGGCTGGAAGGGACCTTCAAAGGTCATCTAGTTCAGTCCTCCTGCAGTGAGCAGGGACGTCTTCTACTAGATCAGGTTGCTCAGAGCCCCGTCCAACCTGACCCTGAATGTTTCCGGGGATAGGGCATCTACCACCTCTCTGGACAACCTGTTCCAGTATCTCACCACCCTCAGTGTAAAAAATGTCTTCCTTATGTCTAGTCTAAATCCATCCTCTTTTAGTTTAAAGCCATTATCCCTTGTCCTATTGCAACAGGCCCTGCTAAAAAGTTTGTCCACATCTTTCCTGTAGGCTCCCTTCAAGTACTGAAAGGCCGCAATAAGGTCTCCCCGGAGCCTTCTCTTCTCCAACTCTCTCAGCCTGTCTTCATAGGAGAGGTGTTCCAGCCCTCTGATCATTTTTGTGGCCCTCCTCTGGACCCACTCCACCAGGCCCATATCTTTCCTGTGCTGAGGGATCCAGAGCTGGATGCAGTACTGCAGGTGGGATCTTAAGAAAGTGGAATAGAGGGGCAGAATCATCTCCCTCGACCTGCTGGCCACGCTTCTTTTGATGCAGCTCAGGATGTGGTTGGCCTTCTGGGCTGCAGGCACACATTGTCAGCTCATGTTCAGCTTTTCATCCACCAGTACCCCAAGTCCTTCTTGGTGGGGCTGCTCTCAAGCCCTTCATCCCCCAGCCTGTATTGAAAATGGGGGGTTGCCCTGACCCAGGTGCAGGACCTTGTACTTGACCTTGCTGAACCTCATGAGATTCACACAGGCCCACTTCTTGAGCCTGTCCAGGTCCTTCTGGATGGCATCCCATCCCTCAGGCATGTCAACTGCACCACTCATCTTGGTGTCAATTGGTAGTGGATGAACAAATGAGGGAACAGAGTGGCAACTACTCTTTTCTTCTTAGGTCATCCCTTATTGCAATTTATTGAAAATTTTGAAATATTAGAGAAAGTATTTTTCTGAGATGTACTGCTTTGAGATGTAAACCTAAGAGAACAGAGATTGTTTCTGCAAGTGTTGAATTGTTTTTTTCTAGATCTAATGACTTACAAGATTTTGTGTAGATGTGGTTACACTTGGGTAACTCAGAGAGTCAAATAAAACCAAGATCAACAGATGTTGGCAAGTCTTTCTCCCATGGATTTCTGTTTGGTGTCTTTTTTTAGTTTTTAGGAGAAGCTTTTTTTCAGGTGCAAGCTTTTTCTTTTGTCAGTTCACTTAAAACGGCTCATTGTGTAGCCAGATGGCTTACTTGTATAGTCTCTGGTGTCTAGTAATGCATAATCTCACACTGAAGTCTTTACTTCTACTGGGGCACTTAACAGCTCTCTATTCTACTTGCTATCTAGTGTATTCTAGGTTTCCTGAACCTCCTAGAAAATTTATGTCTTTGAGATCTCTCTCTTCCAGGCGAGTTACTCTTTACGCTCCATCAACTATAACGATTAAGGCTACCAAGATGATTAGGGGACTGGAACACCTCTCTTATGAAGAAAGACTGAGGGAATTGGGTCTCTTTAGTCTGGAAAAAAGATGGCTGAGGGGGGGCCTGATCCATGCTTATAAATACTTAAAGGGTGGGTGTCAGGAGGATGGGGCCAGGCTCTTTTCGGTGGTGCCCAGTGACAGGACAAGAGGTAACAGGCACAAACTTGAGTATAGGAAGTTCCACCTAAACATGAGGAGGAACTTCTTTACCTTGAGGGTGGTAGAACACTGGAACAGGCTGCCCAGGGAGGTGGTGGAGTCTCCATCTCTGGAGACATTCAAAACCCGCCTGGATGCGTTCCTGTGCAACCTGCTCTAAGGTGTCCCTGCTCTGGCAGGGGGGTTGGACTAGGTGATCTCCAGAGGTCCCTTCCAACCCTATGATTCTATGATTATGATGTCTGTTTGTCATAATAGGAACTTAAAGACACATAGCTCCGAGATAGATACACACGATAGATGCATAATGGAGGTATATTAGTTTTGAATTGAATTCCATCTTGTATAATGAATAGCTTTGCTTCACACATTTTCCAATGAAAGACTTTCATGAGTATTCGAGTAATACATTCCTGGTGCAGTGCTGGAAAAACATGCCTTAGATCATGCTGCTTACTCTATGAAATCTGGAGCACATAAATTCACAACAGTTAAAATCAGCAGCCCAAATCTGTCACTTAAAATAGGAACAGAAAGGTGAATTTGATGTAAGCTTTAGGTAAAGATTAGTATGGGTTCATTTCCATTCAAAACTTATTATGGCCAGTTTCACGTCATGTGTAAGTTAAAATTTTGTTACATGATCTTTGGAGCAATGAAAAATGTACTAAGGTATTTTCATTGGAGTTTCTTGCTAAGTCCTTTTTGTCCAGCCTTGAAATTTGACTCGTGAGATATAGGATTTGTTCTTTCTCAGGTGAGGTTTATGGCAATGTAAATACCCCTAAGATAATGTTAAGTTGGTTTGGCAGAACAAGGAATTAGAGGTATAACATCAAAGAAAAGAAGAAGAAAAATATTCACAACAGCAAAAGTTTCCAGAAGTGCTTATTGCTTTTGGGTACTCAGCTTGAGATACCATGGATTCACTTGACTGGGTGAGTTTGCTTCTTATGATATGGTGGGGTTCTTTTTTTTTTTTAAATTTGAAAATTCTTCTGTTTGTGGAACAGAAGCTTGGGTCTTGCTCATTCTGTCTCTTTTTGTTCCACTTTGACCTTGATCTTTTACTTGTCTGCGGTTTTCCTTGTAGAATTATCTTTCTTCTTGTTATCTCCAGAATTATCATCTGCCATTATGAATTATTATGTGGTTTATACTTTTTATTGATACCGATTTCCACATAAATTTAAATGTAGAATGTTGTATTTTGGGCAAAATTCTTTCCAAAATTCCAAAGGCTAAATACTTTTCTGGCTTGATGCTAATCTGTGTTTGAGTACAGTAGAAGGAGCCTAGAAAACAATACTGTCATTGAGAAAAACAAATGTGAACCCGCTGCCTGCTTACTGCTCAGGAATTCTGTATTACTTGGGTGAGTTGTGTTTAGTGATTTATTTGCCTGTGCCTTTGAGTATTCTTTTTTTTATTCCCTCTCTTTCCAAAAAACCCCATGTGAATGCATTAATCCCAAAGATGCGTTGGCATGTATATGGGTGTATTTGTTTGCTGCCCTTTAATGATAGGCTGGGCACAAGTCCGTACTACAAGGTAGCTGAAATACTATGTTCTTCTACTTTCAGAGTAAAGCCTAAATACTTTAACTAATAAATTTTAACAGAGTTTCAGGTGTGGCAGCCTGACCCCGTAGCTCGGAAATGTGGACAAGGCAGCGCAGTCACAGTTTGGATCAAACGGGCTTTGGCCACTGCTCATGTGCTCAGATCCTATGCCTGGAAGGTCTTGATAGCTGCGGGCAAGCAGTTCTGGGCAGTAGTGTCAACACACAGTGCTACTCATTTTTTGAGAGGTAACGAAACCTCATAGTAAATAAGAAGTAGTTCCGCATGCTATTTTGTAAAGTGGTATAGTGCTGATATTGTGGCCCTAACAAAGGCTCCTTTATTTAAGCGTAAGAGCTGCAGGAACTTCTTAACAGTGAGGCAGTAAGAAACAGACAGTGCCTGCTGTTTTCCCGCCGACTAATTGAAAGACAACTGTCTTTTTATAATTTTGCTCGGTGTCTTCCGCATGGCGTGTCATGCAGCAATGTGCGGCTGCTGATGCTGGCAAGCCTGCAACGGACCCCAACAGGGTGACGCCACGATGCAGGATCTGTCCGTCCTTTTTCTGTCTGTCCAGGTGCTCCCCCCCCTGGCTAGGGAGGGCACTCCTAAAATGGTGATGCATTATGGAGGACCAGAAGCTGGTGCTACATCTTCACCTGTACTGCATGCTGTAGCATGCTCCCAGTTCTGAAAAATTATGTAGTTGTGAAGGATGGAGGTAATTATAAGAAAAGTTACGTATGTGCCACTCTTCCACTCACAGTTTTCTTTCCTCTGCTCACTAAGTAAGCTCCATGTTATCATCTCTCCGCTATTCTTTTTTTCCACACTCTAACTTCTCTGAAAACTATTTTCTCCTTCCTCATGTACCAGGTTAGAAGCATTTTTCCTTGCCTTACCTTGCCTTGCCTGCAAATGTACCTCGCCTTTCTTTGTCTTACTCTTTCTGCCTCACACAGGATCTCAAATGGCAGTAGGCGCCTTCTTATGGGGGTCTGAACTGAGCCAGCTTTGATTATAATGGCTGCTTGCACACATATTTAACATATAGTCACTTCAGTTCAGGGGTTTAATCAGCTAGCTGAATCCTATCCGTATTTTTTGATTTTTTTTTTATTTTGCTGATGCCGATAAATGTGTGTTCGCTTTAATTGCTCTCAGATGATATGTTGGTAACATTGGTTCAAGACATTGTCTAACCTAGATTCAAAGACTGATCTTTCCCACACCAGAGAAATGTGTTCAGGTGCTGAGTAGTACGGAGAGGTGCGTTGTTCAGAGTGTTTTTGAGTTAGTGCCTCCATTTATAACTCCCGAGCTTCTTCAACATATTTTTCCCGCAACTACTCTTTCTGTCTTCTTCACATGTTGTATTGAGAGCAGCAGGCAAAAGATTCACGTAAAGTGAATCCTAAGGGAGATGAGTTGAAACCCATTTCAGACTACGTGGTATTGCTAATTGGCTTTGTACTTCCAAAAATTAAGTAGAATCATATTTTAGCCTGTCTGGCAAGTAATAAATTTTTTATATAAAGATTGGAGAACCTGAAAGTGCTGATGACAGTGTCTGCAGTGTGGATGAACTCCTTAGCTGCATGATAGCAGTAACTTTGCTGCATAGATAATAGACTTGTGCCAGAACGCTGTGGTAGAACATCCATGGAAATATTGAATAGTACAGACACAACCCCAGCTTCTTTCATTATAAATACTTACAAATATGTCTAAACAATTTTAGGGTGGAGGGAGGAGGCAGAGAAAGCTTTCAGTGAAGCAGAGGGAGTTGCCAGTTTTTATTCAGTATGGTGGAGCTGAACAAATAACTATTGCTTCAGACTCATCTCATGACTTATCACTACTTTAATTTGATTTATTCATTTTATTGTGCTAGCACATAGGAGTTGCATTGTGGGCAAGGGCTGCTGCATGCTAGCACCTTTTTAAAGTTATTTTTGTCGATGTCCTGAACAAAACCACTTGTCTGCATGTCTGGTGTGTGTATTGATCTTACAGACTGTCTCCTGCCAGGTGGGTGATAAATGCTCAGCTGTGACAGTTCTGAAACTCTAGCAGCCCGACCGGCCCCGAAACAACCTCTGGTGTAATGATGGGGAAAGGATTAGAGAGCAAACAAGGATCCTTTAAAAACAATTAAATAATTCATTCTGCATGTGAAAAGACTGTTAAGAAGGGAACCCTTCCCCACTTGCCACTCAGACGTTTACAGTACAAGCACTGGAGCTCTGCAGTCAGCAGGTGGAGTCTCTATCCCAAGCTATTACTACCAAGTTTATTAATTTTCGTTAATGATGCACCCTTATCCTCTGTGCTTCTAGTTCATTTTTTGCTGCTGCTGCTTTAGTGGAAAGTACTATCTTGCAGTGAGTGAACTGAAAAGAGAAGGGTTTTCCTCTTCTATTTATCAGCTGTTTACAGGGTTCTGATTAAAAGAATAAACCTGCTTCTCCAGCCACCTCAGCTGAAACAAGACCATCAATTTCTCAAAGCTCACGAAAGACATGGAGAAATAAATCTGAGGCATTCACCCTCCTGACAAGCCGCCAGAGCCCGCAGAACTTGCTCTCATGCTGGCGTCTTTTCTGCTCTTGATGTCATGTGCAAAACACGAGGATTTGTGCCATGCTAATCCCTCTAATGAGGGCTTCTCCCAACCTCTATATAAACCCCGCTCGGAGCCGTGGCTGCTGGGCAGGCACCGCAGAGCCAAAGCACCCGTCTTTTGAACTGTATTCAAGGCAATTAGAGACCAGGATTAAACAAACACCTGGCACCAGCATCCCCAGCAGCAAGAGGGATTATCCCGGTCAGCTGGGGCATGGAGCTGTGGCGAGGCCAGGTTGTCCCACGACAGACATCTCCATGCTCAGCTCGCTCAGGTCCAGCAGAGAGGCAGAGCCTGCACCCGGCCGTAATGGGCACCCTGAGGTGGCTCTTCTGGGCTGGGTTGGGCTACCTGAGCTGCTGCTGTCCCCCCGGGGTGCAGGCACAGTTCCCCCGTGCCTGCATGACGGTGGATGCCCTTCGCTTGAAGCGCTGCTGCCCGGCCTTGGGAACGGAGCCAGGCAACGTCTGCGGGTCCCTGCAGGGCAGGGGACAGTGTCAGGGGGTACAGGCCGACACTCAGCCCTGGAGTGGCCCCTACACCCTTCGAAATGTGGATGACCGGGAACGGTGGCCCCTCAAGTTCTTCAACCAGAGCTGTCGGTGCACAGGTGAGAAGGGCGCTGGGGTGAGGAGATGGGGATGGATGGGTCTGCTGACCTGGCTCTGAAGGCCAGAAACATTCCTAGTAGCATAAGGCATCAAGAAGGCTTCAAATATTATCAGTTTCCTAAAAATATGGTCATGTTCATGATACTATCAGCACATTTTTAGAGCAACGGAGTTGAATAAGTGTTTTCTCTCATGCAAACTTTTGGGTTTTCCTCTCTCCCCCTGGAGTTGTCCCTGTAGCCACCCATCACCTTTCTCCACAGAGTTTTGCATGTTTCAGTGCTGCATTCAAACCTCTGTCACTGCTAATCACGGCTCAGTGAATTTGTATCAGTGTGCATCAATCAGAGATTTATTCCTCTTGGAGTAGTACTTTGCAGCACAATATACTCCTGCGCACTGAAAATGTGTAGATGTCTGGCTGCGGTCTTTCCCGAGGTCATTAACTAAGTCTACAACTCATTTTGATCCAAAATGAGTCCGTACAACCACCAAAGAGGCCATCCTGCCCTTTTCCTCCCCATCTCCAGCTGCTCCTTCTGGCCCGTGACTTTACGTGGGCTCCCACGTTCACTTGCTGGAGGAGAAACGGATCAGGGAGCTGATGTGCTTGGAGGCTAACCTGGCCAAAAGGACAGGTCTTAATAAGAGCAGGAATGAGGGAACAGGAAGGTGGAGTCAGGATAGGATAAGGCAACAGGACTCATTTTCAGCAGCAACCCTGGTTGAAGGAGGGATAAAATGAGTGGGAAATGCAGTCTCAGCCCAGGTTGCGTTGCAGGGCTGGCAGGAGATGGTAACAACATTCGGGCAAAGAGCACGTCTCAAGGACTGAAGTCACCTGCTAGGCAGGTTTCAAATGCAGCCTGGGGTTTCTTGTTGGAAACATAAAGTTGTTTGAATTTTCTAACATGGGAAGAATAACCTGCTTTCCATCTACCTGATTCTTAGAACTAGCTGAACTCTTTTGTCTAAAATATACCTCGGCTCTCACTATCAAAAAAGCCCAGATCAATCTGAGAAAGAAGCACTGCAGAAAATTTCAGCCCATGAGGTCAAGTTTTGCAATGCTGTTATCAGCTGAAAGCAGAGAGGCAGTGGCAGGTGACTTAAATGGATATATGGCCTTACTGAAGCGCCTGAAAATAATAACAGACTTCAGAGTATAAATTGTTTTTTAACCTCTTCCTTTGACTAGATTTCAAATGCTTGTGTGGAAATACTTTTCTAGACACTTTACAAAAAAAAAAAAATTGATGTAGGTTTTTTTCATTTTAAAGGTTCTTATATACCTCCAAAACTAAAGTCAGGTATCACATACAGGCACAGACCCTGAGTCAGAAGAGCACTGAAGCACATGGGCATACACCAATGTTTACGCAGTCTGAGTAATTAGGTTATCAAAATCTGGGAGTAAATTGAAGAGCAGTGTAGACAGACATGGTCTACATAGGCAGACATTAATTTGCTTGTCCAAATAGGGGTAAGCACCGGTATTTGGTATTTGCAGGGCTGGGTCCTAAGTTATGTGACCAGAATGTAGTGTCCTTTCATTCAGCCTTACTTCTGAGCTGTCCACTCTCCTTGGCGCTTTAAATCTGGTTTCTCTCACTGTGTTTTTCTTTCACTTGTATTCCTCTTTCTCCTTGCAGTCTTTATTATCTAAATATACCAGTGATAAAAGATTAAGGTGGAAGGCATCCTTAAGGATGCTTTTCAGAAAGGTTTCCTGGGCTCTACTCTGCTTGATGCTGCGTGCAAAGGCATTTCTAGGAGAAGGCTAAGAAGTTCACAACTGCGTGGGATTTGAATTAGATGTGATGCTTTTACAATGCTGGTGATCATGTGTCTGTGCCTATTAGTATTTTGTTGTGGTTTTTTTTTTCATTCTGTTTTATACACTGGTTGGCTGTCTGCAGACCAGAGTTTTAAGTGTGGTCTTTATTAGGCATCTAGGGCTATCATACCTATGGTAGGGAACATAAATTAGATATGCTCGTTCAAAGGGACATGGAACAGTGCACATCTCTACTATTAAGGTATCTTATTTTCAAAAAGAATGTTATGTGCGGACTGCCTATTTGAAATGGTTCCTGGCTTGTGCAAACTCCAACCCATGCCGAGGCTCTTTCTAGCATTTTAACAATATAAACGGTCGTGTTCCAGTGCCATCTTGGCATTGTTTAATTTATAGTTTAGACATGGTGTAAATGATAAGCTATGGGACCTCCAGCTGCCATGTAGCTGATTATATTTGGTTAGACAATGCCATTCGAACGTGTCATATAGCTGATGGCTGTATGGTAGAAAACCTGGAGGAGCTGTGAGGAACAGGGGTCAGGATTTTCCACAGAGGGGATTCTGGAGTTCTCACTCCAGATTTGAGATTTCTGCTAAAAACTTAATAGCTAGGGATAAAAGGAAGTCTGAAAATTTGGCCATTTGTTGTGGCTGTTAATTGAGGAAAAAATGTCTTAAAATCATATCCATCCAGGTCTGGGTGCTGAATATTTCAGGGAAAAAAAAAAAAGAAGAAAATCCCAAGCACAAATATTGATAAATGGTTATTGTGGGATTGGATTATTTTTATATTTTTTCTCAAATTAATGTAAATTTTCTAAGTAAAATTAAAAAAAAAATTCCATTTCTAGGCTTTAACAGATAACATGCAATAGTCTTTCTTTAACTGGGGACAAATATAACAGTAAGATTAGTACAACAGAAAGATCAAGCTTTACTTCCCACTTTTTGTACAAAGAGCTATGGTCAAAAAGACAATTGTAAGTCTGTTGTCAGGATGCTACTTGCAGCATATTTCACTCAATATGTTGGTGGCAGCAAAAATATAATCTCTAGAAAAAAGATGAATGTACCTGGGAGGTAGGAAAGAGTTTTTAGTTACTGTCTAATTTCAGTTTGGAATCCATTGTATGTGTTCTACAATTGGTTTGGGTGCACCTAATATTAATTTGATTTATATAAATTCTTAAACTGAAATGACCTGATGACAATCCCTAACAGCGTGCAGTGCTTTGTGAATGGGAATATGGCAGTTTGTTTTTCAATAAGGTGCATGTGTTGGATTAGACAAAATGTTGGATGCACTAGTCTAACGCTGAAAATTGACACTCGTAACTAATTACACAACAAAGCAGTATTTCAGTGGGATGGTTAAATTTAGTTTAGATGAATACTGTTTTAGAAGACTTACGATTGAAATGATATTTTGAGTTCTGAAGGAAAAAATTGTACTAGCGGGATATAGATCTGGTATAGCATTTTAAAAACTCAGCACAAAAGATTATTGTGAAAAAACCACTGCAGTCAGTCATGTGGTTGCTAGTACAGATTGTGACAGTGATTAAACAGTGACGTAGTTTGAGTTCACTGAGGAGTTAAACATGATTATCATTCATTGCTTTTCCTGTCACTTTCTACAGTTGACATGTGGACATGTGCTGAACATTACTTTTTTTTTTTTCATAGAAGTTTTTTGAAAAAAGGAAAAAAAATAATAACTTTTAACATCCCTGTGCAATATTTACTCAAGCTGGGGACAGAAGGTTTAAATTGTATTGTTTAGCTATAAGCAAATTGCCAGTTAAGCCATGTAGCTGATACGATGGCCTTCCCATTAGGTAGAAATGAGCTTTTGAAGTAGTTATAAAATACACTTCATTTACTTATTATAGGGCAACGTGACTGTGGGATAATATTAAATTATAACCATACCTTGATGACCCTGTTAAAGCCTGTGCTAGGTACAGATCTTCCACATCCTGCAGCCTAATAGTACGTCCAAATGAAGAGCTAGAAGAGACAGAAGAGCTAACCATTTATCTCTCACAGCAGCAATCCTGATCCTACCCTTGGGATACTGCAGTATGTTGGTGTTTCAGATCTAATGTAACTCCTGTTTTAATGGAATAGCTAAAGAAGTCTGAAAAGGAGTCCTTTCTCCTCATCCAATAAATGATGTGTATTAAGCTGGTCTCTGTGGAAGGAAGAGGCATGGCAGCTGCTCAGATTTCATAATAAAACAAGGCAGAAGATGGTGAGTGTTGGATAGGTTCCTTTTTTACTGAAGAAAAGACACTGTGTTGATGGAGTTATTGTGTTACGCTCAGTCTCTGAAGGCCTACAACACGCTGTGGCTGCTCAGAGATAGAAAAATCCCTGTCTGTGAGCTCAGGCAGTCACTGGGGTTGAGAAATAACTACAGTGATATGTGATAACTGGTGTTAGCATATACCAGTGATGTGTATTAACACATACCAAGTGCCATGTCATAAGACGAGTCTTTTTCTCAGTGTCGTACCTGGGGACTGACACATTGAGGGAAGTAGCATGGCCGCAGTGCCTCCAGAAACAGCCAGATTCATCCAACTTGACTGGGAAAGAGCACCATTAATGATGGTGAAATTAGGCATGGAAGGAGACAGCTCCCGAGGTATGTAATACCATCTTCAGACAAAAGGGTTAGTGGGGAAGACGCCCCAGATGATTCTTTTTGCCCAGCAACAGTACAATGGTCATTCCTGAAAGCAGTGGAACAATCAGGGAGCATCTGGACCCCATCTGTGACATGATCTCCTGTCTGTGTGCCAGAACAACCTCCCACACTATATTCTCTAGGAACCACAAGAGGTAACAATAATCTTCGTTGTCCCTGGCATAGCCTCAGAGAGGTGGTACGCTGAGTTGCTGCATGTTAGTCGCTGAAGGCAAAAAAATGCCAAGGCATGAATCCTTGCATGTTCCTATGGTCCCTGCATTCAAAAGGATCTTGAAAGAGTCCCACTGTCTTACCGAAAATGTCTACTGTGTGCTATACCCTGATAATATGAGATTACTTTCCCTGCCCTCCTAGAGTTGTACCATTGAACTCCACCATCACCAGCGTAGCAGACATAGAAGTTAAGTTGTAAGAGACTGGGACATACAGTGCTATCACGTGGGAAGTCCACAAGGCAGTAAATTAACTTTCTGAAAACAGCAACGCGTCATTTCCTGGTAGAGTGCTCTAGAAGAAAATGCTGCAAAATTGGTTTGGATGGGACATAAAAAACATGGGTCTGAGTACTGCGGTCTTTCCTGTTTGCAATGTGGGAAATCCCACAAACCTCCATCAGCTTCTCAGCATTTCAGCTGCCGCGTAATGGCAGTCCTGTGATGCATGGAGTCTATTGAAAGAAAACGACAAAAAGCAACTTTCAATGTCATGAAGTGTTGTTGTTGTGTGCATTTCTGACAAGAGAACATTGCCAACTAGATCTGAGGATGTCACAAACATGTTCAACACAGTCAGCAGTAATACTGCAGTGTGAAATACCGCTTTGCCTGGAAATTGGCTCCTTCTGTTTGCCAGTCTCTTCACTGCAATCCTCCTTCTTACTCAGTAAAAGCTCATGTCCCATTGAAAAGCATCCAGTGAAGTGGTGGGAAGAATGGACCCCTTGGATTACTTCATAGATTAGGCAATTAAGGAAGAATATCTTGCAGAGCATCAGTTGGATATAATTAGCACCTTCCCAAGGGAAACAAGTAAGGAGTCACTAGTTCTTTCTGACTTCAGATGCCATACAGATGGAGAGGAGTTTTTTTCCCATGAAGATGACTCTGAATTTCAGGCTTTTGCAAATTTCTTTTCATAGCCTGAGGAGGCACATAAAGTATACCTAAAATACGGATATTGTCCAATAAAATGGTCTTGCTCATCAAAAGCTGCGTAGAGGTAAAGGACCCTCACAGACAGAGAAATAGGCACCATCAGAGCCTCAACAAGTGACTGGTGAAGTCTTGTTCTGGTACTGAAACCCAACAAACCTGGTGTTGCACTGACTCGGGTTCTGTTAGTGCTATATTTCAATGTGATGCTTATCCAATGCTGAGATTAGATGAGTCATTTGAATTACTGGAAGCGTAACCTCCAATCTCAAAAAAAGTTATTGACAGATCTTTTAATAGTTAATTTCTGCTTTCCCCCCCTTCTTTTAAAAAGGATTGTATTGTACCTTTGGGCGTGAGCGGATGACAACCGCTTTCCAGAAATTCATGGTCCATGTACTGAAACTTGTGCAATACACATGGCTTAATTAGGCAATGTTGCAAGGTATTCCTGATATTTGTCATCTGGTCAGTACAGGCTGGAGTATGTGATGGGCCCTAATAGCTAGGCTGAGTGGTCAAAAATGAGCAAGTGTACAGATAGTGGAGTACACCAGATTCAAACAGCAATTATGCTCTTCTGATGGGACTCTCAGGATACTGTGATAAAATCAACTTTCTGTGTTGCTTCCCCCCATCTTAATCTCTGCCCTCGTCATAATAACATATCCATCCAATCTTCTTTCTTTCATAAAAATATAAATTACTTGCATTTTGTGGCATATGTCTTCATCCCCCTAAACCAATGCAGAACCCTGGCTTTGAGTGCCTTCTGCCCTAGCTGGAACACGGTGGCTGACTCCAGCTGCTCCTACCTGCATCGGGATGAAACGTTAGCCATACACCTGAAAAATGTTGTCATGGTATGCCATTGGGCTGTGCATGATCCAACACCTAGTTGGTCTCCACCCCTATGGTCCCTAGTCTTAGCACTGGTCCTAAGCTCCATGATAGCATGTAAACCTATAGCTCTCAGAGCCTCTGAAGTAACCATAAGGTCCCCAAACCTCCAGTTAGAAGTCCTCATGTCCTCTTGGTAGGCCTCATAGGAGTCTGTCACAAATGTTTAGAGCTCAGCAGTCCTTATCCTAAAGCTAGCCATAACCTACACAGCCTTCTTGGTAACAGCCCTTGTAACCTTGGGGGTCTTTGAGATTGGTAATAAACCTTGTAGTCCCCGACAATCTGAAATCTTGATTTAGTGTTAACCATTGTTCTGCTCATAGACTCAATCCTACAGCCTAGGGGCATCTGCCCATCCAGGAACATTTCATAAGCCACTTCCCCATCTCCATGTTAGCCCAAAGCCTGTCCCGGGTCTATCAGTGCCAATATGTGTGGGGAGCAGTGAGATTTTGTGGCATTTTGGAAGACAACTGACATGGTTGTTGTGGAGTGAGTGGGCACGTGGGGTTGGAAGGAGGGTGGGGTTAAGAAGTCTCAGTGCAGATTTTGGAGAATGGCGTGGAGATCCCAGAGGACCCCTGCTTCCCCCTTTGCTACCTCCTTCCCCTGGCAGCAATGCTTGTCCTACAGCCCTGCTAGGCCCGCAGCCTGCCTGTGTGAGGGGCAGGAGGCAAATGTCCGTTGCAGGAACGGTCCTTCCCCATCTCCCCTGGCAAAGGCAAAGCGAGCTGCAGCAGGACCTTGCTGCTGCTTCTGGTCGTCTGCCATGGTGGGCAAGAGGCCACGCTTAAAGCAAGCTCCGCTTTCCTGGGCTCTTCCATTGCATGAGAGGGTCTGAGCCTACAGCCTGGAGCGAACCCCATTACTTGCCTTTGGAATGATGCCAGCAGGGAATGACGGTGCTGCAGTGTTTCTCAGCACCATTTAATAATGCTTAAAGCATGTCCTGCCAGCACCCCTGGTGTTTGTCCTGGATTGTGTTGTGTCCCAGATACACTGTTAACAGAAACCAGTTTTTCCTGAGTTTTGTCCTTAAGAGAACTGTTTTGTTTGGGGATTTTTTTTTTTTCTGTGCTTAGGAATCCACATGAGCCGACCCTTTTTTGGTGATTGATCCTGGAAGTCTGGGAGTACTTGAGAGCCAACTGAGCAAAGCACTTCATCACGTGCTTAACCTGAAGTGCTTGGCCCTCTGCTCGGTGAGACTCCTCACGTGCCTGAGGGCTTCACAGAGCTCTGAGCACCTTGGGGCATGAAGCCCATTACCCAGCGCTTCACCTCCCCAGCTGGCTGAGTGTGATTCTTGGCCCTTCCATGGCTCTGGGAAGAGAGACATCCTTCTAGTTAGGTGATTGGCAAAGCTGCCAGTCTGCTTAGATGTTTCCCCCTCCAGGAACTGGTGTCTCTGGGGAAAAAGGGTGCTAATTGTTAATTCTTCTGCATTTCACTGTTAATTTTCCCTGATTCATAATGTCATGACTGCTCTTTCCCTCTTGATTCAGGAAACTTTGCTGGCTATAACTGTGGTGACTGCAAGTTTGGCTGGACCGGCTCTGACTGCAATGTGAGGAAGCCACCAGTTGTCAGGAAGGATGTCCACTCCCTGACTGCAGAGGAGAGAACGCAGTTCTTCGATGCTCTAGACCGTGCAAAGACAACCGTTCATCCAGACTATGTAATTGCAACTCAGCACTGGATGAGTCTACTCGGTCCCACTGGAGAGGAACCACAAATTGCCAACTGTAGTATTTATAACTACTTTGTTTGGCTCCATTACTACTCAGTCAGAGACACGCTGTTAGGTTAGTGCTTTTCTTATCCAAGGGGCTCTGCAGGTAAAGGAAAGGGTGAAAAGTATAATTTCTGAACAAAGATAAGTATGCTTAACACAGCTGCGTTACTTTAGCAAGCAGTGAGTCCCAGTAGGAGCAGATCTGTGGAGTGAAACGGTGGTAAGAAGCTGGTGGCCACCTGCAGCTGAAGGACCTTCAGACCTGCTGTAGTCTGGTCCCCACAACCAAACACCCTGTGCACTCCTGGTGCATCTTCCTTCTGACAGCAAGGCAGGTCACAGGCTCCACCGTTGGGTGAACTGAAGTGTGATCAGGCAGTGACCGACTTTAAAAAGATGTTCCTAGTCCACAGGACAAGGTAGATACAACAGCAGTGGGAAAGGGGCTCTGCAGTGGTGAAGGCAGGGACCACGCAGAGACGTTGGGAACTGCTTTCTGTGGCCTTCAGCAAGTCGCTAAGGATGGGATTTGTCTGTCTAACCATAGCCAGCTTTTAAAACCAAACCACACCAGAGGTTTGAGTATCTAACAACCCCATGCTTTCTCCCAAATCAGGATTCCTAGTCCTCATTGCTCTTCTAGACAGAAGTACCTATGCCAGCCCCATTTCACAAAGCCCAGCTCTCACAGGAGGAGGCAGCTTTTCTGCCCAGCAGTCCTATGTGCAACCCGCACAGCCCATACCTACCTCTTTGCTAGAGGGTATCTGCTACCCTGCAGTGGGTTTTCTTCAGTCTTCCCTTCTGACACGCTTCCATTTTGCACGGCTGAAGGAAGCAGCCTCTGGCCTAGCAAGAGCAAAGGACCTTCAGGGGACAGGACGGTCATGTGGAAAGGGGAAGAGACAACTTCCAGTGCTGCTGCAGTGATAAATAAATTCGTACCTGGGTTGAAGCTCGCTTCAGTGATAAACAAATCCATATGTGGTTTGAAGCCCCTAGCCTTTGAGTGTCATAGTTCTCACGTGTAATAACAAGAGCACAGTACCAGAAATAACAAGCCCAATTTGAAGAGAATCAGCAAAAGACATGTTGAATTACTGTTGGCAGGTTGTGGAAAATGCTGAGGTTCTCTTGACTGATACTTGGTGCAAGTCCTGCCACTGAGCAAGAGAATGAGGTAATGTGATACATATTAGCAAGGAGCGAAGATTTTAGACAAGACTGTTTCTTAAAACCAAAATCCACTAGAAGAGTAGGAAATATTCACAGTGTCCAACTTTTGGGGGAATGTGAGATTTTGAGAAGCACTGAAGTGAATGTCCATGGAGGAGTTCACTTGTCCCATGTAAGTGTTGTAGCTTCTGATGTGTGCTTTCTTTCCAAAGGTGCAGAGTTGCAGGTTCTTGTTTGACTTCACTCCAGGCAATAGAGGAAGGTGCTCTCTTTCTCTCAAGCCTCATTTGGTGCCTCAACGCTTACTTTATCTTCCCTTTGTAGGACCTGGCCGCCCCTTCAAAGGTGTCGATTTCTCCCACCAAGGACCCGCCTTTGTCACTTGGCATAGGTACCATTTGCTGTTGCTGGAGAGAGACCTGCAGGTTAGCTGAACAGCCTTTCCCTTTCCTCATGCAGCTTCTCTCTTTTGCTGCATGCCTTTTTCCAGCCAGCCAAGGGTAAGCTATTTCCTAGGACAGATTCTTACCCAAACTCCCAGGAGTATTTGCTCACTGATCCTTTTTTGTTTAAAGTGAAATCAGTGCTTTCAAGACACTGCGGACTGAACAGTTTCTCACTGCAAACAATGATGTGAAGGTTATCATGGAGATTTTTTTCTTCATCTCCCCAACAGAGGACAAGAGATGTGAATTAACAGTGTTTATTAAAAAAAATCAAAGCAACATCTACACGTAAAACTTGGTAACAGATATTGTCTGCTGAAATTGAAGATACACTCCTAATCAAAGCAACTCTAAATATTACCCCCTTTAAATGTGCCACGCTATACGTTTAATACACGCATATATTTAGCAATATGTCTTTTAGAGAAACATACTTTAGCGTTATTGACAGTCAGTTGTTGAAGCACTGTTTCATTTCCATTTGCATTACTTCTACGTTGGCAATGTTACTGTATTTTAGCCTTGCAGATCTCTAATGAAAGTGGTTGGTATCAAAATAGCTGCAGGATCTTGCTTGCGTGAAATCGTATCTAACAAGCAAGCACACGCAAATGAACTGTATTCCTCTGTCAGTAACAAATTCAGACTCTTCCTCAGGGCTAGCCTTTTTGGAGCAAAAGCAAACCATATGCACAATTTTACCCCATTACCCACTTACATCACTCAGAAAACCTCTTGGTTGCTTAAGGCTCGATTCAATTCTGCTCCTGCTCTCCTGCCCGGTCTCTGAGTTGGTTGAAAGCCAAACATGGCCAAAAGAAGCGTGGGTCAACAGTGGAGTAACTAAGGACAACATCTTTGCTAGGACTGAATTAACACCCCAATCTTTTGAAAGGAGTTGGAGCATCTCTGTGAAGTGCATGTAGGGGAAATGCAGAATGAAAAGCAGAATATCCAGTGAAATATCCAGTGAATACCCAGGGAAACAACTTGCTGGAGTCCCTTTCTTTCTCTTTCCATTGAAGGTGATTCCCTGTTAACGTGTTTCTGTCCATTGCAGCGACTGGTGGGCAACGACTCCTTTGCACTGCCCTATTGGAACTTTGCCACGGGTAGAAACGAGTGCGACGTCTGCACGGACCAGCTCTTCGGAGCATCGCGGCCGGATGACCCGGAGCTGATCAGCCCGAGCTCCAGGTTCTCCCAGTGGCAAATAGTTTGTAACAGGTACAAGAATATCTAAGGCAAGCTTGCATCCCCATCAAACCTTGCTTTTATTCAGTACTGAGTGTGTGGGCTGCTCTGTCAGTGTGAGTAAGTGGCAGGAAAAGGGCCAAGACATCTTTTTTTAAAACTGGGAATCACCATTGGTTTGTGTGTAGATGGTGCTGTGGAAACTTCCTCCCCTTGTATTATGGAAGCATATTTTTTAAGATGATTGTTTTGGTACAGGATTTCAGTTGATTCAGCCAATTTGAAGCTGCCAAAAGTCTGAAGAGTTTGCACACTGGCAAGTATCTTTTTAAAGAAGAAATGCCTGCATGTTGGGTCTCTGTAACAAACACCCCACTGATTTTGGCAGCAGAAACAGAAAACTGTTTTGGCATACAAGAAGCTAGAGACAGGCTGAAAAATCTGTTCCCTGGTATTGAAAGAGATCTTTACTTTATATATACACCTTTATATATATATATATATATATACACCTTTATATATAGATTTAGTTTTTATATATAAATATAATATACATAATGTTTATATAAATATACATTTATATATATATTTATATTCCTGATAGATTTAGTGCAGTTTGGGGATTGACTTCGAAGTGGCTGAGATTTTGCATGGAAAGTAACACGGAGAGAGCCAGGAGCTTGCTGCCGGCTCTCTGTAGGCGTATACTGATTTGGGTGAGGGCAGAGCTTTGGCCTGCAGGATTGGGGCCCTATGACATAGGATGCTGCTGGTTACAATTTTCATAAAACATTCCTCTGCCAGCTCTGGGGCAGTGTGCAGCCAGTCAGACAGAAGTACCAAGAGCTCAGGGCTTTTCAAAAGAGTCTCTTTCTCTGGGTACCTAAAGAACTACTTGAAATTCTAGCTTTAGGCACCAGCTGGCGTTAAATCTTGCCCCTACTTTTTCCCTAAGATAAATAGGGGTTTGTTTTTTTCTTGAAACCCAAAGTGAAACTTTTGCCTTGCCAAGGTTAAAGAAAGAAGGACTTTTGTTTACTTCAGGCATTTCTGAAAATGCCATCTCATTTTATACTGAATAGCACATTTTTTTTTTCCACAAGTGTTACGCTGTTTCTCTTCTCCTCCTTCCCTCTTTCTCTCCCTGATATAAAGGACTTGCTCCCCATTAGTTAGTAGGCAAACCCTGCAACAGCAGGATGTCCTCCAGGCCCTGAAAAGGAGGATGTAACGCATTGCAGTTGCTTTTCTTCTAACGAGGATGAGGGATGGAAAGCGAAATCCTGTTTTCTGTCTTTCCTTGCATTTTCTTAGCCCACCCCACAGTGGGAGTTTCTTTTCTATTTTCCTCTTTGTTAAGAGTTAATAAATTACTCCTTACCCAAGACTGAAAGTTTTTCAATTCAAAAGACTCTTTTAGGTTGTCTGGCAAAAACTGTTCTTGCAAAGCCCTCGGGAGGGGAATAGGTGCGAAGGGAATTGAGCTTGGCTTTTCTAAAATGTCCTCTCTCTGTGGAGGATGAGCCTGGTGAGTCTTGGTGCAAATGACTGATGGTCCACAGAGGCTGCAGAGCCACAGAAAGTCATGGCATGGTGGCAGTCCTGTGACAACTTCAGCTCCCAGGCCACGGGAGGTGAACTGAGATGCCCCAGGAGGTGTCAGTTCCTAACCCCTGCTCTCTTGCACGTACAGCTGAGGCCTCTTTTATACTCCGGGAGACAAAGCCACCGAGCCTGGTGTCATCACCTTCTTCTGAATTGTGCCTCTTTCTGTTTCATGCTCAGCTTGGATGACTACAACCGCATGGTCACACTGTGCAATGGGAGTGACGAGGGGCCACTGCGGCGGAGGCTGCCCCAGGGCTCCAGCGAGCAGCTGCCCACTGTGGAGGACGTCAGGAGATGCCTTTCCCTGCAGGAGTTCGACAGCCCCCCCTTTTTCCGCAATTCCAGTCTCAGTTTCAGGTCTGTCCTTCGGCTCCTCCAGAGCTGAGTGGGTCACGGGTTTTCTTTATGTGTGTGTTTGTTGGCAAAATATGGTTAGTTGATGCTGCTCTTACCCATCCACAGGAATGCGCTGGAGGGCTTTGATAAACCAGGTGGAGCCCTTAACTCGCCGATGCTGAGCCTTCATAATTTGGCTCACTCTTTCTTGAATGGGACCAGCGTTCTCCCTCACGCAGCTGCCAATGATCCCATCTTTGTGGTATGTCTTTTTGCCCCAGCATGAGTGACAGTGGCTCAGAGAAGCTGTCTCACCAGAGGTTTGCAAAACAAGTAAAGTGAATTCCCTAAAAATAAGTCCTTTAAATAGAAAAGGAGATTTTTTTCTCTTTTCTTGAACATTGCCATGCCTGTGTAATGGTCATTAAAGCGGGAAGAAATCTCAGGGTGATTTGTGAAATATAAATTTCTAGGGAGAAGAGCTGCTATTCCAAGTCACGTTGCCCTGAATCCTTTCATTAGGTGGTACCTAAATTTAATAGTTTACACCAGACAATTTTGCAGCAACAAGATAAACTGAATGTGGGTTAGTTATTCTTAGAGCAGTAGACTAAGTAGTTTGTTTCTTTGTTTAAAACTTCACAGGCTAAAAGGAAGCACATATAATTTCAGGGTCTTTTGGGTAATAGAAATAATGTGATTTCAGTGGTACATCGGTACAGTGCTGCACCGCCATAAGCAGCACAAACAGCAGCGTGCAAATAAAAAGCCAAATGTTGACTGTGCTTACACATATTTATCTCCTAATAAATTCACGCCAATTTCTTTTCCTCTTTGTTAGATTAAATCACACTTGATTATATAGGGAAATTTTTATACAATTAATTTCTTTCTTACCTTTATTTTAAGTTTGCAATCTTTTGTTGGAAAAGTTAGCCCAAATACTTATGAAGTAGTTCTTCAGATGATTTTCTTAATAATTCTTGAATTCCTAGATCGATTCCTTTCTTACACAATGAAGTGTTCATTTCACTATGCTGTAATTTTATATGCAAGATTATTTTCCATGAGATATTTTCTAAGTTTTTTCAAGGCTGTTAATTAAAAAGCAGAAGTGCATCAGAAATTAATTTGAACTGCCCCAGACATTTGTAATGGTTGTCTGAACTCAACTGGGAAACAACTTTCCTGTATTAGTGCTTTACAGACCTATAGGCTCACTGGGCAAGACCTGTGGAACTGGTGGCACACTGTCAAATGAGCACGAAGGAATCAAATTTCCTGCAATTTTCTGTACCTCTTCAAATACGAGTGACAGTGAATTATATTTGGCAGGTACATTCACTTGAATGAGCTCAACAGGCCCTCACCCTCGAGGACGGACCTGCCCGTTCACTGCTGGCTGATATTAAACTGTCTGGAGAAAGAGCTTATTATGAACAAGTAGCAACAAGGACATATACAGCAAAGTGTCCCATGCAGGAAATCAGTTTACTTCATTCTCACGAGCTTTTGTGGTTTCCCGTTCTGTAAATCCCACCTAAATTAGATTACCCTCTTCTCTCTCAAAAGCTGCTCCCACCTTAGACGAGAGTGTTTTAAGTGCTGTTGAGTTCAGAAAGACCCTTAATAAGTGTGCGTGCCTATGCCTGGATTTGCAGGTTCTTCACTCCTTTACTGATGCCATCTTTGATGAGTGGATGAAGCGGTTTAACCCCCCGGACAACGCCTGGCCTGCAGAGCTGGCCCCCATCGGTCACAACAGACTGTATAACATGGTCCCTTTTTTCCCTCCTGTGACCAACGACGAGCTCTTCCAAACCGCGGAGCAGCTCGGCTACATCTACGCCATTGACCTGCCAGGTACGTCTCAGAGGTGTAGAGGAAGTTCCAGGCGAAGAGATGGGAGCTCACGTTTTCAGCGACACAGGTGTATGGAAAATAAGGCACCTTTCACAAAACACTTGGGTCTATTCACCTTCTCACCAGCAATCACATAATGTAGCACAGACGGTTACAACTCACCATGTAAGCCGCGGTAACTACAAGTGTGCACATCCTTAGTTTGCTCCGCTGCAAAATGCATCAACTTGAAGTGCTCCGGCATAGACGATGTGCTCCTTCGGGGTTGAGGAGTCTTTGATTTTGGCTTCTGCTCCCAGTGCTGTTTGTGCCTGTTATAGGATCCTTTAAACTGTCAGAGGTCGGGCACTCTGCCAGGGAGCTTGTCTGGCTGACGCCGGTCGTTAGAAAATATGTGTTTTGCACAGAGCTCTGAATAATACTGCACTGTGAATCTCATTAGAGATGAACCCCATTAATCTTTGGATACATCAGAGAGACGTACCTGGGTGTTTTGTGTAAATTGTAAAAATTGTGTAAAAATTGTGTAAAATTGTGTAAAATTGTGTAAAATTGTGTAAAATTGTGTAAATTGTAAAGATTTTTTCCATGCCCGTAGCTGTGATATGCCTTAGGGTTTGTCTGTATTTGTTTGAAATTACCTTTGACACAAATCAGATAAAGGCAAAAAACAAGAAAGCAAAGTATTTATGCACAAACCCTAAAATTTGCAACACAAGTTACAAATGTTTGTAAAAGGCGCAAGTGTAAGGAATGCATGAAAACCATGCTTCGGATGCTTTACTGAAGAGTAAATCTGAGCAGTTTCTTTCTCTCCCTCTCTATTCCTTTGAGAGGCAGTAGGTGCTTATCTAACCTATGTGGCCAGAAATTTCTTCTAAATGCTTACCGTGTATCTGTGGTTTTAATCCATGGAGACTGTTTAAAGGTCTATGGACTGCAAAAGATTGAAACCCTTGTCCTCAGGCGGTATTCATGCAGGGAAGCCCTGGCTTGTGGAGGCACGCTAGCTGCTTCTGCAGTGCTTTTCTCAGGGGTGTCCCCAGAATTGCCCCTGGGAATTTAAACTTCCCTGTTTATGGAGCATATGTTTACCTCCCTTTGGACTACTGTTCCCACTCTGGCTTTGGAAATGCTGCTCCTCCCTGGGCATGAGGTACTCAGGGAGGAAAAAAGGCAATTTGTGGTTCTGCTGTTTCTCAACTGCCACCTAAAGAAATTGCTAACTCACTGTGAAGCAGCGTATCTATCCCTGTCTGCATGGTCTGTGTTCGGACAACACATTTTTTTACATACAAACCCTTCTCTTTTATCTAAATATATAACTTGCTAATTCTACTTCATATAACCACGTTAGAAATCAATGTATGTAATACAGTGCTGGTTCTTACTTGAGAGATAGTAAAGTTTCACTTTGGGACCTTACTGAATTTGGGCATGATTGCCCTCAACCCTTTTGTTGACAGAGACTGCAGATTGGGGCACACAACTTTCAGTTGCTTTTATAGTCAGTGTGACATCGCCTTGAGCCATCTGTCTCATTAAGCCCATATGCCTAACTAACTTTAAATACCTTAAGTATTAAATACCTTTTGAGAAGTTTTTGTGAATATTAGCCAAATATAATTGTTGCCGTCTCAGTATACGTAGCATTTTTCAGAACAGGACAGCAGGCAATATTTACTTCTGAGAGCATAAATGAAAACACAAAATAAAGTTATTCATCCAAGTGGAGCAGGGTTATTATAAGAATGGGCAATATTCTCTTAGAAGACAGAAGTGGTTCCCCAAAAGTGGTCCAAAATCAGAGGGTGTGATCTGGAGCCGGTCAGCAGAACCACATTAAGTAGCGTTTTCAGTTAAAAGTTTGACAGTAGGCTTCTTTGTGGTCTATAGGAAAATTTGAGGGGTTTCTGTTGACCAAAATAGTTTGGAAACAGCTATGCTGAAATGTCATTATAGAGAGCATTGCTTATATAATTCATAATTTTTGCAAAATTAGATAAGAGAATGGTCTTTTTGTCTTGTTACTGTTAATCTTGCCTGTTCTCAACACTTTAATTTGTATGAAAGACTGAGGTTTAAATTCAGCTGTAGACTTCTCTGGCAGGAAATGTCTCTGGCTTTGGTATGTGTGTTGGTTACACGGTGCATTACCCATTTCCCCTCTGGCCAGTGGGTCTCTAGGCCACAAAAGTAATCATCATTACCAGACTGTGGGATATTTTCTTTCTTCCATGTGATTTGAGAAATGGAATTATGTGCTGTCCTCACTTGTGACATTTTGTATTTCCAGGTTCACCTGAAGAAACCCAAATATGGGCTGTCATGGTTGGATCCACAATTGGAGGAGCGCTTATAGCTCTGGCCACGCTCGTTCTGCTGCTTGTACTTTTCCAGCACCAGAGACAGAGAAGAGGTTTTGAACCACTGATGAATGTGAGCTTCAGCCCCAAAAAGTACATGGAAGAGGCCTAGCGCCCTCGCTTTGTTTCTTTACTGATTCTTGTAGGAAGTGACCTTGATTGCCTCATTGAGATCTTAGCTGAGAGTTTGTCACATGCTCCTTTGGCAGCTAACTACATTGTTCTCATTCAGGTTTTCCTGTTATCTTGCGAATTGTAATATATGAAGTCTCTGGGTACATATGCGCAAGGCCCAAGACAGGCTAGACTTTTCCCATTACCAAATGTTATCTGGAGCGTGTGACACTTGTAAGTCATCATCTATAGATTTAGATCAAGGCAGCTAAGAATCCAAATAGAAAAAAGACAACTTGAATAACTGAGATAATTTTTCACCTCAATGTGTTTTTGATTTTATTTAGCAGCTCTAGGATATGCTGAAAGTTATTAACTCTACACATATATCTCAATAACATATTTTACGATTATCAATAAATATTCTGAATAACATAGTCTTTTTTTTAAGGTTCAAAAAGTTTCATGCTGTTTGACAAAATACTGTAGGACCCCCCTGGTTACAGTTTCAGAAGCATGATCAATTCCATATGTTATTTCCAATCAAGCTGATGTTAGCATTAGGTAAACCTCCAAACTCAAATGAACGGGAGTTCCCTGACAGCTAGGTATACACTTGTGTTTTACCTGTGTGTTAGGGACCTGTGACAGAAGTTGAAAACAGTGCTTGTCCTTCTCTATTTTGGCTCTGCTGCACTGTTTCATGAATCTAGACTTAAAGTTCCAAAGTCTGGCACCCACCCAGGACTCAAGGTAACAAGACTAAGATAGCTCACATTACCCAGGGCTGCAGGTGGGGACCAGGTTTGGATGTGGCACTCCCTAGACCCCATCTTAAACATTCCTTTATATGTTCCCTATATATTTCTTTATTTAGACATAGATTTGGGCCACATTTGCATGGCTCTCCTATGTTATCTTCAGACAGAGTTTGTACACAGCAAATGAAGTCCTGAATAGATTGTGTCAGCTTTGGTGCTTAATATGTTACATTAATGGAGAGCTCAGATTTTGAGTTTTGTAAGGTTCTGAGTCTTAAAAAAACCTCTGCTTTTGTAGCCTTGAATAAAAAATTCTGGTTAGTAACCATTTCTGGTATTTCTTGTAGGCCTGCTCAATACTAGCCGTGTGGACTAGAAAGAAGATCTCAGTAGGTCTTCACATATAATTAGCCTTGAAGATGTGTAACTCACAAAACTTACCTCTAAAATGCAGACTTTGGGGGGCAAAGAAAAGTTATGATTTGCTCACCACATGCTCAGATAACCGTTGCTGTATCCGGTGGACAACAATATCTGCTGCAGTTTTTGCTGTTCTGTGGTGCCTTTGCGGGGTCCCAGAGTGCTTGTTCCTGGCTTGTGCCCAAGATGTCAATGGTTGGAGCACTTTTTGTACATCCTGGTACCCTAGCTCCCAAGTCAGGTTGCCTTTTTGGGGGGTTTACCTTGAGGGACCAGCGTTACTTGGTGCTGAGGACATCAGATGAGGTCTTCAGAGGCCTGGCTTGGGCATGCGTCACATCAGTTGGACCCTGGTAAGTGTCATTTTGTAGCTAGGTCTGAGGTTTCTACATGCCCTTCTCAAGAAGATGTCAGCCACTTTTCAGCACTACAAGACTGAGCCTTCAAACAGAATCACTCAATCATGGACTAGTTTGGGCTGGAAAGGACCTTCAAAGGTCATCTAGTCCAGTCCTCCTGCAGTGAGCAGGGACATCTTCTACTAGATCAGGCTGCTCAGAGCTCTGTCCAACCTGACCCTGAATGTTTCCAGGGATGGGGCATCTACCACCTCTCTGGACAACCTGTTCCTGTGTTTCACCATCCTCATTGTAAAAAAATTTCTTGTTTATATCTAGTCTAAATCTACCTTCTTTTAGTTTAAAGCCATTACCCCTTGTCCTGTCGCAACAGACCTTGCTAAAAAGTTTGTCCACATCTTTCCTGTATGCTCCCTTTAGGTACTGAAAGTCCACAATAAGGTCTCCCAGGGGCCTTCTCTTCTTCAGGCTGAACAATGCAGAACATACACCAGTTCACGCTAAATACTGATTTAGAGAGACGTCGTTGGATGGAGACTGACACTTTTTTGTCCTTCATGTGATGTGAATGCCAAAGTTTAGGAGACAGGTTAGGCTGCTGTTTCCAAGGCTGAATGAGATCTGTCCTTGGGGTCACAGGGCATAGCGTGTGCCTAACTACCTTCACCTCCTTGGAGGTTTGGAGACTGCTGTCCCAAGTGTTTGCTTTGCAAGCTGCCCTGGGTATGGGCAAGTGACAGTGGCAGCAGGAGAGGAAGGAGAGAGCCAGGGGAGAAATATAAAAAAATGTAGTATTGCAGCTAACTTGTTAGAACTGATTTTGCCTAAGAGCAGGCGGGTACGAAAGTTGCTCAGTTCTCTCTTGTAAATTGGGTGAAGTATTTTCCTTTCCAGAAAAAAAAAGCAATGAGGGCATTAGTTTGATACTGTGCGCATAAAAAACACTAGGGCCAAAGATCCGTGCATTACTCTTTCCACTCGCTGGCCCTTAGTTTAATAATTACGGCTTTAAAACTGTGACTGGTCTTAACAGTTCCTTGTACCAATCCGGCTGTACGGAGAACACAACCTGCCCTCTCGCGGCTTATTGGAAAATTACCTGGTGACACCAGCAAGCTGTTTTCTCCCCTTTTTAAAAAGTACAATCTCAGTTTAGCAACCAAGGAAAGTTGTGTCTTTGGTGAAAGGAAGAAATGCAGGTAAACTTATATGAAATGCTTAAAAAGCAAGGAAGTTGAGCATAGACACATTACAAAACAGGTGGAGGAAATCCTGTAGCAAGTCTGACTGTAAAAGTTGGTTTTACGAGTTTTAATGTTCCGTTAATCTCATACTACAGAAAAGGCATTTTTTCTTGCTGGTTTATGCAGATGTTAGTAAATACCTGGCACCTCTTGTTGCATGAATTTTACTGAAGCTATTACTACTGGTGTGGGACGAAGGGGGACTCTTCTGTCCCATGGCTGGAGGCCAAGACTTCCATAGACTCCTAAACTGAGGGAAACAATGCTGAAAACACACCACCCCAAATCTCCGCAGAGCCCAGGACACCCTGGGATTTTGGTCCCACAAATCAGTGCAGTGTGAGCTCAGCTGGTGCCCACGGACTACCTCTGCCCATCACTTTTTCCTCTCACATTCAGAAATGAGCAGACACCCAGCTCAGCCTGGGGAGGAAGGATGAGAGACCAGCACATCCAGCTTTGTGGTTGCTTTTTACTCAAGACACTTTGCTGGCAGAAGGGAGGTGCACTCCTGAATGACTTCAAGCTGAGATGGGTGTAATCATCACCATCCTTCCCCTTTAAAATAATTCCTGCTGAATTGCTGCTTTTTTTCTCTGATGAAAGTGTCTGAATCACACAGGAGCATGTAACATGCAGCTGCAAATTAGATGTTTAAGCTCCAGAGAGGGAGAAGTACTCAAGAACATCCCTTTCTCAGCCTTTTTATTAGCTAGACCTATGCAGCTTCCAGCTCTGTGTGTAGGGCTTTTGTGTGGATTATCTTTCTGAGGAGTTTAATTCTCTCTAGTCACTAGTTAATTGCTCTCTCAATTGGCTGTACTGGATCCGTGGGCAGCTAATGCCTCTTTCTGACTCATCCAGTGGGTCAGGTGCCTAATTTTTTGACTCTGTAGTAAGCTGGTGGCAATCTCATCGTCTCTGTCAGGCATAGTCTATGCCTTTGTGCATATGGTTATAATGAAAATTCTCTGAAGGAATTAGTGAGGACCACTTTTCTGAAGTAAATTAAATCTCATTTCTGGCTGTTTAGCTGAATGCTTGAAAAGGAATCTGTTCCAATTCTGCCCCTGATTTAGGAAAGAAGCAATGCAAAGCAACCACATCTCATAATATAAAATTGGAACTTGCAATGCTATTACTGACCTTCTGCTTCTATTAACTGCTTACTTTACACTGCTCTTGGGAGAGACGTTGTGTGTCTGTGCTTGTGATGGGAAGAAAAGAGAAAGAAGAGAAGCGTATTCAAGGACTATCAGCTAAATTTAGTCATGAAGATGCACACTTACAGAACCAGACACGTGGGCTGATGGCAACCAGGGAGAAATCTGAGTTTCCCGAAGTATCTGCTTTGGCCCTTTATGCAGCCAGCCCTGCATACAGCTGCCGGGTGAAAGTCAGGTCATGAGCAAGGTTGCATCTATGATTCTGCTCTACTTCAGTGCTCCTGCAGCTGAGACACAGCTATGGGAAGATATTCATTTTCCAGAGCTCTTTGCTAAAAGTAAGCTTTCCGAGACCTGGGTGGCCAGAAGAAATGATACCAGCGCTGGCCATCTTTTTACACACCAGCTCTCTCTTCTTATGAGGTGGTCATCCACCTCCTCTCCTAAAAGCTGAAAGACCATGGACATCAAAAGTTACCTCTACCCTGGGTTTCAGATTAAGCCAATGTATAAGCCATTGCATTGTATAGATCCAAAATCATGCTCCTATATTAGGAGGGTGCCCTTTGAGGACAAAATATGAAAAGCAAGTTCCAGGTATGTTCCTGACTGCAGAGTCTTCAGGTCTCATTCATTTTGCCTGTCCTGATCGTCACCAATCCTGTCTGCACTCATGATGATGTTGCCATGGCCATGTGTTCCCCCTTCAAAGGGTCCTGAGGCCACCCTTGTGCAAGGACAGATGGCATTTGCAGACAGCAACTAAGCTAGCAAATACTGTGATGAGAGTGAGAGACCTGGATTTGAGAGTCTGCTTGAAGAACAGCTAACACTGAACATACCAAATTATTCAGCAGAGAGGGACTAAGCAGTCAGGTCTCTTCCACAGCAGACGATCCGTCTCTGTTCATCACTTCTCTCTTCACTGCCTTGCTGTCTCTGGCCTGTTGACAAACCCATGAACCCTGGAGCAACTTCAACAGGCAGGATGGAAAGAAAGTACAGGCTGACTCCAACCATTGACCTTGGCAGCATTTCCAAGTGTCTGAATAAAGGAGGCAGTCACTCGCTCTCCAGCTCAGATGAAGTCTTTTCAGCCCTTATTGTTGCCCTCTGGCTTTCTGGCAGACTAGATACAAAAAGTTCCTTTTTTAGCACTGTGGTTCTGCCTGTGGTGCATCTCCTTCTGTGGTTCCTGATTTTCTTTGGTCATGTAGCAGAGAGCTCAGCTGTCTGGTTTGGATATGGTGGATTGCATTATGTGGATTGATGCCTGGGAGACAGGTGCTTAAACATTCAGTGGTGTGGCCACAAAGTCCCCTCTTCCTTCACTTGGTGATTTCATTGCTGCATCCCAGGCTGCTTCCAGGCCTGTTTCCCTGCTGCCTATCTCTGAAGGTTTGGTCCATCCAGTCTCTTAGCAGATTTTTTTCATTTCTGCCTTAGAAGAAGGTCTCCTGAGGTTCCACTGACTATTTTTTTTTTTTTTTTATATGTCTTTCGGTTGAAAACATCTTTCAGCAGCTTCATTTTTATGTGGAGGTGTTATTGCTCAAATATCTGTAACAGTTTCACAGTTGCCTCCTATGCTTGAGTTAATTGGAAAGCTACTAAACATGTTAAATAGTCAGAAGCTGTTATTGTCTGGAATAAAGCTGATGACTGGCTTCTTTTGGGCTGGTTGCCACCAACTTCAGCTGGAGCCTGAAATGCTTATTAAACCTTCCTTGCTGGGTTTCTTTTTCATTTTAATCTGGAACTTTCAAACTCCATCCTGGCTTTTATCAACAAGTTCTTCCACTTTCTTTCATTCTGCCGTGTCCTACCATCCCATGGTCAGCAGCTGCTCAAGGTGAGGAGACCTTTCCAAAGAGCTGCTTCATTCTGTGTTGCTCCGGTTGGCTGTGCACGGATGGCGAGGAAAGCCGCTGCGCTCAGCCCTTGCAAGTGCACATCGAATTTACTTACAGTCCTTAGGACTTATGTCAACAACTGGCTTCATGGTTAGCAATAGCTGTCTGGCAGGGATGCGAACAAATGGCTTCATTTAGAGCAGCTCTAAGACTGTTCAGATTCGTGTCACATCCCGAGGCGGCTGCATCTCCTCCCTGAGCCTGGAGATGAGAGCTTTGATGAAACGTAGAAAGCCCGCTTCTACTGCAGATGCGTACACCCACGCGGTGTGCCAAACCCTATGGATTTAGAATTCAGCTCAGAGCTTTGAAGAATACAACTTGTGAAGGCAAAGCACAATCCTCCCTGAGAAAAGAAAATCTGGATTTTAAACAGAAGGAAAAATCATCCTTTTTTTCAGGCCAAGTACACTCTTTCCTACCTCTTTTTGTTTTCCCTCCAACGCTTTCCATGTGTTAGGATAAGTCTCATGATTTTTCAAAAACAATGAAAGCATTTGTTTTTACTGTAGAATTTGTTGGTTTTGAAAGTAACCTCCCAGCTAAAAATATCTGATCAGGGACACGACATATGGAGAGAGAGATGACAGAGCTCGGTGTTCATTTACACTATGCTTTTCTGCTGGTAAGAAAGAAGTATACCCTGGTGGCTGTGCTAGGACAGAAGAACAGAGAGATAAAAGGTATGTTTCTACTTAGGACTGAAAAGGGAGGAAAAAAAAGTGGTACTTTTCATTTCAATCTTGCCTGTATCTAAATTTTTTAGCTTGGTCTGGGGATTGCCTAGTCATGTTTTTCTGATGTATACTTAATTGTGTTATTCAGACAGATGAATTTGTGTCAGCTCATCACAACAGCTTGCCTCACGCTTTTTTTTTGCCTTAGTTGCTGTCAGTCATTCAATATCAGTATAGTTGCTATGTGGAAAGCACTTCTCTAGTAGCACTGCACAAAATCGCTCCCTCTACTTTTCTCTAATATTTCACAATATATTTCATTTGGAAATAAGGTAAGGGCAGGTTTTACAGAGCAAAGTGAATGGGAATGGTAATTTATCGAAAAACAGAATGACTGCTTGGAATATCGCCTTTGCCTGAGCAGTTCTAGTAAATTCATTTGCAGCCAGGGAATGCTAAACGTTTTTCCTTCCACGTTTCATGGAGTGTGTAGCGGAGCAGCTTACTCTAGAACAAAAATGCCTTAGTTTTCGGCTGTGGCATGGTTAAGGATCTTTGAAATTGTTTTAGGGAGAGTCCCCCAAATATTTCAATGCCTCATGGTACTGTAACTACACATGCAGCGCAAATTACTGAATTTTGGAAACAAAGTTTTCCAAGCTTCACAACAGTTGGGAAAAGAAGACAAAAAAAAAAGCCTATTTTAATTTCTAGCATGTTTCCATTGCAGTGCAGGATTGCACCAGCTGTATGCTTTCTGCTGGGACGTGCCCAGAGATTTCATCTCTGCTGGTTCCTCTGGAGACTTCTCCAGTCTCCCTCCTCTCTTCCGCACTGCTTGCCTTTTCCTTTTGGTTCTTTCTGCTTTGCTTTACAAATATATCCTTTTCACCCTCCTCTAACTTATCTATTAACAGTGGGAGAAGGTAGAATGAAGCTTAAACCTAGGTTTATTTTTAAAAAGCACTATAAAATGTGTAGCACAAACAGTTCTCCCATGTATTAACCATTTGTATTGTATGTACTCTCACTAAAGTACAGTTAGGCTTACTGTTAAAAGATAGAAGTTTTTAGTATCTAATGAAGAGTTTGTGCAAAGTTTCTGTATTTACATAATTTTATTGATTGATTTGTTGATTGATTTGGATTAATTAATGTCCGTGCTAAAAGTCCATAAATACATAACTGAAGAAAACTATTAACCAAAAAAAAAACCAAACCCACCAGGAAAGAGAAACTTCATCCCAAAAAACAAAATCAGAGGTCATACTTGGTGTCTTTATCTGTTTCACTTTAAGGACATTTTTACTCATGCTCAGCTCAAATTTCTCCTGTTAATTCTATTATTCTTTGGCTCCTGGACTTCTCCTGTTTTCCTCTCCCATGCTCACCATCTCATCAAATAATTTATTTGCAGTGATTACAAGCGTCAAAGCTGGACTGTTGCAGTAGAGTAGTCCCTTCTCTGAGCCCCTCATATTTTTAATGCTCTCTCATTGCCCCGTCCCCACAGCCCCGGGCTGTGTGAGCTGTGCAGCCCCTGCGCTCCTTCCCGTGGGTTGGGCTTCATCAGGCGAAGGGGATCTCGGAAGTGAGCACCATCCATCACCTGACGCTGCACAAAACCAGGCCATTGTTCTTTCTGCTTTTAAG
Organism: Vanellus vanellus; assembly: GCF_965231255.1. Classification (NCBI taxonomy): domain Eukaryota; kingdom Metazoa; phylum Chordata; class Aves; order Charadriiformes; family Charadriidae; genus Vanellus; species Vanellus vanellus. The sequence goes on from NC_138905.1 coordinate 164,750,309, forward strand.
ACAGTTTCATTCCTCACGCAGATCCCAGTTTCAGGGGAGTTTTTTCTTGCATTTACTTCATATTGCAGATACCTGACACCTGCACATTCTTTATATTAGCTTGGCATCTGTATTTGATGGCTCTCTGGTATGTCTGAGCTTAGCAATGCATCAGAAAACATTTTCTTTGGCCACATCTTTTCCTGGATTAGTGACAACAGTCGACTGAATTTATTAATGTTTGCCATCTACACTACCCAAACATTCGAGTGAATGCATATGCATTTCACAGATGCAAATATGATATTACTTTCAATAGTGTATTAAAACAAGAGTGTGCTAATAAATTTAGCAAAGCCTCAGAATTTAGTACATCAATATCATTTCAGTGCTAAGGCTGGTTTTCAAATATCATATAAAAAATGTAAAAGAACAGACCAGAACCTTTACTTGCCATTCAAATAAAACCATCTGTTGTTTTCAAACAGTTAGCTAGTTATGTTTTCACTTTTTAAAATACTTTCTCACATTTCATTCTCCGTGAATTTTATTTGCATTCTGATGAGACAAAAAATCATAATAGATGTGCAATGTTTCCTACAGTCATGAAACAAATACCAGAAATTTGGCAGAGAAAATGGTCATCAGAGTATTTCTAGACTAAAGGGATTCAGTGGTGTTTGAATAGGCAGATAGATTTTGGACACTGAACTGAATCAAATCTCTAGCAATTCACCTTTTCATTCTGTTCCAGCAGGACTTAAAGCGAGGCACCAGTAATTAATAGAACCTTGGGGTAGGTGCCTGAGAAAAGAATAATAATTAAAAGGAGTTATTAATTGTCAGATTTTCCGTGATTCACAGAAGACTCTTATGCACCGTTGCAGGTAATGTCTCTTCAGGCAAGTAGCTGAACTTTAAATTGATGCTTCCACTAAACTCTTCTATGATAAGCAATTGTTTTTTCCTCCTTGTAGAGCATGAAAGATGCACAGCAAGGTTTGCCTTGAGTTAAGAAAGTAAAGACTACTGCAAAATTTTTAGAACCTGGAAATCATTCTTCAGAGGCTGAAAACCGCAAAATATTATTTTTTGTTTGAAAACTCAGTGGTTTGGTCTAGAATGGGGAACACAGCAGTCCTCTCTAAACAAGTGAGTGCATTCCCAAACCGGCTTCCAAACCATTTGTTCACAAATGCTGTTTTAAAATGAGCTGGTGTCTCTCAGTTCAGTGACAGACACTCCCAGAAGGTAGCAGGTTTCATCTGTCTTGGTGTTGTGGTTTAGGCCTCAAACCAGGACACTTGGACACCTAGTGTGGGTGCCCAGAGGCAGGTCGTACAGTGCCATTGGAGATGCTCAGCAGTTCCATGTGTTGGCTCCAGCCCCTACTCCAGAAAAGCATGGGTTTCTTGCTGCTCTGCCTATTTGCCAGTTGCACACAGAAATCTTGGATGCAATACAAGCCATGACTCAATGAACCCCACGAAAGTGCCCAGTGCCATTTGAGATATCCTAGAAAATCCAAGGTGTAATGAGTGGGACTAGAAAATGCGGACACAGGATTTACAACAGATCCAGTGGGCAGATAAACCAAACCCAGCAGTACCCAGAATGGCAATGATGCTTCTATTTAGACAACAAAACCTCACCTCACGGTGAGATTCAGTTCACCCAAATCTGGGTTTGTACCAAGTTATGGTGGGGTTCAGCTCATCCAAATTTAGGAAATTTATTCTGTTGCCTAAATCTAGGCCTTTAGTTTCATTTGAGGTTCTCGAGACCATCCCACCTGGATGTCCAGTTGCTAATACAGAAGGGTGCAGGGCCTCTGCAGGTCCTGCATCAAGTCTGCTGGCTCTGGACAAATGTCTTGGCTAGCCTAAGGTGTTTCAAGTGACACTAGACAGCAATATGTAGGCAGCTGAACAAATCCCTTAGACTTAGAACTGAATCAACAGAAGAATTTTAAGGAGGCTGTATTGTCAGTTTAAAAACCAAGTATGAAATCTTAGACTCCACTGCAGAAAATTGAAATGAAAAACCAGACCCCTTTAATTTGCTAGATCCCACATTTCTTAAAGAATGAGACTGATTTACATGTTAAGACTCATGTATCATGGGCAGTCTTATGTAAAAAAATAGGGTGTTCAACAATTGCAATAAAATGCTACCACTAAATTAGCTCACAATTGCATTGTCTTAGAACTAATAAGTAAATCAAAATAACAATTGAGTATCATTTTTTAAAAATATCTTAGGTATAGTCACAGAAAGCTCTCACCTTTTGCAAGAGAATAAAAAAATAACTTCCACCTGAAATTTTGTCCTTAGACGTTATGACTTTTGACACTTCTACAATGTTCTTCACTTCTTTGACAGATTTTAGGGGAACATGCCTGACACATAAATATAGCTGGAAAGAGAATGCTGTAGAACTCCTCATAAATTATTTTAAAGATTCATTTTACCTCATGATTCTGCAGTAGCTGACAATCATGGGATTAACACTGCTGGCCTGCAGAGAGCACTTTTCATTTTGCAGCCAAGAAATGACAAGACACAAGGCAGGTACTTACTTCAGATATTTATTGTAGTCCATCAGAGAATATCAAATCCCTGTTTTCAAACCACCAATATACATTGCCTTCATGATGTGAGTGAAGGGTGATGAGAATGAGAAGAACTGATGAACATGATTTAGATTTTTTTAACACATCTCAGATAAAAATGCATTGGACGAATTAAAGTCAGAGCAGTTATAGTTTTATTCTTTATATGGTAAAGCAATCTAACAAAACCAGTACCATAAAAATAACTAGAATGAATAAGGCATGTCAAAGTCTTCACTGAGGTGTTAAGTATATATATACATACAGTACTGAATATTAAGCAACAGTGTAAAAGATCGCCCCCCACTTTATTACTGTTGTAATTATGAACTAATAAAGTAAGTGTCATCAGTGTTGTTTGAGAGAGAAACACCGAGAATATAAGCGCAAATTTGAATGGTTAGTATCAAACTTGTTAGATATGCTTCTCCTGGTACTGGAGCCAATGGCAAACTCTCGCTAGCTTCAGTGGAAGGAAGACCAGAGAGGCTGGGGAAGGTGTTTCTGATCCTCCATTGCATAGTCCTCACACAGCTTAAATTACATTGTCCAGATTGCTGTAACACTTTTAAACTTTGGATTGAAAGAAGTTATGTTGGGGAGTCCTGATCCATACTCCTTGGGAATAGGTACTTCACCAAAAATAACTACATCTAAACACCTGTCTTTAATAGTTGGATTAATGGGCTGTGCGCAAACCACCGACTATGGCACTGTGCATGTCTATAATGGTTTCTAAGCTGAAGACGGTCATGAGTCGTTCACACGGCTTATTATACCATAATGCCCGACCAAGGATCCTCTGTACTGTCAACAGGGAGAAGTAGGAGCAACACGTAATATATGCACCTACAGCAGGTGGAAAGAATATGTTTCTCTATTTCTGTCTGTTGATAGTAGAGACAGTCAAGATCTCATGGCATCGGGTGGCACATAGTTTGCGTCCCTCATTGCTTTCTTGACACTGCGTGCCACAGTAGATGCTGCAACTGGATACCTATAGCACTTGGTCTGCATATGACTTTGTGGGTTGCACCAATAAGACTTTCCTGACAAGCAGTCCAATCTTTTTCAGCTGAGATATTGTGCTCTCTGCACGGAGAGTTAGTTAATTGTGGATTTTATATTCTAATGCTTTACCAGTCCAATTATGGCAAGATTAATATAAAGGTCAATATATCTTCTTGTTTAACTGAGAAAAGTCTCTTTATTTCTCATTATAAAGACAACTGGAAAAACTGTTGTCTAACATTTTTAACACAGAGTTTTTGTGGGGATTCACTGCGTTTGCTGTGTTTTGAAAAGAATATCCGTAAGATCTAATAATCAGAATTAAACCTTCATGTAATGATCAGAATTTTATGTAATGGTGTCTTAACAAAAGCAAAACTTTGGCTAGTAATCAGTGACAATCAATTAGACTTTCCAACAAGCCATTGCAAATTTAAAATATGCACATGAATAAACAGTAGAATAACACTATGAGAGAAATAACTTGCCTTACACTGTCATCAATGAAAATACGTATTCATTAATATATGTATACTATGAAGCAGGAAAACTAACAAGGTACAATCTGTCTGAAAAGCATTATGTGGATAACGTTTGCAGGCAAAAGGCAGGGCAAATAAAATTAATCTTTAAGAATGCTAGTTATTGTCTCTGTTACTGAATATTACAATCCTATCCTAACTCTCAAGTGTGTTGTAAGCACTAAAAAAGGATTTTTCAGTAGGCAGCAAAAGAAAGTATTGATTTAGAAAACAAAATGTATGGCCTTTTTCAAATGCCTTTGTCTAATAACATAATATTGCACCAGGCAAAATTGCCTTGGCTGAGCAGCAAGGTCTTCTAATGCCTATATTTCAGGAAGATGCGTTACAAAAAAATGAGCTTAATAGGAGGTCATTCATTACCTGGTAGTAATTTTAAGGTACATGAAAGAAGCAGGCGCAGCACTACAAATATATATATATATATGTAAATGACTGTTAATACAACCCTTCCAACAAAATATCCCTGCAGTCAAACTTTTCTTACTAATGGACAAGAACACAGCAGTTTATGGTTTAACTGTTCTGTGGTTTTCAAATATCATCTTTAACATCCTTGACATGACAAATTGTGAAAGAAACAGGCTTAAGAAACACAGAATTCATTATAAGTCTTGAGGGAAGAAATGGTATTTACATTACTGATCACTGCTTTGTGAAAAACACATTAACTGTTGTGCACTGGACTTAGTAAAGACTCAAGGGGAAATGGAAAAGCAATGGGCCAAACAGTACCGTCTGAGATGATTGTCTTGAAAATGTCAAACATTTCCCTTCTTTTTATCCACAGGGGAATCTGAATGCATTTCTACTAATCAAAACTTTGTGGAGGGAAGCGTGTGGAAAGGAAAGGTGTGATGAAAAAGACCCAGTGGCTGTGGGGTTAACCCATTGGGTATTGTTGTGTCATGCCATTCTTGGGTGATGGACAGTGACAGTATGATTATAAATCCGTAATTCAGTTAAGGGGGGTCAGATGATACCATTAGAAGTAAGAGCCGCTTTCCGTGGATTGTGAGTTTCATTAAAAAAAAACCCCACCAAATAAGATGACAGTTTTGATCATCAGTATTTTACCCAATTCATTTTTGAAGAACACGTTTCCATAAATATAGAAAAGTCATCATTTAACAATTATTGTAGCCTGAAAGGAAGGAGGTAGGGGTTCTGAAAAGCTCAGCTAGCTTTTACAAGGGTTTTTGTGTTCATATAAAAAACGAGATAATGAAATTCATATCACTAAAGCCCCAAAATACTGTGAAGGACATGCCATGTATGTTGCTGTTTTTATGTGGATAGTTGTCTTTTTTGACGTTTCCTTACTAGTACCAGCAGATGTTGCCAAATAATATCTGTGGACTCACCCTTTTCCACAGTTATTTCAGAAAACTGCAGCAATGCTTATAGACACACAAACTGAAATAATCTCTAAAGCAGCAGTCCATGCCTGGGACTCTCCCCGTTAGGTCTGTGTCAAGTATTGTCATAAATGGATTCCTTCTAATACTTTTTTGTAGCATATGCACTTGAAATCTACTGGCTTGTGGCTGTATTTATAGGGATACATATGTGTGTAAATGTGTATCAAGGAGAGAGATGCGTGCTCACATATACTATGCAAGTGTGCCATTCTCAGAAATGCCAAAAGGAAAACAAAGCAGAAGAGCAGGAGACCTAGAAAATCGGACACCGAATGGGTGCTTCACAACTGGGGCTTTTGGTTTCTGCCACATTTCAAGTACCAATCCCCCAAAAGTAGGCTGGGGAAAGAAAATGGGTTTCCTCATTACGGACTCCCAAGAGATGGCGGGGGATACAGAGAAAGCTGTGCTTAATTGTTTTCAGCTTTTAAGAAGTTGATCTCTGTCACAACAACCAGCTATTTTGCAAGAGGTGTGTTAGCGGTTTGTCAGCTTTGGCCCGCGTATATTAACCCTGCTTTCTCTGACCTCTTAGAAAATGCGTGTTTTCCTTGCATTGATGCGGTGAGCTCTGAGACTGACAAACAACGAAGTGCGTTCATGATTAAACCCAAAGGGTATCTTTATCTGAGTTCTCACTCTTGAGGCACTGTATTAATTTGCTTACTGCCCTTCGGCGATGTGCACCTTACTCCTCGCTAACTCTCTGGGCTGGCTTGAGCCCTTCGCACCACTTTCACCAGCCTTCAAAGGCATCTGGGATTTCAGGAGAGACCTGTTTGAGCTCCATCCTTTGTGCACATGTGCACTGAAGGCAGTCACGCTGCATGTTCATGGATAGGGTAGTTGACAGGTTCAAACGTCTTATAAGAAGAAAGAATAGAAACGTAACAGAGTCAGGCAGCATTCAGAACAACAAATGCACGTTGGTTGTACGTCTGCTAACATCAGGGTTGGTTTGGCCCAGAAACGAAGTCCTTATACAATGACTTCCCCAGGTGGGATCACTCTCCAGGCTCCTCAGTCCAGCATTGGCATGAAGAAGAGGCACCATTGTGCCGACAAGGACAGGAGCGAGTCTGGGTGAAGCCTGGATCCACCCCGGTCTCACCAGTGACATCTACTTCCAGGCACTTAAGTGAGGTGCCTAAATGACAAGCCTTGTCATCCCGGGCTGCCTGTGCAGGGAAGAGAGGTAAGCCCCTTCCCAGATACGGAGGTGCCTGTCTCTTGACTTACTGCCGAGACCTAGAAAGACAACCCTGCCGAGCAACGTGCTCCCTGGTGGGATGACTTGAAGCCCTAAGACACAACCGGTTTCCATGAAGACAGATGGGGTGACAGGAAAAATTGTCGGTGGGAAAGGATTTCAAGCCTGAGAGAACGTAGGGATTGCCCATCAAGAAGGTCTCAGTGCTCTTGGCACTGTCACCTCGTCTTGCATCCAAGCTCTAAGTCTACAAGTGGACCGAAAGTGCATTTACAGCTAATAAAGCAGAGCTTTCTTAGTCTGTCTACTGTAGTCAGTAATCATAAGGCTGTATATGATTGTAGTGGAAAGAAAAGTCTAGTGTTGCATCCGAAGTAATTATTATAAAAGGCTATATACAGCAACAAATTCAATTGCATTAGCCCTACAGAAAGTGATTTAAGGCATTTTACATAAAAAATATTGGGCTCTGTGAAACCTATTTCACATATGTATCAAAATGTTTGTATATATTTTTCTATTTCTGTCTGTGATACATTACTTCTCTGAAGTTACAAAGCCATAAAGAATGTTTTCCTTAAAAGTTCAAACTCTGCCTTGCTACACTACCATATATATATGCATACACTGCCATATGCTACTGAATACTTTATCTTTGTAAGTAGCATTTGGAGATCAGAGAACTTTGGATTTTTCTTCAACTTTCATTTTGATTGGAACTCTCCCAAAACTGAAGCTGTACCATTTAGTTTCAGGTATGATCTATAGACAGGATTTGTATGGGGTTTTTTGGTGTCAGATTAGGCTGAAATATTAAAATTGGATATGGCAGGTTTAATGTTTAATGAGATTTTTTCAACCCAACCCTATTTCTGTCTAAAATCAATTTTATTCTAAACTTGACTTGCATTCAAATATTGCCCCTATCAATTCACATTTAACTATGTTAAATACTAATCTAGAATTACAGCATCAAAACCAGAGCTAACAATTTGCATGCTTTCAAGCAATGTTCATACGTCTGGAGTAATAAAAGTTTAACAAGCAAGTATAAATGTCAGTTGATACCCAAATCAAGACATCTGATCTACTTAACACACTTTCTTCGAATTTGCTAAATGTAACAAAATCGCTATTGGAAATCAGATGATATTGCTTACCAACAAAACAAAGTAACCTGGGAGGAGTTGGTATATAAATGTCCATCAATTTATGTAGTTTGACGTCCTTGAACATCTGAATGCAAACTCTTCACTAATAAATTTGTGTTCAGATTAGGTAAAAGTTGAAAAGAAGCTTCAGAATATTTTCGAGATGCAAGTGCGCCCTTCCCCCCCTCAAGTACACACACATATTCACAAATGATTTACAGAATATTTTTGCAGCCTCAAACTCAACTAATAGCATAAAGCTGAAATTTGAACTCCTCTGACTTGTCTTTGGGCACATTTTTAAGAACGATCATCACTCCACAGCTCTTAAGAGCAGACTAAGATTGACTGACTACTCAAAATTAGTCTGTGTTACCTAAAGATTGAATCAGTGAATCTGTAATTAGGTTACATGCATATAATGTAGTATAGAATCATAGAATCATAGGGTTGGAAGGGACCTCTGGAGATCACCTAGTCCAACCCCCCTGCCAGAGCAGGGACACCTTAGAGCAGGTTGCACAGGAACATGTCCAGGTGGGTTTTGAATGTCTCCAGAGATGGAGACTCCACCACACCACCTCCCTGGGCAGCCTGTTCCAGTGCTCTACCACCCTCAAGGTAAAAAAGTTCCTCCTCATGTTTAGGTGGAACTTCCTATACTCAAGTTTGTGCTCGTTACCTCTTGTTGTGTCACTGGGCACCACCGAAAAGAGCCTGGCCCCATCCTCCTGACACCCACCCTTTAAGGGTGTATACTACACTCTTTAACGTGTAGTATACACGTAACCGATGTGAAAATAAATCAAATGAAGCCCAGAATGTTAAAATAAAAGGGAAAAAAAAATCCAAGACCAAACCTCAAAACAACCAATTACAGAACTGATGTGAAATGTTTCCTGATGTTGGTACCTGTCCAGTTAATCTTGCTACAGAAAATCCACAAACTCTTTGCCATTGGCCTTGCTGGCACACCAGCACAGCAGAAGGTAACAACACACTAGCTGTATGCTACAGTTACGAGGAAGAAAGAGAATTTTACTGCAACTGAATGAATGAGCCAAAATATAGTCTATAAACTCTAATAATACAGTAGATATTGAAAAAAAGGAGTCATCAGGATTTTTTTCAGATAATCAAGAACATACACCTGACAGAACAAGATTAGAATAGAGAATAAAAGCTAAAGATGGGGTGTGATAAAACCTGGAGAAGAACAAAAAACAAATGAACCAAATCTCTTTGTTGTTCCATCCTCTGTCTAAAAAGAGAAGCATTAAGGGCTACTAAAGGCACAGAGATCTGAGGAAGGGAGACAGAAAATCCAGTGAGCTAAAAATGACTGAAAAGATAGTCCAGCCTGGAGAAGAAAATGGTCATAGGGACACTGGTGACTCAAAGACAGGTGGGAGAGGTAGCACACAGGAGGAGAGCCAGACAGGAAGCTTTAGTTGGAAATGTTTACCATCAGTAAACACAGATTTGCCAAAAAAAGATTTTCCTTTTTTTTTCTTTTTTTCCCTGTAATGGACTAGCTTTGATGAAACTTTAATTTGGGAAGATTTTTCAGGCCCGAGGAGTGAGGAGAGGAAGGAGGAGAAAGAGAACAGCCCACTTGTAACCTGGCATTTGGGGTATTTAGTGGAATGTGGGAGACCTCTATGAAACCTTGGCTGAATGACTAGAGTTTGGGCTTTCTCCAAAGTCCCTTTGAGTGACCTTTTCAGGCTTGAGAAGAAAACTAACTAGATGCGTAGTGGAATCAAGTCATTTCTGTGAGAAACGTGAAGGGTTGTTGTGCCTAAATAATGTATGTTTTTAGGAAAAAGGACACAGAAATCTGTTTTAGGTAGCAAGTTCTTCCTTACACGTTGAAAGACAAAGAATCAGCCAGAGTACCTGGGAACCGAGAAGAGAGAGAGAAACCTTGCAGCAGACTACAGAAACACCACTGACTTGTGAAGCAATATTTGGGCCTTTGCAATGAACACGGGTGGATGGTTATAGTTAGATTATGCAGAAAAATCACAGACAGTAGGTCGAAAGGAAGAGTTGGACAGCAGTGAGGAGCACCAGCTGCCCCTCGCGTGATTTTATTGTTAATGTCCCACGATCATATATCTTCTGGGTCTCACTGTGAAGTTGCTGATCCCCTCACTCATTCCTCAGTTGTCTCTCCAACTATCTTGGAAGAACAAACTCCAGCATCGGTGGGGACAACTTGCATGCCCAGGAGGCTCCCTGCTTCAGGTGGTCTGCGAGGGAGCTCGGCAGAGCCCTGGAGAGGTATAAAAGCAGCTCCAGGAGTTGAGAGCAGCAGAACTGTCTAAATGGCTAGCCTCTTATTTTGCAGAAGGTAAATTTCTTTCCAACTTCCTCAACATTTGGAACTGAAAGCCACATACTTGGTATTTTTTTCAGGGAAGAAAATCATACTGATCTCTCTTTTAGATGAAGTAGATTTGTCTTCCCTGGAAAATTGGCTTTAAGAGGTCCTCAGAGATACTGACAGATGGTACCCCACTATACCTAAGATAAATAGTTGCCATTTTGTACCTCTTTTTTGCTAAGGATGAAAGGGTACTTTCTTTCCCTTACCCCTCTCAAGAGAAAGCACAACTTCTTTAGCTAATATAGCTGTTCTTAGTCTAATGAACAAACTACACCACTGGATGCTGCCCAGTGCTTAAAGTATTAACCCTCACAGACTTCCTGGTGTCAGAATAAAGGAGAAAAAGCAACAAGATTTTTTTTTTTCCAGTGCACCATTAGATAAAAGCCTTTCATGCACGTTACACTGTTAAGTATCCACACTACATAATTAAAAATAAAGGTGAAGTGAGAACTGATTGAAATACTGACCCATTTTCTTGAAAAGGTCAGATTTAACTGTGTAGACTTCAAGCTATGGACAAATCTATGTGACTTTCTTCAACTTCTGGACAGCCCAAAGAGCTCATCTGTGAGGAAGCTGGGCAGAAAGACTGTGACTGCTTTTGGGTAAAGTTTGGAAACTTATAGGTGAGGATGCTAATGTCACCTCTTTTATGGTGAATGTTGCTGTTTCATTGAGAGTCAGAAAGAAATCTGATACGAACAGCTTCCAGAAGAAAAGACTTAATTTTTCCTCCCTGATTATAGTAAAAATCCTTGTTAATGATATAGCTCTCATTTGCTTTGTCATGGGGACAGGGCTTCACCCAGGTGAAATGCACAAGTTTGTTATATGAACACGTGTGATGCACAATCAGAATTGTAAACTATGTAGTCAGTTTAGTAGAAAAAGTAGTAACCACTGTAGCTGAACACTTCATATTATGTTGGCAAATTACTCTCAAATGGTTGGTTATATTCGTCAGCAGATTTAATAGGATAGACTGTTAGAAAATGTTCTCACTGAATTAATTTGAGGCCATCCCTCTTGCTGGGTGCTAGAAGTTTATTTTAAAAAACACTTTCAAAGTTCTTGGTTTTCCATTAGGTCTCCTATGCTGTTTAACAGATGATAAAATGGTTACTATCATATTGTGCGTTTTTCATGTACCCTGTTACTATGGTACTCTGGTCTTTATCTCTGGTTTTATCAAAAAAGAGTCATAATTACACACGTTAATATGATCCTCATAGTCCATGTGAGTAGCTGTAATGGAAACATTGCCCTGTTTAGTGCATCACCTGCCCTAATTCTCTTGGAAGTATGCATTGCTCTGTCTATTCTGTTTTGACAACATATTCTCAGTCTCACAGCTAAGTCTTAGCCTTTGACTGTTGAATTTCCCTTTGAAATTAGAATTTTTTGCAATCCTGTGTGATGTTCCACTGTTAACTCTATTCATTTTCATCCAGCAGGTGTGCAAATTTATGAGTTAATATATAAATATAGTAAATATAGCAAATCATGCTTTTGGGTCTTTGAAATGTGGATTTCTTCTTAATATCTGAAGTCTGTCCAGATATTTGTTTCCATAATGAAATCTGTAGAAACCTGATTTTGCCATTTTTTTTTCTATAATTTTCTGTATTTGATTTTAATGGATTATCTTTGGAAGTAAATTAAAAACAAAACCCACAGCTTGCATCAGTGCTGTAATTTATTTTTCACGTTGAAGTAATATAAAAGTCTTAGGAAATAGGTATGGTTACATTTGATAATGATTCAGGTTCAGTTAGTAAACTGAGGGCAACTGCTGCCTGGTGAGACACTGCACGTGCAGTCCACCTCCCAGGAAGAGCTCTAGCTCACAGCCACTTTGCATGGAAGGAGCTCAAACTGGTTCACACAGCTGTAGGAATGCACAGCTGTAGTCGTCCATCCTAAAAATCATGCGGAGCTGGGGGGATTTGTATGAGTGAGACTCGTATTTTGGGAGCTTTCCATGGACAGAGCTCTGCCATGCCTCTTAGGGAATTGGGATAGAGCAGCCCTTACCAGAACCCCGAGGCACGGGTTCCTCTGTTCTTCCTCTCCAGCGGGAAATCTCTACCCTCTCTTCTCAATTCTTTCTGATTGTCTTTTCTGAAATGCTTAAGTTTAGCTGGAGTTCAGGTAGCCTGCACTGTAGTTACGGTAGTGTGTACTGAGCCATCAGTAGAAAAATCTGCAGTACAGTGAATGCTAAAAATTTGGGGACAATGTAAAATCAATTTAATTAATATTAAAATGGAAAACCTCTCAGGGCTCTACAGCACTGGTTATGTTATTCATCGTGTCTAATTTTTTAAGAGCCTCCCCTGTAAAAGGACATAAAATGGCAAGAACTTCTGGATTGCAGAGCACAAAGGGTTTACACAATCAAAGGATTTTTTCCTTAGGACTTCAGTCCTCTTTCTTGAACCGGTAATTGTCTTCTTTATCATTTCTTACTTTACCAGCTGCTAACAGAAGAGAAATATTTAAATTGTGGCACACCAAAGAATTACCTTAGAAGAAGAGTTATTGGATGTAAAGGATGTGCAAACAGAAGCATTGGAAATTATGTAGATTCTCACATTTATGAACACGAATGGTCTTTCTTTTCTTTCCTTCATTCCCAATTTAATTTGCTCTGTAGATTTAATAGCTCTCTTAATCTCAGGAAAATGCAGTGTATGAAGAGAATATTCAACCTTTAGGGACTATTAAAGAAACATATGCCTAATACCTCATGCAAAGGCATCTCCATCTCCTGACAAGGTATCACCATGCATAGTAGGAAAATAAGAGGAGAAATAACATGGCAGACATAAATTTCTGGCAGAACTCGCACAAGACAATTGTATTTTGGCAAAGATTATTCTGTTTTGTTGTTTCACGAGCAGTTTGTAAGACCCAGTCCGAGCAGAGCAGGGGCCCTCCTGCAAGCTCCCTGAGTGAGAACAGCCTTTAGCAACCCCCCTACTTCTTAGGCATCCCTCTTACTCCTTGCCTACGAGTCCATGGAGGTCTTACATATAGCTGAGAGTGCCCTGGACAGCCAGTTCAGCTGCACCAGCTGAAAACAGTCTCAGATCACCTAAATGTGGGCTGAGGCTAACACAAAGGCCCTAGGAGTTCATCAACTCCTTAACCAGCACCGTGGAGCAGGTACAACAGGGGACCTGCCTCAGAGGACTTGGACTTCATTAGCTATCGATAAGCTTTCAGACCCAGAATAATCAGATGGAAATAGTATCAGTTACCACTGAATAAACGCACAATGGGATAAAAAAAAATGACACTTGACTTGTCCTGAAACAAGGTTGCTGAGGAGGAGGAGCATAAAAAGGGTGTGAATATGGGTAGAAAGAGATGGAGCGGGGAGAGTTTTACAGAGCGGGGAGAGTTTTACAGGGCTCTTGAGTATGCGAGATCAGGAAGAAAAAACCCGAGAAAAGATCCTCTCCTTGCTACCTGCTGTACCAGGGCCAACAAAAAAGCCGGTGAGAATTAGCTTGAACTGTACTGTTTAACTTCCTCAAGGCATTAAATGCTGAATCATAAGATCCGCTCTGGAGCGAACCATCAGAGCAGCAAGAACCACTGCTATGGCTGGTGTAAGATGTCTGTGATCTGAAAACCTAACCAGCGACTCCCGCACACTAGGCCGGGCCCAGAAGAGTACATTGTTATACTTTGAAGTAAACAAAAAAAATTGGGAAAAAAAGAATGGAATACAAGTGGCTCAATACCTATGCCTTTTGTTATTAGACATACTATATAGATAGCTTGTAAATACTTTTTGGTAAAAGTGCCTAAGAATACTTTATCCTAACGTGCTGTGTGTTTTCTACTTTAGTTTCATGCCTAAATCGATAGCTAATTATAATTTGACAAGAAAAAGAGATTGCAATGGATATGATCTACCTGCTCTGCTGTTAAATTGCAATGTGGTTGGCTGGCTTTAGAGTGTTTCCACAATTTGTCTATACCATTTCCAGAGTCACCCTAAGATTCAGGAAATAAATTTTCCAGCGAATCTTTTCAACACCGCACAGAATTGTCCCAGAAGCCCTTTGCCTGTGGCTGATGGAAGAGGGAAGATTTTGATGTCTAATTGTTGACACTCATTTGTCCAGGATTTAAACAGCTTCCATCTTGGGTCTTATGACCAGATTCAGATTAGGGAAACTCTATCCATGGACCATGGTCATTTAGGCAATGATTATTAAAGCAATGTATCCTTAAAGAATCTGAGAGTACAATTGCCATCACAAATAACATCCGTGTCCTTCTCTAGGCCTATCACACAAACTCACATGCCCCTCAAATACACTCATATGAGAGAGGTTTTCTCCCCCACCCTGCAAACCTGTTAAGAAATGGACAACTGGATATGTAAAAAATTCTCTTCTTTGATTTTTGTGCTCACCAGTCATTAAAGGGTTACTTTTCAGAGTAGCACAAAACAAGAAGAGCTGGTTGACCAAACATTTTTTTTTCTTACAAAGAAGTGTCAACCCTGAGCTTGTAATTAAGAAGTTAAAATCTGTGATTTATATATATTTATATATATAAAAATAGATGATCGTACTAAGACTAAAAAAGTGAAAGAAATCTCCATGTCAGGACTACATATTTGTTTGTTCTGAAATTTTGTAGAAGAAATCCTTGTGATACTGAAATTAACTGATATGAAAGATGTAGTTAGATGTGAAACACACTATTGATCTGGTCGCTGTTAGTCCATTAGAGAATTGCTGTCTTGGTAGGATAATGAACATAGTAGCAGAAAGTCCTAATCGATGTCAGAACAGTGACAAAAGGAAAGAGATTATATCACAAGAGATTATTTTCTGTCCGAACCCTTGAGGGGAGATTTGTCAGGAACGTTGTTTAGCATTACCACCACGGCTGATGGTGAGCTAAGTGGAAATCTGTGCCAATTGTATAACATGGATAAATACTAGAAGAAGCAAGGTGAAATCATGCTACTACTCAATTTTTTACTGGGCATTAAGATTTAAATCCTAAATGACTGTAACATGATATTCTGAAGCTAGTGGAGTTACTATCATACTAAAAGATAAACTTATTTTTCAGCTTCTCTGCTTTCATACCAATCTGATGTGGTTGGCAGATGGAGTGCGTGACATTCACCATTGAGACATACTTTTGTGTTGGAAAAAAAAATCCAGACTTCCTCCCTATAGCAATGATCATGCTGATGACCCGAATCATCCTACAGAAGTTCCTAAAGGAAACCTGGCTGTCAGCGAAGAACGGTTGCATTTTTTTTTGTTCCTTTCTTGTCTGCTTTTGTTTTGTTGATATTCTGTTGAAATGCAGCAGCCTTGAGTCAGGCCTGATTCAGAAAGAAAACTGTTTTCTTGGTTTCTCCCCCCCTTCTTTTTTCTCGTTAGGGAAAACACACACTGTGAGATCCTTTTACTTTTGCAGCATAAAAGGAAATGAAGCTCAGAAAGTCTCCTGTAACAAAGGTTTGAGAAAGAATTCTCTCAAGAGTGGATATTGTCTTCAGAGATATCTGAAAAAAGGAGGCAGTTCAGTCTGGCACCTGGTACTCTTTGGGAAAACAAAAAAAGGGAAGCAGGTTGCAGTACTGCTCTCTTCTCATAGAAAACTGCAAGTGTTTGTGGCATGGTCCATTGTCCAAGAGTATAAGAAAAGAAGCAAGTTGGTTGTTTCTGTAGCTAAAACACAGTTTCTCCGACCAGATCCAGGATTATCTCCACTGTCTCTGCAGTACGAGACTGATGAAGACGACAAGCAATGTCTGCAGTGACCAGTCAGGCTGTGTGGCTGAAGCCTCCACCTCCCTCCTGTCAGAGTCGACCGGTGGCGCTTCGGTGGTGATGAAATCAAACTCGGTGGGACAGATGTCATCTGTACAGCCGCTTCCACTGCCCGAGCCGCTGGTTTCGTCACCTGGCAGAAGGGAGCGAGGGAAACAACATGAGGGCCACAGGTTACAGCGTTCGTCCCTTTTCTCTGGTCCCGTTCCACCCAGCACCCTGGAGGGGATGAACACCTCAGGAACGGGAAAGTATTGGTGGTGCTGACTCTCATTCAGTAAAGCATCCAAATGAAAGTCACTGTGGTTTAATTAGGTGTTCAAATGCCTTTATGAAAAAGGAGTAGACTGCTTGCACTATGGAAAGCCCTCAGTGTCTTGATGCATTTGTCATGAAGATAAGCAAAAGAAGTAAAAGTAACATACAACGGGAATTTCATGGGACAGAAGAAGATTGGGTTTTATGTTGTCAGCAGCAGAGAGCACAAAACCCAAGGAAAACCATTCCAATAGAACTGAATTATAAATGTGTTCCAAGAATATACTTATTTAATGACTGGTAATGGTTTCTTACTTGTATCCTGGAAGTTGACGTCATTTCCATTATACGCATTCTTCAGTTTGTTAGTCATGACACGTAAGGCCATGATTTGTTGTCGAATGTAGGTGTCTGGCCTTGTGATGTCCACATCTACTTCTGGATTGTTGATCTGGTTGGTCAAGCCATCGTTCATAATCTCAGGCAAGTATCTATACATCAAGATGAATGGTTAGTTCAAAATACAATGTTTCAGGAATAAAAGGCTGGTCATTAAATGCTGTGCTAAGCACTCTGACACTGATAACAATTACACAGTCCTTAAACAGCTCCAGTGAAAACATTTTAAAAATATTGTTTTTAATTTTGCAGACTCTAAAGGCCTTTTTTTTTCGTAGTTCAGTTGCATGGAGAGCAGAAAGGATTTTAGCTCTCCAGCCTCCTAACTATCCACATATTCCTCAGCAACTGAAGAAGTTCATCAGCCAGCAGTAAGTCACTGCATGTTCAGATCCTCTACTGATATGTATGGCTGCACACTAAATAAAGCATCTAACGGTGCATTCTTCTGATTTTATTTCTTCCTGCTTAAAAATTATGAATTCTGTTATATATAGCATATTTATCATTTTGAGATATTTTAGAAGGCTATCTTGAGGTGTTATAGCTCTCCTTGTTTAAAGGAAGCACTCTTAATTTTCTTCTCCAGTTCTTCCTTGCATCCCTTTTTTGACCACCTTGAACAACATGTCCAGTCTATCCAACATCCAGGCCCATAAATGGCCTTGTGAGTTTACCAGACTCCAATATTCTCTTTGATTTGGTCCTTATTCCTTACAAACAGGCTACACTTGCATCTTCCATTTGCTTTGTGCAAATTTGGTGTGGCATTTCCTATCCACCCCACATTTGAATTTTTTATTCAGGCTCTTAGCTTATCATTTCTTGATTACTGCAGCGTCCTCTTCTCTGACCTTGGCAAATGCAGTCTTAGGCTGCTCACAGGCAGCGAGTATGCTTTTGCAGTTATCTCTCCCCTGCAAAAATCAGCCCATGCCTCCAATCACCCTATGGTAAAAGTCTTCATCATCTTTTGTTAAATCTTCACACTTTGTCCCCTGCTGCTCTTTGTTCTCAGGAAACTCTCCTTACAGGCATCTGCAAAGCTACCTTTTTTCCTGCTTTGAATCTCTGTTAAGAATTATCTGCGAGTTTTACAGCTGCTAGGCTGATAAAGGGCTGACATTATTTCTCTGTGCTGGCATGGTATCCTGAGAAAATAGTGTATCACTGCTTCTCTGTTCTCCCTCGTCTGTCTTTATTTACCAACTAACTTTGTCTCATACTTAGACTGCAAGGGATTTGGGGCAGATCTACCCTTTGTTGATGTTCTTTATCATGATGTGATCTATTTTGTAATTAGTTTGCATACCAGGCTATCCTACCGATGTTTGTGGGACTCCTCGTGTGGATATGTGCTCAGCTGGTAACGATAGCACAGCCTAGCTTACCAGTGGCAAACTTTCATGATGCCTGGTACCAAATACAGTTTAAGAGTATTTTACTTTGGTCTCCTTTGTGCCAGACCAATTCTCTACCAACATTCAAATGCGGTGCTGGTGCCAGTGTTATGTTCATACTGGTCTGGAAAATAAATATATTCCTTAAAAATAAATGTGAAAGCAAGGGAGAAGGAAGGACTTTCTCTGCTGAAGTCATGGTTAAGGGAAAATAAGTTTTGTACTGCTTCTGGAGTTTCACAAAATGATGACTGCTTTGCTGCACGAAGGAAGGGTTTAGTCTCATCGTAATAGGTACTTGCTTTGCAAGATGAGACTCATTTGTCATCAGTGGCCTTTGAAAGCTTACATGAGAATAATCCTGGGGGAGTGTGAACATATAAGAACAAAAACATGACTGCCAAAAATACCCAGCCTCAAACTGCGTGTCCTGTTGTTTCACTAGTACCATAACAAGAAA
Organism: Vanellus vanellus; assembly: GCF_965231255.1. Classification (NCBI taxonomy): domain Eukaryota; kingdom Metazoa; phylum Chordata; class Aves; order Charadriiformes; family Charadriidae; genus Vanellus; species Vanellus vanellus. The sequence continues at coordinate 164,768,963 of NC_138905.1, forward strand.
TAACAATGCTGTAGGGATCCCATCCAGACTCCTGTGGTACAGGCTTAACTACGGTGAGAACACAGAGCCACCTCCCCTATCGCGGAGGACTGCAAACCGCAGTGTTATGAATCACCAAAGATAGCAATTGGAAATAATTCTGCAGAGCTGCCTGGAGGCAGCAGGATGGAGACCTTGGCACGCAGGGAAGCTCTGGGCTGCAAAGGAACAGCACCTCCATCTGTCACAGGTCTCTACAAATGAAATGGCTGCTGTAGATAAATTACTCAGCCTGGAAGTAAATCAGGGATTTCCAGCTGCAGTTGATTAAAAGAAGTAAGACTGTAAGAATTGCCCTGCTGGCTCAGAGAGGATGTCCATCTTGCTTGGTATCTTGTCCATGACAATGGCCATAGAAGCGGTCTGAAATTGCTGAGCGTTCACGTGGATTGCTTTCCTTGTTTACGAAGGGTTAGCTGCTCTTTATTGCAAGCCATCCGTGAGAAGCTATGGCCAACTCTGAACGGCAGCTCACAGGCTCTCTTTGACTGATTTATGTTTGATTTCATCTTGTCTTATCGTCAATAATAAAAGAAGAATGTACTGACTTCTTAGTAAGCTTTTCGTACAGAGAGAATATGAGTTAGTTTGGAGATTTAAAGCAGTTAGAGAGTGCTCTGTTGTGTGCTTTTTATCAAGGTCCATATTCTGCACTGTGATCAGTGTGGATCTGGTGTCCTTCTGAAGACCATCTAACTTTGAACGCGACAGCCCATTCAGTCGTAGGAAGTGACTCAGTCAATCTGTCACACACCCCCTAGTATCTGTCTCAGAATCTGGTGATCCCCAAACCATTCCTCACCTGGAAGCGTTAACTTCTCAGGAGAAAGGTCCAGTGCACCTCACCTAGATGTCTAAGGGAGCCGTACTGGATGTGGGTCACAAGCAATCCATTAATCTAGAAATCCATTAATCTATGATTGCCTACAAGTTAGGTGGATACTTAAATTCCCAGGCAAATGAGCCTCCTGGCATTTAGGGCATAAAAGCAAAAGAAGTAGAGTGGCTGAGGATTCACCTTTAGGTTTATATAGATGCTAAAACTTGTATGTCTAAATGCAAGTGTCTGCATATGAGCAGAGTCCCACTCTCGCCAGATCTAGTTGACACAAGATCTAGTCAAAACTAGTCAGGAGTTTATTTGTCAGTGGAACAGAGACAGCTGTTGTAGTCCCACGTGCCTTTGGCCAGATGACTAGTTCATTAGATTTCATCTTCTGGGATTTAGTTGCACAAACACAGACATCTGGTGCCATTTGAATGCTCTTGGTTATTCCTTCTCTTCTCCTTACTAGCCCTGAAAGGTGTGGCTTTCCCATATGTCTTATTATCTACGGGCTTGAGGTGGAGATCTTGTATATCTGGGGCATTGACAATTATATTAGGTGTCTTTATTTAAGCAGCTGAATGAAGTCTTGAGCGCCACGTTAGCCACCAAGGGACATAATGCTTGGTGTCCTGCTGCCGCTCCAGTAAGGTTTGAATAGCCCATACGTCCAGTGTCCTATTTGCCAGCTGCACAAAGATGTCTTGACTATCCAGACCATCCCACGTATCAGTAGATAAGTGTGTTTAGGCACTTGAAAAGTGCCTCATTGTCTACACTGACAGGATATTAGGGCCCCTTTCAGGCACCTTAACATTGGTGGTTTTTAAAATGCTCTAGCAGTTCTTGCCCGGGCTCTGGTCCAGATGGGAAGTAGTGTCCTTGTGTCATACTCATCTTAGACATGTCAGAGAGTCTCAAATGACACTACTGTCACTTGGGCAACACAAATGACTCCTTATTGTCTCACCCACAGGCATCTATATTTAAATGCATGAATTTACGTGTCTGGATATGAAACTGGATTCTGCCCTCATTACTGAACTAGCTCACCTGCTTCCTCAGGGAGGGGAAAAAAAGGCAGAAAAGTCTATATTGAACATAAATATCTTTGAATTGTTTTCCTTTCTTGAAAGGACGGGTACAGATATGGGAACATGCAGCCCAAGGTGTTTCATGAGTGACAGCCTCTGAGAGGCAGCCCAGCACATGTTCTGACAAAAGCTTTTTGATGTGTGGGGGGTAGGGTTAAATCACACCGAATAGGAAGCCACGTCTTGGGACCACTTTTTGACAGAAGATTTGTTGCTGGCTGGGCAAAGTTGTTGAACACAGCTGCTTTTGCTGCAGTTCTGTAAGTGGAGACACCCCTGTGAATTTTAAGCTTTGCTGCTGCTTCTGCTCACGTTAATGATCTCTTTGTACGCCTGGCCATTACAAGAACTCTATGCCCATTATAAATGAAAAGAAGAGAAGTGCCAACCTGAATCAGTGTCTCTTCTTTGCATTCTCCTAGCAAAAAAAAAAAAAAATAATTGGCTTTCTTAGCCCTCTGAGTATAGGGAAGCTGAACAACACTGTTTGTTTTCTGCTGTTTGCTCCTTGCTCAGCTATGTCAGGATTTTAGTGTAATTTACATTGTTTTCTAAAATATTAATGCTTTCTGTTCCTCTTAGCCTTTCCACAATTCTTGCTTGTCTCAGCAGACAACACAAAGTTGTGTTTTGGCACATCATAGCCAAGCACCACAAAGCCTACTTAAAACCACTTTATTTATTTCTTTTTTAATATTCAGTTAATGTTCCAGGGTGTCTGGTTTCTTTTTTCTTTTTTTTTTTTAAGTCTAAAAATGACTGATGAATCTTTCAGGTCATTGATATAAATGGTGTAGCTATGAAAAAAAAAACAACAAAAAAGGAGGAATCTTCTGTTTTTTTAAAAGACATCTGCCTTAAAGGGCAGCGTTCGCCATATTTTGCTGCCGCAGCAGCTGCTTACAGTACGACTGGAGCATCCCACCTAGGCAGTCCTGGAGTTTTTCCAGGTGCACAGAATTGTAGGCAATAGGGTACAAAATACAGCACAGGCTTACTCAGGCTGGGCTGGGGGTAGGCAGTCACATCTGGTCCAGAAAGATAAGTGCAGTGGAAAATTGGCTTGTTTGGCTAACTAGATCACCTCATCTGATTCTGTTTGCTCAAGAGGTAATCCCCATAGGATATTTTCAGGTTTTCTCTTTTTTTGCTCCATCTTGGAAAAAAGTTTGAGGAGACAGAAGGAGAGGGAGAAAATAGCTCACCTGCCAGTTTATTGGGAAGAAGAAGCTGAAAAAATAAACTAGAGACATCAATTAAGAATAGGCAGTTTTTGCACTTACCAAGAAGTGGTTTATTCACACTTTCACTAGTGGTGCTAAATGGTTATCTTTGCCTACCTCCAGGTAAAGGACATTCAACTTATTCTCAATGCAAACCTTGTTTGTTACTGTTCTCACTTCAGTAAAAGTCACTTATTCAAGGCCTAATACCTTGGATTAGGTTTAAGTCCTAAAGCCTGAATTCCACCATTCCTGGGAAAATTCCTTAATTTCTGGAGAACATCAATTAATGAAGAGGTTATAAGCTGTTGTTAAGAATTTATCTGCATGTAGGGAAAGTACTAAACTTTTGAGTTTGATCTTAATGGTGTTTTTTAGGTCCTAAATATATTTAAAAAATCTGTCTCTGCATTTGGTAGAAGACATCAATTCTTTAAACATAAAATTATATTCAAGTTCTTTTGTGAATACAGATATGATGGGGAAATCCTGTTGGGCATCTCTCTAAAAGGCACTTTGTCTGAAGTAGCTATTATTTTTTTTTTAATATGGATTTTTCAAAAAAAGAGATTCATCCACCTAATAAATGTTTTCCCATTTCCACAGCCCTTGCTTTCTACCTGATGTGGCCGGATTAAAACCATTCTTCGTACAGGATCAGCAACAAGCCAAGTGCACCCTTCCAGAACGCCAAACGGATGACTCTTACCCTGTGATTATTTGCAAATTGGTGACCTTCATTTGGTGACCTGATGTCACTGTAAATAAATCATGATAGCCAAGTGGTATCTGGGGAGTGTAATAACCACAAGTGACCTCGGGTGTAATACCTCTCTCAGGAGAAGGCCTAGCTTTCATTTTCTGTGATCTCAGGTTTGCAACTTTTCCTCTGTAAAAGCAGCATCAGAAAGTGATGTGTAAAATGAAACACGAGGCATAATATCTATCTGGCAATTCAAAGTTTCTAATTCTTTATGTTTGATCAAATACTAGCAACAAACTCCTTTACCAAAAGTAGCCAACACCGTGTTGTTTTCTTACTCGTAGCATTAATGTCTGGGATAACAGAAGGTGGCTAAATTTCCTTTCTTCTATAATGGGCTGTTGTCATAGTCTCTGGAATTCAAAATGCAACTCTTAATACAGCACAGGTGTGCTTATGATGGGTGACACAAGAACACAAATAGATGTATGCATATTGGCCAGGTTTTGCTACCCTTGTTCTTGTGAACTAGCGTTTGATATCAGATACTAATCAGTACAATCAAGGAAACATTTATGTTTTTTTTTTTATGTTGCAGTAAATGTCCTTGTTCGCCAGCCAAGTGGTGATTTTGCATCTAAAACTAGTTATTTTCAATAATATTTTCAATATTTATTTCATATACAGGCCATGGCATTCTATGGTTTCTCTCTGATTTATTACTATTCTCTCCACCTAAAGCATTTATTGAATTCTGTTATTAAGACTATGACTATACATTTCCTCTGTGAATGGATATGAAATAGAAACTGGACAGAGGAGCAGTGGCTGGGCCTGCTGAAACTGTATCTTCAGGTGACGCTTTGAAGCTGTGATTCCACATCCAATGAAATGTCTGTGTTAAATTAGTCAAGGAGGCGATCAGCAGAGGATAGCTTTTCTCAAAGGCTCCAGAACATTAATCTCAGAAGGCATCCAGAAAATAAGCAGGCTTCTCATAAGATAAACACTGCAAAAGGAGAGTGAAAAACTACATGCATAAAATGCACCTCCATAACTCCCAACAGGTGTGGAAGTTGTGCTAGGCCCTTCACTACAGGAGCAGAAGAGAGCTGAAAAGCGTCGGCCAGATGTGGTACAAACACCAGCGTTGGTCATGGAAACCAGGAGGGATATTAGCAGGTTTGAGCGCTCTTTTGTAGAAAGAGCAGCACATATCTCTTATTAATGCACGCATCCTGATGTGACGCATGGCACCCAGCTAGGAGGCCTGGAAACTCCCTTTAACTGCTGCAGCACACCGGCCTGGGGTCATATCTTACAAAGCCCACCAACAAGAAGACATACAATAGAGGAAGATAAAAACACGTTTATATTTCTCTCTTCACGCTGTTCCTTTGTGATGAGCCCTGTAACAGCCAGACGCTCCTCCTAGCTGTCTTTCTCAGGCTTCCCAGGGGCTTTCTCTGGATCTGGGGCTTAGGAACTGAGCAGTGACTCCTGCTTTTGGATAGATCTGTTCGTGCGTGTCTCAAAGTGTGTTCAATGGGCTAGCAGCATCCCAAACAGCCCTCTGCTCTCACCTGTAAAATGAATTCTTTTGAGCATTATGTGGCAAGGCTGGGAAAAAGGGCGTGCGTTCAGTGCTAAACCTCCCCCTGTAAAGCGTGCTCCTTACAAACATGGTTAGATGACGGGCTGGGTGCAATCTGTCTGTGTATCTGTCCATCCACTCATCCATCCATCCATGTAAAATGGCATTTAAGAGGTTTGTGAGTTTTTTCCTATGTTGTCTTATATTCACTGAGTTTTTATATTTTATGTGGTTGTCTCTCTTTTTTTTCCTTGTTTGTATTTTTGTTTGGCGTTTTTTCTCTCTCTCTCTCTTTTTTTTTTTTTTTTTTTTATTGGCTCATTTTTGTATTCTGGCTTCATTTTTATCATCAGGTAAAAGATTCCGGTCTCAGAGTGCCAGGGAGTATCACTGCTCTCCAGATTCAGCACTCACCAGGCACTCAAACCTCTCAAGTCCTCCTGTCTCCCCACAAGCACAGGCTACCGCTGCAGACTTGAAACCTGACTACCCCCGGCGTGGTCCTTGAGCCAATTCCTCTCTCTTTTTCTCAGCAGGGATAATGAGATCCTCTCCTTTGTTGGCTGATGAATCCATGCTGGGACCTTTGGAGACACCTGCTCATCTGCCAGCTCCAGCCCTGCCACAGCCAGAGCCAAGCAAACTTCAAAATTAAAACTCACAGAAAACTCATCACAAACAAGGGCAGACGACCACAGTATCTCTGATGAAGTAACATAAGGTCAAGCCTTCCACACATGATAAGTAGGAGTGTTACATTTATTCTCTGCTGGCTATTTTTCAGTTGTTTGGTTCCCCCTCCAGCAACTAGCCCTAAGCTTTGCCAGCCAGAACAGAGCCGAAACCCCAATTTCTGTTTCATCCCAGTATGATATCCCAAGAGTGCAATTGCTTCACAAGCTGTCAGTCCCAACACAGGGATGCTAAATGGAGCTAAAAAGATCTTTGAAATCTCGGTATAAATTACCCTTCTGGAGCCGAACCAATGAATGTTTTCTGTGTTCACATGCTGACACACTGTGCACATTTACCCTCACTCACACTCTGGTTTTAATGGCACCTTGACAATAAGTAACCCCGGCTACAAGCTGCGTGTGAAAAATTACTTATTCTCCCTATTTCTGTTTCACAGAATCACAGAATCATAGAATTGTTGAGGTTGGAACGGACCTTTAAGATCATCAAGTCCAACCATTAACCTACCCTGACAAAACCACTTCTAAACCATGTCCCCAATACCACATCTAACCTTTTTTTAAACACCTCCAGGGATGGCGAATCCCCCACCTCCCTGAGCAGCCTGTTCCAATGTTTGATAACCCTTTCAGTGAAAAAAAATTTCCTAATATCCAATCTAAACCTCTCCTGTCTATCACTTGTCACCAGGGAGAAGAGGTCAGCCCCCACCTCTCTACAACCTCCTTTCAGGTAGTTGTATAGAGCGATAAGGCCTCCCCTCAGCCTCCTCTTCTCCAGGCTAAACAACCCCAATTCCCTCAGTTGTTCCTCATAAGACTTGTCCTTCACTCTTCTAAACAGTTTTGTGCAATGCCCTCTGTTTTCTGATTGCTTCGGGAGAGACGGGCATTTGGACCGAGTGCGGTGGCGAGGGGTCCACCTCACCTCGCCTTGGTATGGCCGTTCCAGCAGTCCTCCTCGATTGACGGACCGGCTGTCACGCGCTCATCCTTGCAGATTGTGTAGGGTAACGTTGACCAGAACTTTTTAGAGAGCTTTAGCTTTTCTTTAATGTCTGTTACCTGATTAAGAGACAACGAGAGGGAAAACAGGTTAAAAACATAAGCCACGTTAACTATCCTGTTAAATAATAAGTTGTTTAATTCCATAATGGTGATGATGGTGAAGGTTAAACGGGCTGAAGGTACTAAAATTTAAATTCCTGTATTTATGAGCAAGGCACTCAGCATTCGGGTTTGGAGAGTACAAATAATCAAAGTCACCTTTTTCCACAGGCAAGACATTAATAAAAGCGTGTTACATCTTGGTCTTTCTAGTCTCCATTTGTCTAAGGTTTTCTAAATATACATCTTTCTAAGAATTAATATGCCTTACAGTCTGCTGAGTGTAAATTCAGTTAAACTGTGTACATCAGATAAAATGTCTCACCCACCAACTCGGTCATGCCTTAGATAAATATTATATTTACAGCTACATGCACAGGTTCTAAAAAAATCATGCAGTGCAGAGCTGATGTTGAACCGATTTAAGATACATAAACTGAAGGCATTGCAGTACATTTGGGTCTCAGTAACAGCGACAAGTTTGTGTATATACATGCATGCAGAGACTATATCCATCTTCACTGTTAGGTGTAGACAAATATCTGTAGCTACATACAGACTTCACATTCCAGAAATGTTGGGACAGTATCGAAAGTTTCTTACATTATAAACTCCTTGAACAAAACCTTAATTTGGCATGATTCAGGCAGCAAGCAGGAATAAACTCAATTTCCAACATCAACTTAATAAATAAATGCTCTGGCTAAAATGTTATCAGTTCTTGTTTTGCCTTTGGTTTACTAAAGTGGAAAAATCTACAAGAACAGATAGAAAACACAACAAAGGACAGACTACAAAGGATGAACAGTGCCACTGTTGTTCTTATGGAAACAGATGCATTTCACATTAAGTTGTAATAGAATTTAGGGGAGCTTGTTGAATAGCTTTCAAAGGAAATTGCTGAGCTTTATTCTTTTAAAAACCAAGGAATAAAAGCTCTCCATTCTTCCATTCAATTTTGAGATTGGCTTTTAGGTTGTTGAGGTACAATATTGTACTTGGCTATTTATCTCTTTTATCTTTTGTTCTGAAGACATGATAGCTCTCTGAGCAAATGGCCCACGCTGCTTTGCAGTGCTTAAACTCTGTGGAATGTAGCTTTATAAGCCAGGAGATAGAAACAGCCAAGGATTTTATTTCAGAAACACCATCCACATTTTCACCCGTAAGAAAGAGGTAGGACAGTATTTCGCTGCATGAGTTGTTGCTGGTGTTTCTTGCCATGACGGACACCTTATAAATCTCCTCCCCACCCCTTGCCAAGCCCTAGTTGCTTTGTTTTCCTATGAGATAGGATAGTAGCATTTGCAAGCCTTTAAAGTCTCAATAGGGGAGCCCTGTCAAGCCAAAAATTAAATTCCAGTTTACAGACGGTGGGCAAGACTTCAGCAGCAGTGGGGATGGTCATAGGATTCCTGTCCTTTCTGATGTCTTTGGTCCATGGGACCAGGGTCTTTGGGCGGACAGTAGTAAAAACCCCAGGGTCCCTGCTGGTACAGGTAACCACCACAAGCAACTCAGTTAAAGTGCCCAGCATTCATGGTGAGCTGCGTAAAAGCCTGTTAGGCCCCAGCACGGTAAATCAGATAAAGAAATCCCATAGAAAATGTAGGGGAAATAGTTTGTAGAGAGGAGGGTCCATTCATATAAGCTTGGGAAAGTTGAGAGCCAAGGGGACGGATTTTCTCATTTATTGCCTGTGCCTGGGTAACTACACAAGAAACCTGATTGGTATCAGTGGTGAGTAATTAGTTTTCAGAGCAGTAATTTTGTTGCTATCTGGAAGTTATTTTAACCTATTCAAAACTCAGATGTTTAGAGTTATATTCAGATTTCTACCGTAATCAAATCAGGGCTGGTGCTGTGGGACTTGCAGCCTTCTGTTTTGAACCACAAGTGGGTCAGCACCACTTGGAAAGTAATTTCTCCCCTTGGCCCTTGTAAAGGATATAATGTGCAGTACAAACCTTGTATTTTCATAGAAGTCAGCATAAGAATGGAGAGAGGTTCTCCCAGCTCACATGCATCACATGTTTTCCAGATTCTCCCTGAAAATCTAAATGAGAACTCCCATTCCCCAGTCCCTTCTGAAGGTATTAAATGATGTTTACATACTCTATATGTGTACTGCATACGGAAAAAGAAATCATTAAATTTCCTAACAATAATGATTTCTTTTTTTTTTTTTTTTTTTTTGCATTTCAGAAGTGCACCTGGTAAAGTAAGATGGCCCTTACTTTACCCAGGATTATTGGTAAATGACAGCTAATTAAATCTCACGGACAACCCCCTGAGGTGTCATTTCCATTTTAGAGCCTGGGGGAGAGGGAGACATTTACATAACTCACAAAAAGCAGCAATAGCAAAAATGACTACCGCTTAGGGAAAGGTTACCATTTGCAGCCCTCACTAGGTGCCTCCGATTCAGGTGCATTTTAACACTTTTTATGCCCCTCAGATACTTCCCTTCATAGCTATCTCCCCCTCCCCATTGCATTATTTCACCGTCGACCTTTAAACAACTTGTGGAGTCAGCCTGGAAGTCTTGCTCTTTCCTGCTGTGTGACTGGACCTCTGTTAACGCTCTCAGCTTTTGCTGGTGGAGTTCACGCATCTACCCAAACAGTTCCTTGAACCTCAGCCTGAAACTGGTTTCCTGGAAGTGCAGTGTGGTTTCTGATGGCCTTGAAAGAGGAATGATGACTCCCCTCTTTCAGGGAGTAGCCTGATGGCCACGTTGACTTCTGCATGATCGACACTTGGGCAGGCAATGACTTTGGAACGCTTTTAATGTAAATTTAAATGCAGAGTAGAATTAGGTGATGTAATGCCTGCCATGACAAGTAAAATTGTTGCCTGTAGATTTTGGTGGCTTCAGTTCTGGGATTTCCTCAAGCATGACCATAGAAAGTCTCTTGTTAGTCCCCGTGGTTACGCATGTTCCTCTGTACATCGTTTTGATCACGGCTAGCGTTTAAAAAATATGGAACAGATGTGCAGTCCCTTGAAAACGAGATAAAAGCCACTAAGGATTCAGTTAACATTGCCAGCTTGTGATTTAGGAAGTCAGACTACTGTATCCCCCCAGTGACCTGTGGCCTTGTAAATGATGCCCTGGTATTTCCTATTCTTTGAATTAAAGATTAACTTTCAAGCTCACTTAGACTTCTGTGGAAACATTTAAACACAAGACGTATGCAATTTTGATATTTTACATATTTCCTTTCCACTTTCTCTAGCAAAGATTTATTTGGATTAAGACAGACGGATCTCTCTGGCTGTAGTGAGCCTGCCTTTCCCTAGCTATCTTCCTGACGTAGCCCTGATATTATATTGAACCGCTTTTTTTCAGCTGCTTTGGAGGTACTAAATTTGTTTTGAATGGCAATACTTTCTCTCTCATAAGAAAAAGGATATAGCAGGAGTCACGCAAAGAGTTATATTTTTAATTTATTGGGGGATATATAGAAATTGATATTAAAATAGCCTGGCCTTCATCTGTAATTGCTAACAGAAGAAAGGCATTACTATGTAGGTGAGAAATGTTAAATATTTGCATCTTTTCCAGAGGGAAATTCATATCCAGAGTTATGGGACCGGTATAGTTACATGCCCCACATTGAGAACCATGATTAATTTCTTATTTCTGTCATTGACTTCTTATGCGACCGAGGCAGTCACGTATGTCATGCAATTCCTCAGCAGAACTTGGAACAGCACCCATGAGCTCAGTTCCAGTCCCAGTAGCATGGGTTCAGTTATAAGCAGGTAAATAAAGCTGACCAACGTTCCTGTCTTCTCTGCTTGCCTTGCGCTCCAAAGCAATGAAGTGAGCTAAAAAGCAAGCCCATTGTTTTAGCAGGAATCAGACCTTAGCATTGCTTGTTTTAATTCAGAACGCCTGGATAGATCGAAAGATTCACTGGGATAATTCAAAAGAGCATTAAAAATGCTAAAAATGACTACATTTTAAAAGGTATTGTCCTGGTTTGAGAGACACAGGACTAATTTCTCTTCTAATGCTTGGGAAAACTGCACTTTTAGAAGACTCCAGTGTCCGAATTTGTGAAAATATTTACTTTACAGCCAGCTATGGTGTGTGGGTCTCAAGGTCTCAGTGTTTTTGAGCTAGCCAGGTTGCAGGGATGAGGAGGAGCAAGACCCCGGCACTTGACCCAAGCTGGCCAACAGGATTATTTCATACCATCAACGTCACACTCATTATAAATTAGAAAGTTTGCTGCGAAGTTTGCTCTCTCTCCCTTGATGGCTGCCATCCTGAGAACTTCGTGCCCTGGTGCCGGACCCCTGAGGCCTTCCCTTCCTCCTGAAGCCGTAGCGCTCGCAGTGTCCGACATTTGCTGTCCACTGCTGGGAGTGCACAGCTTCCTACTGGTAGAATTGACTGAGTATAATCTTTGCATATTCTGTATTGGTGTCGGGATCAATATCAGTTCTTTAGTGCTATTAATGTTAATTATCTAATCTTATTCTATTAAATCTGTTTATACTTCAGCTCTTGGGTTTTCTTGTTTTTCCCGATTTCCCTTTCCCAGGTGGGGAGGGGTCATTGGGTGATAGAATGATTGTCTAAATGACAACAAATTGTTATGGGTCTCTCAAACCATAACAGGTATGAAAGATCCCAGAAAGCCAATTGCCCATGGAATCCACTTAGGGTTAGTTTCTGATGGAAACACGATTCTTTGGCAGGGGCATAATGTACACTTAGAAGCAATGGGGGCCAAAAAGCATATTTTAAAGGTGGGGGCCCTAAAATAAGTTTAAAAAAAATATATTTTCTTTTTTCTTCATCCTCCCCTGACAAGTCGTCCCCTGACAAGTCCATCTCATAGTCCTTCCAGATTTATCACCCCCGCCAATATAATCCCTACTCCCACAGATAGAGGAATATCAGAAGATGTTAAAATACTGTTCAAAGATGGTGGAATGCATCCAAAATTGACCCAGGTTTAATGTAATAAGTGAAATAAAATAATATGGAGCCTTGCTTGTGTTAAGAAGAAAATCTTCTCGTTAACCATCTTTTCTTCTTCCTGATATTTTTGCAGTGCATTTTTTTTTCTTGTTTATTCTGCAATTTGGGCAGATTTTCCTTTTGAAATGCAAGCAGAACGTTCAGCTTGCCTTTCTGTTGATACCTTCTCCCTGGGGACGTTCAGAAACACCTCAGTGCAAAGTCCCACTGGGAGTTAAACCTTTATGCTCTGGAAAAATGTACAAATGTTTCTGGCTGCTCACTGGACGTTGCTTCTCTGGTGCACCGGGGTGCTGCTCCGGATGACGTACTGTGGGTTGGTGTGTGGCAACATAGCTGCTTGGGAGATGTTTCAAAGTGGATGTTTGTGATGAGGAGCTGTAATTTCAGGGGCTTCAGGCCGAGTATGTAAAGTGTATCCTACCGGTGTGTTGTACTAACAGAACAGCTACAGTCAGTGAGTAGAAAGAGGTCCGGGGTTTTGTCTTAGAGAACAGACATGAAAGTAGCCATCACAAGCCGCATTCGTGTCTGTGTCATTTCTTAAGTCACATATTTCTTTGCCCTTTAATTCACAAGCACCGTTTAACTAATGCCACTTCTTCATGCTACGTTATTTCCAGGTGAAAAAACAGGCTGTTTTCTACTGCCTGCTGCTTGCTCCCACCTAGACATGTCTAACGTGCCCAGCCACGCACCCAGCACCTTCGCAGTCTTCGTTAAAAATGATGTGGAGCTCAGCTAATGACAGGCAGCTTGATAACAGATTTATGGATATGGTGCTTGACCACCTGCGCCGCGTGTGGGATGGTGAAGAGCATGCCCTTCATCATGGGCATGGCCGGGTGGGAAGAACAAACAGATCATCACGACCTGATTTGTGTTATGCCGTGCCAGCAGAAAACCGCGCCGGACTTTCCATACATCGATCAGTATTTATGTCCATTAGGGATTTAATCTGAAAGCGTTCTAAGACTAATGGCCAACAATTTGTTTAGAAGGACTAGATTAGCAAGCACACATTGTATACTGGCTCTAACGGGTTGTTATGTTTATGTCTCTGCTACATGTGGGTGTCACAGTCAGGGCAAGAATTGTGTGTCAGAAGCAGGTTAGTAGAGGACAGTTGGGTATCTTAACTGACAGTTTTGCTTGTAAACTGGGCTTAATAAAAAGCAGTTAACTCAGACCCCTAAGGGCTGCCCCTCGAGAAAGATGTGTCTCCCGTATGTCCTTTGTTACATCTGCCAGCTTCATAGAGATGTCTCAGAGGCACTAGGCATGTATGTATAAGCAACTGAAACAGGCTCCCTTGATCTCACCCAGGTGTGTGACTTTAGCTAAAGAGGATCTCTTTCTCAGAGGTTTTTTTAAGGCACCTTCATTTCTCCCCTGATTAGATCTAGGGAGCTTGGGCTCATATTTTTGTTTAGAATAGCTCATTAGGTGCCCAAAATTTCAATGCACATTAGGTACCTCAGCAAGGGCGACCCGCTTCGATTCCGAACAAGCGAAGCAGAACTTTATTTTGCTCTATACGGAGATTATTTTTTCATACATTATACATTTCTACGCTTTCTCACAAAATAAATTTAAATGCTGAGCCGCTGCCGAACCCCCATGTCCTTGATCAGGGATTATTTTCCATCTTTTTAAAAAGCAAAGGGCATAGGGCTCGCATTCGAGCATCGCAGCGCCCCAGCTGCCGGGGAGCACCCTGGATCTGGGGGTTCCTGGAGATGGCAGTGTTGCTCAGGCTTTGCGCTGCCGCCAGCCCCCCGACGCACACCCGCGGCGCTTCCCAGAGAATAAGACCGTAGATTGTTCCGCTGAATATAAAACTGACAACCCTGTTATTTTAAACTCGAAAGTGACAGGCTGTTATTTTAATGAGGTCTGCCAGTGCCAAGGTTAACCAAAGCTTTATTTCCCCTACAAAACGTTAAGGCTGCGGTTCTAAAAAGGGGGCTGTGAATTTTTACGGTTATTGATACTTTCTCGGTGCAGAGAAGTTCTGAGAATTTCACCCAGGCCTTCTTGTGCAACAAATGCTTGTTTTTCCACCTCTTTTTTTTTTTTTTTTTTTTTAATTTGACTTTGTGACTTTAAATGTTCCGGAGCTCTACCAATAACTGCCTGCTCATGATTCATGTTTCTGCACAGAAAAGCAGATGACAGCTCTTCTAATCAAGAACTGACGCCGAATCCCAGTTATAAAGCACAAATGAGCACTTGGGTAATTTGTGAAATAAAACAAGTGAGCCAGGCGACTTTCCAAAGCAAGATTTTTCTCACCAGAGTATTTTAAAGTGAAATGAAAGGATTTTTTTGCTCTCATTGCCTCTAAGGGCTATCCACATCCTTGAGCAGAAAAAAGTTAAGGCCTTTAATAACAGTAAGTAAAGAATGACTATTGGCCCTACTGAATTCTCAGACTAACGGATATATAACTTTAAAGAGTTAGGGTGGGTTCAGCTCCAATGCTAATATTCCTACACTTATGTATCTACATTTGCAGTACAGTCCACAGCAACCCAGCGCTGACTCACTTAAGTTTCTAGCGCCATTTGAGAGATGCCTGCAGCGACCTGGGCAAATCTCCTGTAGGTTTCGAGTTTTATGTGACTGCCCGGTGTACTGTCTTGGATGATCTTGTTGCATTTCGCTTCATTCAGCTTTGATCTGAAACGGGCATTTTAAAGCAATCCAGGTTGCCTATTGCATGTTTGTTTTAAGGAAAATAAATTACAGGTCTTCATGAATGTTGACATGTGCCTGTGTCTCCTTGCCATCTCTGGTCCGGCAACACTTGTGCCACAACATGGCGTGTTATCTGGCTCCACGGGCAGGTGCCATTGCCCGTGTAAGGGGCTAGAGTGTCACTGCTCAGAGCTGACGGCCCCGTGCTCAAAAATAACACAGGCAAAGCGAGCACGTGCCTTATGGCACTGCTGTCTTTTTGTGTCTTAACCCCCACCTGGAGACCTTACCTCCAGCAGCCACTGCAGCTCTGCAAGAGATTAACGCTGCCTCATATCATCCAATGGAGAGTTTTTTAAAATAAAAACACTGACATTATTGCTTACAGGCATGTAGAGCTTGATACCATACTCTTCCCACGTTCAACACTCATTTTGGCTGGGGAGAGAGGAAGGGGAGGAGTGTGTCAAATGGTGGAGCAACCTGGGCTCAACTTCTACTCCTTTCCGTAAATGTGCCCATTTACCCTGGCCCTAACTTCTACTCCTTTCCATAAATGGGCCCATTTACCCTGGCCCTTGCTCTTGGCTTGATTTGCACAGCCAGTCCGCCTCCTGAAGTAGGTATGTCAGGCCAAGTTCACTGCGCTTGGCTCCCCAGTAAATAAAAACATTGCTTTTGGAAAGTGGAAGCTACTGGAAACATCAGCACCCTGAAATGGAAATCTGTAGGAACTTGAAGAAGTTTTCCCCTCTCCTGTAATAGCTGGGAGCAGTGCTAAAAAGATGGTCTATAAATCTGATTCAAGCAAATCCAAAGCACTTGGAGGAATCAGCTTTTTTATTGCCGATAAGTATAAAAGTAGCACCAGAAATATGCTGGAATCTTAAAAAGAAAATGCCAGAGGCTTTTCTATGGCAAGGCTTAGCCATTAAGCACTGATTCTTTGTGAACAGTCCTTCATCTCCCCAAGAAAAATGTTAATAGCTAATGTAAACAATTACTGATAGAGTGTTTCAAGCTTATACAGACTTTCATTTGTCCTGAAAATGTTCATCCGGTACCAGTAGTGAAGTGGCTGTTTCTTCTCTTAAAACTCAAGGGTTTACAGGGAATTGCATGTGTTATAACAGACAAGTAGTTCAAGCCTCCCAACAACTGTGAGAAGCATATGATTTTCAATGGGCAGCGAGAGCTGGGATACATCCTTTCTTAACAGAGCAAGAAGGATAATTGTACTTCATACTTGAAGTAGCCTTACATTTAACTTCGTTTCTTCTAGTGGTTACTTCTTGACATAGCTCCATTGCCTTCCAAACTGAAGAAGCTCTCAGCAGACACTCAAGGCCCTGAAATAACTCAAGATTCAGCAATAAGATGACAGCTACCCTGGCAGCAACTTCTAGGCTTCTGACCTTCCTCTCCCTCACCCACAAGTGGCACATCCAGCTGTTTGCCCAGAGTAGACAGCCATGGAGCAAAGGCAGTGCTAAGGTGGTCGAAAATACAGAAAGCAAAGAAATATGTAAAGCCAGAGTGTGCAAGTGAGAATTTTGGTGAAGGATCCACCTTAAGATTTTGAAATTACTGTACACTGTTATGAAATATTTGAGCTGTCATCCATACAATACCAAAACTAGTAGAGTTTTCCCTGTGGACTTCAGGGATCTTTTGGCATTGTCCATTTTTCAGTGCCCAACTACCTCTTTTTTAGCTGTAAAAGCACCCACTCTTCCATGGCAGGCATTCTTATGCTGCAAAGTGATTAATTAATTAGTTCATTAGACTATAACACCTTTCTCGGCCCATTAAACCCTAATTTTAAGACTATTGGAAATCTGTTCCCTCTTTTTCCATGCGTGTTCCTACCAGAGAAACGTATCGAAATCTCTCCCCCCACCACTACCCCCACCCCCCCGACCACGTCTTCTGCAGCCGGGGGTGTAGACCCCCCAGCCTGCCTGGGCGGTGGGAGGACGGGCGTCCCCGGAGGACCCCCCACGGGGGACCGGGCAGGTACCGAGCCCTCCCACCTCTCTCCGGCTGCAGTTTCTGAGGCTCGTCAGTAGGTGTCGGCCTCCCCCCCTCCCTCCTCCCCCCCCTCCCCCCCGCCTCCGCCTTAAAAAGGGGAGGGAAAGGGGGGTTTGGGAAAAAGAGGGGTCGATGAGCCGAGGGCGGGGGTGGGGAGGGGATGCTGCGCGGCGATGCTGCGCGGGAATTGCCGGGCAGGCGGGCAGAGGGGCGGGCGGGGAGGGCTGAGCATCCCTGCCCGGCGCCCGTCGAGGTTCAAACCCTCTCTCTCATCCTGGGGAGGGAACGTCAAACCCCGCAGGCTCAGCCCAAGGGAGGGCGGTTGAGAGAAGCGAGACGGTCGAGCGGGTAAATTGTCCTTTCTGCGCATGGTAACCAGTAGTCGTGTTTTACTGGAGCGCCCCAAACTTGCAGGCACAGCATGCGAACTCCTGCTTCCTGCAATAGTACGTTTTCATTTAATCCAGAATAAACGCTTGGTAGGTTTCCCTCCCCTAGTGCTTCTGGTTGCCAGTTATTCAGCTTAACTGAAACTAGAGCCTGATTTCAATGGCCCGGATATTTGCGTTCTGGATTATTTTAGTCCAAATATACAAATCTGCATTATTACAAGTGGTGAATATATACTGTCAGGAAAGAAATAAAAGTCAGCGTAAAGGCTTTGTGGCACTGCATGTGCTAATTCAGGTGATGTGGAGTTCTGTATTTCTTTTTTGCCAAATTTTCTTTCCAGACTCTCAAAGGAAGATACACAATTTCATTTTCAGAGTTGCTTCAGAGAGATCAGAGAGGATTCAACAAATTGGTGTTATAGAACATGCAAATATAATTTGTTAAAATATTTAAGTCCAAAATGAAAATCACAAAAGATTTAGAATGAAAACAATAATATTTTCAAAGACAGCAAGATTTACCAAAGGGCATTTCTGGCAAGGCGAGTAGGCTCAGCATGAAAAGCACTTATCAGGAAAACAATCAGAGTCAGAGAGAGCCTTGTACTGTAAATCTACTATGTCAATATACTAATGACTTTCATCACCTTCCTGCTGAGGAGAGGGTGGCTTATTCTGCGCTGATGTGGAGTTGCACTCTCTTGTCCTTTCATGATAGGGTTAAGTACTCCAATTACTGCATCCTAACAGAACAACTGCACACAGCTCCCTCAGGGCTGCCAGGGACTCAGGAAGATGTAGGCAGGAGACATAGAGGTTGGGTATGGGTCCAGCTACCACTAGTGTTTAGGAATCACTCCAAAAGGAGGGAGAAAATTTAAGCCCAGTTTGAAGTACAGCAAAGTAATGAGGTGTTCTCATAAGATTTTATCCTAAAGGAGAAAAATCTAATGAGACTAATCGATTTCCTGTTTTCTGCCGTGGCCGGGTGGAAAGTCACAAATTTAGGTATTGCAAGATTGGTGTTCAATCTAATCGTGAATCAAGAAATGAACTCCTAGGTTTTGGTTCACTCTGAAGCTAAAAGAGCTGGGACATGCTTATATCTGGACTCCGGAGTCTGAGCCTGGTGACTCAGTGAGCAGTATGAATTCAAGGAGCCCTGCTCACCTCTGCCATAAATTCAGTACACTCTGCAAGACCATTTGTGGAATCTAATCTGGACAATTTAAAGAACAAACACCGATGGAGAAATTTTGTATGGATAAGAATGGGCACAGTAGCAAGCACTTGAGGCATACTGTGTGAATCTAAATGAGAAGGTGCCTGTCCCAAGGAGTTTTCATTCCAAACAGAAAAAGGGAAAGCAGAAAGAAATACCCCTATTTTGTACATATACATATATGAAACATGCAAAGAAAATTACTTGAAATCAAACAGGGAGTCACTGGATAAACAAATCATCATTCCTACACCTCTAGCACCTTCCTCATAATGAAAAGTCTATTTTCCTCCCTTGGGTATTGCTTTAGGTAATAAGCCTCCCCACTCCTCCAAAGATATGTCTACCTAACAGTCATGACAATATAGCGTAGTTCAAGCTACATTTAAATCAAGCAGGTAAATACAGCATGCAATTTAGACTTGGTGTTACTGCTCACGTATTTATGGTGGCTCTTGGGCAGGCTTTGTAGGTTGCCATCCATCTTCCTGCCACTGCAAGCCTGCTGCTGGCATCTATGTCACCGTGTTGCTGAGGGGGACACACCACTCTCTGGGTGCCGCTGAGGCCTGAGTCAGGCAGCTATGTTCGTGAAGTTGATTTCGTCTCTCAAGAACGAAGAGCAAACACCAACCCGGGGCTGGATGGGAAGGCAAGCCAGATAGGAAGATGTGGAGGAGGTGGGAAGAGCTGGGGGAGGTGAAGCTGTGGCCGCTGCTCCTGAGGGCCTGGGAAAGGGGAGGCAGCTCTGGCCGCTGCCCCGCATGTGCTGCGCTTTATTTGCCTCCGCACGTGCTGGGCAGTGACAGCAGCGACGTCAAGCCTGCCTTCTGCGACGGGCACCGACCACCTTGCTGTGCCTGCCCCTTCCCCCTCCCGTTAGCGTTAACGGGAGAGGCCCCTGCGTCGCCGAGGCTAGAAAGGGAGGGCAGGCTGCATGGCTCAGGGGTGACAAGGATGCTCTCACTGGGATATATGGGGCCCAAATGGGATGCGGGAAGAAGAAGGTGCTCTGCATCTTCTGCTGCGGGCTGGGTGAGGGAAGCAACGCTACAGGACCCGAAGCAATCGAGCTGCAAGGGATAGCTAGGGAGTCACTTCACAAAGAACAGCGAAATATTCTCGTCTCATTCTTCCCTCAGAGCCCGGGCAATCCTCTGCCTGCTCTTCACTGCTGCCTGTGAGCACAAAAAGGTATAACGGAGCACTGCCTGCTGCAGAGCTGCCTACAGCTGGCAGGCAGCATCCTGCCGCCTGCCCCTCTTGATGGAAGCGGGTAGCTGGACGGAAGATCGATGCTTGCTCCTCGTGCGTAGGCAGCTTAAAAGCAGCCTAGGCTTTGCGCCGGCACCCTCAGGACTGAGGCAGCTGCACGCGGGTTATTTATTTGTCTCTTTTTTTTCAAAAAGTGCCTTCCCCACCTTAGCCCGCCGCTGCGTTTCAGGGAGGATTCACGCAAGGCCACGCCGGGCACTCGGTGATCGCAAGCTGCGTTCCCACGGCCGTGAGTCGATCATGAAAATAATGACATTAAGAAAGTAACAAGTGCTGCGCTTTATTTGCCTCCAAAATCTAGAAGCTTTAGAATTCACGTTTTGCAGGATTTAGTAATAGTCACCAGGGCTGGAAAATTGGATTTGTTTTACCATAACAGTGAAGACCGCAGATTTTAAGAAAAACAGTTTCACAGAAGATGTGGTGAAAACCCTAGAAAATTTGCATTTTTGTCTATAAAAAATAAACCCAGACTTCTTTACAGCATAGAAAAAAATAAGAATGGAAAAAAAGCAGCCTCGCAAAGGGTAGTGTCACAAATGAGATAAAGATAATAATAGAAAGATTCGCATTTTCTGTCTATTTTACCTATAAAACCAGTGATATTTTCCAGCCAGGAGCTCTTCACCAGACAGAAGAGATTACCCTCACTGAGTCAAAGCTACCACTGATACTGAATGCATAAAATATAGGCCAGTGCCTGAATTATATTTTCAGGAGCATCCCATAAGGATCCTGAGCTTCACAAAGTCTTTCATTTCTTATCCTCTTAATTGGAGTATTTCAAGGATGTCATTTGAAAAGCCTGGGATTTGGTGACATGAAGTAGAAAAGGACCAGGAAGATATGGGCACAGGGTGGAAGGGTCCTAGCTATGCCCCCGTAGGAGTTGGTATGGGTATGTGAGGAAAGACCAAACCCCACCATCTCTGAATTACCTGTGAGAGGAAAGACACAGTGTTGACAGAAAGGAAACGTGATTTTTGGCCAGGGAGTGGGAAAATCCCCCTTCTACAGTCTTTTCCTTCAAAGGTTTCAGAGTGGTTTGAGAAATTAAACTATAAGGAAAAATTATGAGGACTCACCTAAAGTATAAACTCAGTTAATTGTTTTACCCATCAAATTGTTCAGCTGCAGTGATTATGCTATAATTTATAACTCATTCTTTAGTCACTGCAAATTTACTTCAGTACTTCCCTGAAAACTCCTTGATGGTAATTTATGCAGGCCAAAGTCATACTGTGTCAAATGTGTCTCAGGCTATCATGCTTCATCTGTCCATCAAAGCCAATAATAGTAGACATCTTGAAAAAAAAAAAAAAAGTAGAGGAGCAGAAGTCCTTATAATGAGTGAGATAATGCTTGGGATAAAAAAAAATAAAAGGTAAGAATGGGTTTCAGACAGACTGTTCTGCTGTTCTTACATCTTTGTGTACAAGAACAACATGTTCCTAGAGGGGACCTGGTGTTTGTGGAGGAAAGGGAGCAAATATACAGTTGCTCTCAAATGTGCAAATGCTCAGAGAGGGGTGGCTTGAAAAAAAACAAAACCAAAAACCCTGTGGAAAGAAACAGCCCATCACTGTTTTTTCTTTATTGAATTCCTATGTACAACAGAAGAAAGAACATGAAGCAAATATGGTGTTCAAGGAAAAAAAAAGGAAAAATATACTTATTAGCATGCCTTTTATTCTGCACTGTTAACATCTTGCTGTAGTGTAAAACAATAGCCACGAGGAAGAACAAGGAGCAAGAGAAGTATAGAATCCTAATTGAGATTTCCATCCTAAGCACAACACTCTAATGATTGCTCATTCATTTGGCATTCCTCCTCTCCCTTAGTCAGCACTCCGCGTGGCAGCATTGTCCTGTGATATTTCTGAGTAACAGCCTGACCTACTGGTCATTTGCCTGCAGAACTAACAGTTGCTGACTACTCTGCCCTAAATATCAAGCAAGTAGTTACATTCTCTCTTGTTCACATCTTCAGCCACAAATGGGCACATACGAGGAGGAACAGTCATGCAGCTTTGGTCATATGAATTCAGCAGCTACAGGGAGGAGTGATGAGGTTTAACTTTCTTTGCCACAGCACTAATAACTTACCATGAAATAAAATGAAAAATTTGTTCCTTCTCTTCATTGGGTTCTTTTCTTTCTTTCTTTCTTTTTTTTTTTCCTTTTTCTATTTTATTTCTCTTCTCTTCCCTGTTTCCCTTGTGCAGAGGAGAATCTCCCTGTTCAGCTGTCTCAGAGTTGGCTCTGTCTGTCCTGCATGGTCAGAGTGTGCTGAGGTTGTGGTCCAGCTCGCTAACTATCTCAAAAGGGTGATGGTACCTCCAGCTTCGTCCTATAAACACTTGCAGGGGAGCTGACCCCACTGTATGAGACTTGACAGCCTCCAATGCTCTGTGAGTGTGGAGGACGGTGCCCCACACCATGGCCAGGCATGAGAGATGGGGAACAGGAGCAGCTTCAGCCAGTGGGTGCTGCCTCCTACTCGTACCCTGCTGCCCGAATGTGCTGCCCCTGTCCCCCTGAGATGTTAAACAGGTTTTCTCAATGCCTGACTGGCAGCGAACAGGGGAGCAGCGCTCGTGCAGTCACACAGAGATAGGAGGACTCTTCAATGACCTGGATGAAGGGATAGTGTACCCTCAGCAAGTTTGCTGATGACACAAAACTGGGAGGAGTAGCTGACACACCAGAAGGCTGTGCTGCCATACAGAGTGACCTGGACAGGCTGGAGAGTTGGGTGGAGAGGAACCTAATGAAATTCAACAAGGGCAAGTGTAGGGTACTGCACCGGGGCAGGAATAGCCCCATGCATCAGTACAGGTGTGGGGCTGACTTCCTGGAGAGCAGCTCTGTGGAAAGGGACCTGGGAGTCCTGGTGGACAACAGGATGACGATGAGCCAGCAATGTGCCCTGGTGGCCAAGAAGGCCAATGGCATTCTGGGGTGCATCAAGAAGAGTGTGGCCAGCAGGTCAAGGGAGGTCATCCTCTCCCTCTACTCTGCCCTGGTGAGGCCGCATCTGGAGTACTGTGTCCAGTTCTGGGTTCCTCAGTTCAAGAAGGACAGGGAACTGCTGGAGAGGGTCCAGCAAAGGACTATGAAGATGATTAGGGGATTGCAGCATCTTTCTTATGAGGAAAGGCTGATGGACGTGGGTCTTTTTAGTCTAGAGAAAAGAAGACTGAGGGGTGATCTTATCAATACTTAAAGGGAGGGTGCCAGGTAGATGAGAACAGTCTTTTTTTCAGTGGTTCCCAGTGACAGAACAAGAAGTAACGGGCACAAAGTTGAACATAGGAAGTTCCATCTTAACATGAGGAGGAACTTTACTTTGAGGGTGGCAGAGCACTGGCACAGGCTGCTCAGAGAGGTGGTGGAGTCTCCCACTCTGGAGACATTCAATACCCGCCTCGACGCCGTCCTGTGCAACCTGCTGTAGGTGACCCTGCTCTGGCAGGGGGGTTGGACTAGATCTCCAGAGGTCCCTTCCAACCCTGACCACTCTGTGATTCTGTGATTCCTTAGCACCTCCAAGCTATGAGGCTGCTGCATGAGTACAGCTATGGGGCAGGAGGTATGTTGGGTCAAAACACTGAGTACATATAGGGCAAAGCCAAGTGTGCAGTGTAGACATGGGGTTTTATTAGGCTGTTCTTTTAGCATATCCATTTCTCAGGACCAGTCTATATATGTAAACAGATATATACCGCCCTACACTTAATTGCTGCTGCATGCCATACACTTAATTGCTGCTGCATGCCATTAGTATGTCCTGCAACCCCTGGTTGTCTAAATCAGGTACTACTGGAGACCTGTGTTTCCCATCCAGACTTTATACCCAGATTTCCTTTCCCAGAAAGCAGGAATTACACAGGTTTTGGGTGATGTGTACTTGAGTCTTGACAGTCTGCAGCTGGGAATCAAGCCAGAGGACTTACCCCTGCCTGAGCATCCAGAGCAGCTGGAAGCTGTCACCTAGCCTTTGCTGGTGAGGACTAAGTAGAGCAACTCACTTTTAGATATATCGAGTCAGCATGCAAGAGGTTAAAGCATATTAAAAAAAGTTTCAAGAAACTTTCCCTAGAAACTAACGTTGCCTGTAGTCATAGAGCAGATGTACTTCTTTGGAGCAGCTATAAATCCTATGAGTACCCTAATAAATACACTACACATTCATTGGAACAAAGTGCTCCAAGGATTTAAACTGCATCTTATCACTTTTCCCTGAAAATAATTATCACACCTATTAGAGGCTATATTTGGGATTTTTAGACTTATACATACATCTGCTTTCCTCTCTCTAGGCAGATATTCTGCCATGAAGGACATGTGCATTGGCAGCCTCATTTTCTCCCCAAAGAGCAGAAATAACCCTGTGACTATACACTAGGGCACTGGTTACAGTTTAAACCAAGGTGCCCTTGAATATGGCTTGAAGATACAGGCACTGAAAATCCTACTTTTAAACTCTTCCAGGAGCAACACAAGCCTTTGTGCACAAAATAATTTTTTAAAATGTCTCTTCTCATATCAGTCCCTTGGAAGATCACACTGTATTCATAAAAAAATCAGTGGAACAAGAATTTCAGAGCAAAATCTCAGTGATATTTCTGTTAACTGCTTTTCCAGAACACCATGGTTATGACAGTTGCTGCTTTGGAATAACGTTCTGAAAGATATCTTCATTGTAAAACAAAGCCATATGAAGACCTGACAAGTTAGGTTCAGTGATGCTTCCCAGGCTGGATTCAGATTCTAGTGACAGTTTGCATTTCACCTTCAAAATCAGACAACAGCAGATATCAGTGCTACCATCTTATCTTTCTCTCAGACTCAAAAGGAATTCAGTAGGTAGAAAGCACCAAAAAAATCCCAGAAAAATAAATCAAACCCCCTTAAGGATAGCACACTTTTATGAAAAATCCAAACATGATTCTTACCAGAAAGAGAAACAAGAGGTTATAATAATGGGGAAGGGGCAAATAATGCACAGGGACAAGTGAAGAAAGCCCGATAGGCAAACTGAAAAGAAATTAAATTGTAGAAAGAAAGACATGCCTGCTGATAACTATAGGAATAGAACTAAAATTTCCTGTTGATGAATGTACAATGGATACATGTATTCCTATACAATTAATAAAAAAAAAAAAAAATTTCGTGAAGACGAAGTTCACAGCATGCTGAAATGACTCCTTACATTGACGTGCTTCCAAACACCAAAAACTGGTCTTGCTGGAACGCGGTGCGCGGTTACACCAACCTTATTTTCACCACAAACAGAATTTTGCCAATACCGTACCAGGATTGGATAGCTCTGGTTGTCACCCTTAGGGACAGCAAGCTAACCTACTTTCTCTCAGCAGACGGATGATTTCTATGTGTTTACCTCAGCAAAGAAAAAGCACTACTGAAAAAAATAATAACCCATACTCGGGGACTAAAACATCCTAGAAAATCCAGGAGATATTTCCCTGTAACATGTGCAAAATACTGACAATGCAGACTGAAGCTCTGCAGGCATTTGTGGATGAGGTGCTTCACATGCAAAAGTAATGACACCATGAAAGCCACAAATACTGGGATTTGCTGACAGGACTTTGCAGTATAGTAGTCACAAAATGATCTGGGTGTCCACTTGTAAAGACAAAACTTGTTTATGAACAGCAAAGCCATATGAAAGCACGGCTCCTCTGCCAGCAGCAATATTCATGAAGTATATTTTGAGCTGATACTGAAATATATCATATACAAATTACCTGTGATTTTCAATGTTTAAAATTTAAAAAATAAAAGCAAATGTAAGGCATGTTCTCACCTTCTCCCACCCTGAGAAGTCAAACCGAAAGTGCTAATGTCTTTCTAACGAACCATTGTTTTGTTTATCTAGAATCCAAATAACAACACGCACAGGCTGAGTCAGCATAACCCACTTTGTTGCCTGAAACTTCAACCAGAACTGATATTAAATCAATGTCGTGATCATTTGCTTCCCCAGAGCCCTCTCACTCCCCACAACAGGAAAGCCACTGAAACTTAACGTAGTAGTGCATCGCAGTACTGATTTGTTTTATTGTAGCCAGGAGCAGATTTTTGACAGTATTAAGTGCTTAGTTGTAATTGACTCTCATTTTTGGGGGCATGCACGTTATCCTCAGACCATCTACTCTCCATGGGATGTAGGTTACATGAATGAATAGACTGATCTCGCACATCTTAGGCGGGAATACTATAGAACTTGCTGCTTTATATGGTGGGCTAAGGGAGCCAGCATGTGAAGTTACCAGGAAGACAGAGCAGAATTGCTCATCCCAAGTCCTTTTGTCCAAGCTGGACAGTCATTTCAGCACAAAATAACATCAAGTTTTCAATCACACTCCACTTTATGTTTCTCCTATGTTTGAAAAGTTATAAATGTTAGTATATTTGTGAAGACATGCATTTTTAACCTAACATCAATAACATTAACCGCTAGACACTGAAGGTAGATCTACATTGCTAAATAAAAGTGGGAGAAGGCAGAAGCTTGGGACCTTGAATGGTTCATGGTGCTAAATTGTTAACCT
Source organism: Vanellus vanellus (assembly GCF_965231255.1). Lineage (NCBI taxonomy): Eukaryota > Metazoa > Chordata > Aves > Charadriiformes > Charadriidae > Vanellus > Vanellus vanellus. Next base: position 164,795,444 of record NC_138905.1, read on the forward strand.
GTTCCCTGGCGCTGTGTTGGACCACTACAAGTGCTTTCTCCGTCACAATGTCCTGGCATGGCTTGGGAAGAGTTCTTTCCAGAGACTGCTCCCAGCAGGCAGTGTTCATGAGACTGCTTATTTGTGATACCCTCTGCCCTGTGCAGCTCTCTAACGCCATCCTGGCAAGCTTTGCCTTCTCCTGCACAACCTTATACCTGTTTGCCATGCTCAAGGGCGCATGACGTGTATACACAGCTGTATGCTGCCCCACTGATGGACTGCGGCACAGCTCTCACATAATTTCAGGTTGTTTGAACTGGAAACACGCACAAACACAAACAGTATTTTCCAAGACTACAGAAACACAGTATGAGACCCACAGGAAATCCAAGACCGTGTGGTGCGGTCCGTGGATGCAGGCAGTTTGCTTCTGTAGAAACTCATCCTCAGCAATATGAACAAGGCACAGTTTATATCATATAGCCTCAAGATGCCAGGATCATATCCTAGCTCTCCTTCTTTTTAGTGGTATCAATGTACCCTTATAGGCCAGGTTGCCATTTCCACTACCTGTGGAAACTCCTTTGCCTAACTTCACGGACGTGATGGATGTGGTCCAATTGCCCAAATGTAGGCTGCCATTGATGCTGGAGATGCCCTGGAGAACCCTCCCCGGCTCTCAGCTGTCACCTCCGAAGGGTGTGTGCCTGCTATCATGCTGAAGCACTGCCGTGACATGTATCTTTTATCACACGTGCTAGCCCCATGCAGATGCCTCACACAATCTACACAATTCCAAATGGCAGTAGGTACCATATCTAGGCAAATGCATTGCGCTCTGACAGCTAAAATATTAGGCGCATACTAAATGTTAGTACATCCCTTTGTCGTTCAAAGAAGAATTCAACCTACGTATCTCATGCTTATCTGACATTGATGAACAGCATCTGGGAGGTGCTTCCAGTAACTCAGAAGAGATGGTCTACAGGCTGGATACAGACTACAGATGGACACACTTCGGAGCAGTGTATCCCTGGGCAGCTATGGAGTTCACAGAGAGTTGGAAACTGTAAATGGTACAAAAATTATGCTTAAGGCAAAATTGGATGAAAATTTAATCACTGCTATATTTTAAATTGAAAGGGTTAGTGGTAGGCAAGAAAAAGTATCTGTGAACTGAATGCATTTATTATTTTTGTTTGTGCTTTGTAGGTTCACATTTAGACCAGAACTAGTTCTAAGTTGTGACTTTATCCTTTGAACACCTACAGAATCTGCCTTGTCACTTCCACCCGATACCTAACAAAATAAACAGAAATTTTCCCATTGACTTCACTGGACTTAATATTAGGCTCTAGATTTTCTTTTCTATATATGGTTTGATCTGTGAACATTATGCCGGGGTTTACTTTAAGAGGGTATCTGAGTTAGTCTGTGATGTCCACACTTATGCTCTTTGGAGGAAAAGAGCTTCCCACAAAGTCACTGGAAGAGTCTGAGTGCACAGACCTGCTGAAAAACAAGGCCGCTTGATGAAAAAACTCAGTTTGCTGTTATTAGCCTAATTGTGGGCTCCAGTAAAGGAACATGGTGTCTTGTATTAATACTTCTTCTGTACCTCCTATTTACCTAGGACAAGAGTTTGTTAGTTTGCTCACTGTGATTCCAAACTCAGCTAACATCACTCCAGAAAAGACAGTGCAATCTAGCTGAAAAGATTTCAGGTATATAGACAAAAAGAGATGCTTGCTGTATCTCTAACATGAGTGTAGTTTCATTGTCTCCAATTCAACTACTGTTCCAAGCAACATGAGAATCAGAGAAGTTACTGCATCATTAGAGGCAGCCATGAAAGAGACCACACATCTGGTGCCACCGCTATAACACAGCAGGCTGTCCTTATTACGGAAAGTCATTTATAGTTCAAAGCTCCTCATGGAGGGTTAAATGCTTTAAATACTTATGAGTGATGCCATGATGGCAGAATCAATAATAGTCTAAATGACTTCATCTTAGTGTTCCTCAAAACTGAAGGCTTTCCAAAATAATGGGTACCATAAAATTACAATTTGTCGAAAATAGATGATATAATTTTTATGCTACACTTCTGTATCTTTTCTGCCTATCATTAGTTCTAATAGAATAGACAACACTGATGATGCATTCAGAATTTAGTAATATATTTCAGCTTCCCTCCAAGCCCAAACAAATCAGAAACTTTATAGGCAAGATTTAATGTCCTTTAATTACAACGCTGGAACGATCGGTGTTCCACTGATAAAAAGTAAAAGACCGCTGTGCTGACAGTCAAAGCAGGACTTGCCATGTGAGATTGAAAGGTTTTTTACCCAGTGATGTGGAAAAAAAACCCACCCCAGAAGTAAACCTTCAGTGGAGAAGAAGAACAGCTGCCCAAACACCCCGGGGGAAGGCTCACTGGGAAAGAGGCACTGGTTCAAAGACAGGAACAATCTTTTTTTCAGGGTTCATGTTGCCTCTGAAACTCTTCAGTGAAACTCAGCATTCAGATTTCTCTCTCTTGCTGTACTGTATTTTTCCATACTACATCTGAACGGGGTGGTAGTAAAGTGTGTGTGACCTGCTCCTAAGGACTGCCTACGTGCTCGAGCCATCAGTTTTTACATCAAGTGCAAACAATGCTGTTGGCACAGAGACCAACAACCAACGTACAGTGGTAAATTGAAATGAGGGAAAGTCACCTCAGTAACACCCTAACAGGTACTGGGAGGGTTGTGAGATTTCTAATCACTGCACTTCACTGTCAGGCTCAGCTGTGTTCCCATACTTTGCCCTAAGACAATTCAATGTCTTTCCTGCATGCTACCGAATTCATCCTGGAGGAAGTTCTTGTACCAGGGTGGACAATGGGCAGGTGATGGGTAAGGCCTTTTCTAGGAAGAGATTGGAGTTTCTTCAGCCAGGGAAAGGAATTAAACCCAGACTTCCCATCTGCCGGTGAATGCTGTGATAATGAGCTCTGTCACACTTGATGTCCATTTTGGAAGACGACCTCTGCTCAGTGGTTCAAGGTAACAGCTATGCCAAACATACAGAGATATATGATCCAGGATGTATGTGGAGGTGCTTCCTGCTACTGATAAGTAAAGTATCGAACATGTCAAGAAAATCAGGGCCTAAAATGTTAGCCTGCCCTAAGCAGTGACTCGCTATCTCTAGGCTAGTGACTCCCAAACCTTTTCAGCCAAGAAATCACTGCTAACTTTTAAACTTTGCCCTGGGTAACTTTGCTTCCTTAGAAACACTTTACTGAAAACTCTGTAAATAGCTCCATTTTATATGTTTCCAAGACCAAGCCTGCAGACTGTTGGTTTAAGTTCTAGAATTTGTTTTGCATCTCACAAAGAGGCACAAAACTGTCCCCAAATATGATACAAGTAGCTCTAATGCCTGACTCAGATTTGGATTCAGCTCTGGGCTTACTCAGTGCACCCATCCTTTTTGCATCTAGACCTAAAAGACCCGATCCAAAATTCACTGACAGTAGTGGGAAGATTGTTATTGACACTGGGCCATATCCTAATGAAGAGATAGATACACACAGTCCAAAACTGTCATTCAAATTTGTATCACCGGTGTTTCCATTGAACAGCACTGATGAGCTAAATTACAAAAAGAATAAACATTTGCTTTTCATAACAGAAGACTTCAATACCTTGTTGTTTGAGAGGAAAAGAAAGAATATAAATTGGGAGACAGAGGACATAACCTCCATAAAGGAGCAGTTTCGGCCAAGAGTCAAATAAGAGAAGTGATTTGTTTTTAAGACTTGCTATTTCTATTTGATCTCTTTTTCTTTAAAAGGAAAAGCATCACTGTGAGATGACTTTTTTTTTGTGTGTGTGTGTAAAGGAAGATTTAGATAGCAAGATAAGATGAGGAATGGCTTAATTTTAAATAAAACCAGCCTCAAATTGTGTTCTCTAACTTTTTTGTAAAAGTAGGCATCAAACTACACTGCATACCATTGGTTTGAGAAACAGCACTTTTTTTAATAACAGCCAAGGAAGAAAACCTATGGCAACCACAATCTCTCTGGCAATTGTATCATAAAATCCAAACATTGAAAAGATGCAACACATACATTTAAATACCGGGGTCTGAATCTTTTTATTACATCAGCAAAATCTGTATGGGGCCCACACATTAAAATCTGTTTAATCATCCATATGTAGACACACATTTTTCCTATACAGATGATTCTTTGAAAATCTTAAAAATATCATTTTCAGACATGTACCCTCCCCACCCTCAAACCCGACACTAAAGTTAGAGACAGATGAAAATGAGATGGTGACAAAGACAGCTCACAGTTTTCTGAATATTTTGTGCCTGATGTTTGTCTCCTTTTGTGAAGAAGCAAGAGATGGAGAAAATAGCTCCGTTGCCACCTTTCATGTCAGTATGAAAAGTGATATCATTGAAGTGATCGCTAATGGTCAGAATCCTTTAAATAGCTCTGTCAGGCGTGCTTGAGCTATTTGACTGATTCTTATTTTGGCTTTTTGACTCATTTGTCCATAATGGTTTGCTTTTGCATCCAGGAGGAATGTGATGCTCAATTAGGACTCAATCATGCAGCGTGCTAAGGGGAAAGTTACTTACCTGTTCAGTAATTGGAGGTCTTTGACGTGCGTTATCTCTGTATGCATTGTGCTCTGCATGAGGGGGTGTGCATGCACTTACTCACTGCAGATTCTTTCCCAGCAGTGCCTGCTTGGCTGGGGGCAGCAAGAGCAGTAGCGACGTAGGAATACCAGTAAGTGAAGTGGATTTCATGTTCCTCGTTTTAAGCAGGAAACAGCTAATTTGAATGGGAGTTGGCTCCCCTGCTTATCCATTCGGAAGCAGTGAAGGCATATTTTGAGGGGTCAGGGGCTTTATGGGCAAGGTGGTTTTGAGCTCCACAGTGAAGGAACTAATTGTTCTGTCCCATTTGGTTATTCTCAGAGCTCTCGGCAGTGTGGAAACCACTGGGGATGCAGACATTAATTGACCTGACAGTGCATTAGAAAGGAGTCCTGGCTCTGATGTCCCTTTAGCAAAATTTGACACATCTTGCTTGTGCTCCCTACTGAGGAGTTCATGGCTAGACACCCCCATATCTGTGAAATGAACAGAATAATCAAACTTCAGAGCTCCCATTCATGATCTGTGAAGAAAATGCTTGTGGAGATTTCCAGCTGATATTCTCCACAGACAGCATGCGCACCGGCGATGGAGTGCTCTCACAGTGCATAGACTGTTATCAAAGCATTGGCTTTGGTGTAAAACTAAGGAGACTGTTTTTTGCATTTGCTTTTGTCTATAGATATGCAATTTCCATGCTGTCCAGTGTCAAGGTAGGGGCTGATTTTGGTGGACGAGGAGGGAAAACTGCTCGTGCCTGGTACTGAAATGCTGCTGTGGGACAATGACTCTTGGGGAATTTGTGTTCTTCTTCACATGTCCAACCAAATGGGTTCTCTACCATAGTAGCAATCCATTCATTGACTGCTGTTTTCGCTGGCATGGGAAGGAAGAAGGGAGCTCCTATACAACTTCTACTACCTCTATTTCGAACTACAAGATAGTCAGGGGAGTGGAGCACATGACGTATGCGGAGAGGAGAGTTGAATTGTTCAGATCGAAGAGAGAAAGCAAAGAGGGGATCTTATTGCTGTCTTCAACTGCCTGATGGGAGGTTACAAAGAAGATGGAGCTGGACTCTTGGAAGTCCACAGCCTAAGAATGAGAGACAGGGGACACAAGCAGCAATATGGGAAAATCCAATTAGATGTTAGGAAAATTGTTTGCACAACGAAGGTGGCTGAATATCAGAACAGACTGTTGAAATAGTTTGTGGTATCTCCATTTTTGGAGATACTAAAACCTTGACTGAGGCAAGGCCCTGAGCAACCTGATCTAACTTGAAGATAGACCTGTCTTTGAAGTTGTCCCTGCTTTGAACCAAACGGGGATATGAAGGGGAGGTGGGGAGTAAACCAGATGACCTTCAGAAGTTTCTTCTAATCTAAATTATTCTGAGTATGCAATTCTGCTTTCCATCCAATGTGTGTTATTTAGATCTTTTACGGAACAGAAAGTGCCATCTCTGGGCTGTGTCTGGATGATGTAAATGTCCTCAGGCATGCCTGCAAACGATGAAGGTCTTTTCTCATGTTGTGTGTGATGTTATATGACCCAGAAGAAACAGAATAGAGGCTGGTGACATTTAAGGATTTGATCACAGTCTTTGTAGAGGTTAATATATGCATAGTGTCCAAGGATTAAGCTTTGCTCCAATGCCTTTTAGAGTTTTACACACTTTTCATTTAGCATGAGGGAAAGTTTGAAAGAGTCTGTTTATTGATTGCTAGTGCTCCTTATATGGACCTTTTTAAACACTAAAACAATTTCAAGTATTGTGAAATACAGGTGGGCCACAAGCACTGGCAGACACAAGTGCAGATGTCTATGCAAATAATAACAAAAACATTTATATCTCTCTGAAAACGTGCACCTTTGAGGTCAAGAGCTCCAAAACAAACTCCCTGACCTAGCAGAATAATTACTTGGTGACCAATCTGAATCTCAAACAGTGAATCGAAGTATTTGGTGTCTGAAATGTAAAATGACCTCCACTCTTCTTCCCGAGGAGAAGGGAATTGGACAGGATGGGTAATGGGGACAGATGAGAAGGATGTAGATCAGTTATATCCTTTTAGAGAAAAGACCACACTCTCCATGTGAGAAACCTAAAACGTGCATAGGATAATTAAAGGAAAAGATATTATTTGGTATTTCTTGATAAAATCTGATGCAAGCGTACTTACTATGGAGTGAAAATGCAGGGAATGAAAGCTGTATCTCAGAAATTTTTTAAAAAAAAAAATCTGACAAAATTCTGGAGGGTTTCTGACAAAAAGGAGGTCTAGTATGAGTTTGCAATGCCAGAAGAGCTAGATAACCAATAAAGACCATCTACCTCTTGCATTTCCTGACCTTTTCATGTTAATGCATTAGAGTCAAAAGGAAATCACAGAGTAAACCATTTTCTGTCACCAGCATGATCGTACACTACCTGACTTAATTTTTCTCATAGACATAGAATCCTCCTAAAAATAAAGTGTCATTTTTAGTGTGCAGTTAAAACTGTCTGACTTCTCTCTGAAAAGATTTGCTGTTGGCAAGAGTGTCTCTTTGTCATCTACACTTCTGATGATGTCTGAATATTGTAGCCAGGAAGATATTGTCACTGTTGAGTAGTCTATGTAGGTGACAAATTAGTGTTGAAGACATTCAAAGCTGTTTGGCACGAAGATCTCACCAGCAGATTTCTATGTGATTGTGATGATTTTGTTCACTGATCTCCTAAGGCTGTTTCTCACTGAACTCTGTTAATTTGTCATACTTAATGAATTTACGTTTGGCCATGAGCAATTGGTAATTTGAAAGAGAAACTTGGAAATGCACTAACAAGTCATATTTGTTGCCAAAACAGTCCAATTACTTGATTTCTTTCTAGAAGATTATCATGTTTGAGTGGTACTTATACTTCCTATATCTATATGTAGCCACTGTGATGATAAAAAATATGGTATGGAAGGAGTGTGTAGATGCTTTATGTGCTTTCATGGAGTTATACCATTTCGTATTTTTCTTTGTTGTGGGAATAATAATACTATAATAATGATCCTCTTGTCTTTTGCCCCCCTCCCCCCAAAATTAAATTTGAAAAAAAAAAAAAAAAGACTTATTCTCTATTTTTCAACTAGATCCATGAATGAAATGAATTTCGTGTGTGTGGCCAATGCCTTCTGGAGAATATAAATATGAGAAGTTGACTATTTTCTACTCTCTGTGTAAACTATATTTTGGAAGCCTTGGAAGAGCAAAGAGGTTGGGTGGCAGCACTGCTTTCAGGGATGGGAGAGAGCTCCCTGAGAACTTTTAGTGGGCCTGTAGGCTTCTGACTGGACCGGACAAAGTGTGTCAATGCTTTAGTGGCAATTGAGGTATTTAGGTGCCAAAACGGAGCTGCAGCCTATGCATTTAGAAAAATATTGGCAGCCAAACCAAGGGAAATGCACCTAAACATCTGCCTTATCCTGCATTAATCAGTAAGATGAGACAGTCATTGTTAGAAGGGTTCAGAGTTTGTAGCTATTTTATTTTTGTTAAGAAGGGCAAAGGAAATTTCACTTTTGTTGTGAAGCTTATACGAATATCCAGTTGCTAATGATCCCGTTCTAAGAGAACTGAAGCCCTGTGGGGGAGTTGCTGGGTAGAGATAGCTCAGCAGGGTGGTGGTTGTGGCCAGCAGATTGTACAGCAAACACAGCTGGTGGCAGCAGCTATGAAAAATAAATCCAGCCCAAATCTGCAATATTTATTCCTCTGTGATGTACTGGAGATTGTCTGGATGTGTAAGAAGAGTGTTGGGACTAGGCGGGGGGTAAAGAACTGGGAAAAAATCTCCCTGGTAGAAGAAGTCTGTGTACCCACGCAGAAGCCTCAGTGCCGTGGGTCCTGAGGAGCAGCTGAGGCAGGAGCCTCCAGAAACCCTCCACTCTCTCTGTATGGGGGCGGTCGGACCGCAGCTGGATAGGAGTCCTCCTGCCTCTTCTGAAGCGTGCTGCCAATTGGACTGGGGAGGAGTGGCTTTGCGCTAGTTACCTGTGGGTGTTAACAATGTGATGGATCTTCATCTGTTGTTTGGCGTTTTTCACAATATAGTAATTAAGCATTGTGTTTGGTTCTGATGATAAAGCCTCGAAAAGAAGAGCACAGAGTCCCTCTCTGCTTTACAAAGACAAAGATTTGTAAGCCATTCCCTTTCTCCTGCAGCTCTAATAGTGCACCTTGTTTTGGCAGCTGGTGACAAATTTATTTTTAAAAAGCACCGGGGCTCATTACTGCTGGGGCCAGCCCGAATACCTGTCAGCAGCAAACGTGGCATAAATGTCAGCGGTTGCCATCACTACCCTAAACTGTTCAAATATAGAGCTTACTAAATGCTGTCCTACTACTTGCAGAAGAAATTCTTAATTACACCCCTTTAGCCCTCATTTTCTTTTCAGAGGGTAGAGTTATGATGACCTTCTGTTCTCGGATGGCTGCTACATAAACCCCAAGTCTTCATTCATATTTAGCTGAAAGGATTTTCATCTAGTACTGTGCAACAAATCAAAAACCTGCAGCAACCTGCGGATATTTTACAGTCAATCTAGCAAGACTCTGCAGTTTTCATACTGAGTAGTAATATATGACCTAGCCAAGACCCAGACAAGGGCTTGTGAGAAAGACCATGCAGCTTTAAAATGATTGCTTTGAACGTAGGAAAGAAATATGGGTAATCACTGGCATCCACTGACCCAGGGTAGTCTTCCGAGAGATAAGTATACAGCAGGAGACAAAGAACATCTGGGAGTTGGCAGGTTTTGCAGCTAGGTCGTATCACTTGAAACTGAGATTTAAGCTGATGTATGTATCAGTAAGACTTTTGAACTTTGCCCCGAGTGGGGGTGATGGGGATGGTTTGTTCTCCCTCCTGGGACAAGGAATTTTACGCATTGCCAGAAGAGAAGTGTCTGCAGACAGTGTCTACATTTCAGGCTCCAAATAACCTAAATAGTTTCAAAAGTAAAGCCCTTAAAAATCAAAAGAAGGCTTTGGATGGTTCTGAGGTGTTACAGCATGCTGGGAGCAATATGTACCTCATTGCCCAGACTGCTTCGGACCTTACACAGAGGAAAGCTGACTTTGCATGGGACGTGTGACATAAGGCTACTGATGGACAAAATAAGCTGTGAGATACTGTACAACCACCCTGCAGAGCTGTATGTCCTGCACTTACATCCCTTCTGCTGCTAATGGGTGAATAGAAAGTGGGTCCTGGGCCTGGAGTTGGGATGTGAGGGAGAATACTCTTCAGCAAGACGCTAATCTATCTTCTGTTGTTTAGTACTGCTGTTCAGAAATAAGTCAAGGTCTGGTTAAAAAGAGGCATAGTCACCCAAGAAGGAACTTTTACAGGCATCTGGATGAGAATCGGTGTGGCTGCCTTGCTGTTTCCAGTGTAACATTACAAACCCTGCCAGCTGCCTGGACCCTGAAGGTGAGAGAGCGGGACTGAAGTGCCGTGATTGCAGTGCGCAAATCAGCAAAGTCAGTCAGGTGTGTCCCAAAGGCTATCCTAAAATCCCATCTGTGGAAGGTGGAGCCACCTAAACCTAGCCAACTAGAAACGTGGGCATAGCGGGTATGTCCCCCAGTCTGCAAGGCAGTGCTTGAACTGTTAGTATATTTTAATATACTGAGGTGTGTGTGGTCACTGTGGCAAGGTGGCACTTTGAAGCAGAAACCATGAGCCCTGATGTATATTTTTGCCCTCAGAAGGCAACTTGGCTCCAGAAGTAAGGTAGACTAGGCTTGGAGTATATCCAGTGCTTAAATTTTCTGTTACCTGTCAATGCACTTTCACCACCTACTCAGAACGTGTATTTTAAGTCATACTTCTGGGCTTCTTTGGCTTCCTATGCCAATCCATTTGTCTCTATATTTTGGACTCAATGCTGGGATTCAGCTGCTTGAAAGTTTGGTGTTGTGCAACGTATCTTGCAAATACCCGAGTCCTCTGTTGGAACCAGCCCTTGGTGACCACAGAGCAGATGACTTTTTTAGATGGCATCTGATTTCCCTGCACTTAATTGGTATTCCTATATGCCCACAACACTGCAGGTGTTTTGTATAAAATTAGGCCAGAAATAACACATGAAAAACATCTTTAACAGTGACATCATAAAGTTCTGTGGTTATTGCTGCTCAGTGGTTTCAAAATCAAATTTGCTTTCTATATAAATAAAATGGTGTGAGACTTTTACCTAATTAGCAGCCCTCCCTTGAAATATGAAAGACAAGCCCTTTATTTCTAGCTTGGGGATTATTTCCAGCTCTGAATGAATTGCACTACAGGCACAATAAAGAAACAACTGAGCTAGCTCAAAATGGAACTGGGAGAGTCTGTGGATGGCAAGGGGGGCCTGCACACAACATGTTGATGAAACTTTGCATAACTGGTCCATTGGTTCCAGCTGGTTCAATGAGCCATCTAACTGAGTACCCCCGTGAGCGAGACAGCTGTAAGACGATTAGCCGTCTGCAGTTGTATTACAGATCACCTGAGACAACTTGGGTGAACTGGGAAGAGCAGGTGTGAATGCTATCAAATATTATATCAACATCAAAGTTGAAAGAGTGCAACTGCGCTCAGGGAGGTGGCAAGTGGCTGTTCCAGTGCGTTATAAGGTCCTAAGGATCTCCTGCATGCCTAGCTTGCAATTATAGCCTCAAATAGTATTTCCATCTATGCCTGAAAAGGCAAACACAGCCTCTTACTCCAATAAAACCTTGCCTCATACCTTTGTCAACTCAGGACTGGATTACTGTAATGAGCTCTTTCTGGAGTGACCTACTGAATTCACTTGGAAGATGGAGTAAGCACGGAATATAGCCACTGCTTCACTGCTTACTAGGCTGTACGCTATGCCAAGAACACACTACACGTTGCTTTAGGATCTGCTCTACTAATATATAAGCAGTCAACCTTTTATAAAGATCTGTTTCAAGTTTTATCCGTTCTGCTGGAAAGAATATTCCCAGTTAACTCTTTATCTTCTGAATTAACAACCCTGGATTTGTTGATGTTGCAGACAGACAGAACCCAGTCTTAACCTCTTGCAAAAGGACATCACCTGTTGCTTCTGAATTTGATTAAAGATGGAAAATTACCGGAAAATGACTAGAAAATAGCAGAGGAAGACCCCACTATTCCCTGCTGGAGTCAGCTCATGTGGTTAGTCATCCTCACTGTTAAACCAAATGCCTTATTTCAAAGGTACATTTTTCTGACTTCACCATCCAACCATAGACACTTATTGTTTCTTGTTTAGATTAAGTTTTTTAGTACTTGGACCTTTTTCCATTTGGAAGCATGTACACACAACCACCAAGTCACTTCTTGATCCTTTCTGATAACCTAAGAGGAGAAGTTTTAAATCTTTTGTTGTAAGGCATTTTTCTGGCCTTTGCATACAGTTCACACTGTTCTGTCTTTTCACCATCCTTGTTAAAGTCTTCATTTAAAAAATACATGCCTCTTTCTAGAAACGATCTCAAGAGTTTGGTCCTGATGTCAAGTGGCAGAAGTTTCCTGCATCTGTTCTACACAGCACTTGGCCCAAGGTTTCCCATGGCCTATGTGTTACATGCCCTAAGGTATGCCACCTACCTGGGCAAAGTATTCTGAGGGTGACATTGGGATAGCAGGTGCTAAGATGGTGTTGGAAGAATATGCTGGATTCAGGAGGTCAAAAGTGGGTTGACTTTGTGCCCCAACTGCTGGCTTTTGGGAATGGTTCCTGATGTCCTTCAAACTATGTCCATGTCTTGGAGGATATTTATTGGTGTGGGCCAAAACTGTGACAGGGAATGAATTAACATGTAAGAAGCGTAGGCAATCAATGGTCCAGCCCTTAATCACACTCCAGCCCTTATTCAGTGATGTAAGTGGACCAATAAGTTCCATGTTCAGACAAAGACGTAAATCTTTAGTACTCCTCACTGTTGCACGTGTGATGGCTAGCCTTTTTTTGCCACAGCAGCTGGAAGTATCTACCTTGCCTTTTCCTGCTGTCTCCTCAGTTCTCTTAAGTCTTTCCTTTGCACGGTAGTCTCACATTTTTTAGGTCTGGTGGGTAGTCACTTTTCCCAGATACATGACCTGGGTCTATCAAAACATTTTTTATCTAAATGGACTAATATCATAAGTGACTTAGGTCACTCTCTTGGGCTGTCCTATTCTATAAAATATTTATTATGTGACCAGTCTGTGCCACCTGCTAAACTTATACTGAATTGTACCAACAAAACCACTGAATGTGGCAAGACCTATCACTGGTATGCACAAAGTCCCACAGGAAGATATGGTTAATATGTACAGGACCACAGTTGTGTGGAAACATAACATTTTAATGGTCATTCCCTTTATTTTTTCAGATCAGTCAGCCAGCTAGTAAGGACAAGGTTTTGCAAGGTTGTCCTTGAACCACAAGTTCTGTATAGGGATTCTGACTATGAAAGTAACTGTTGCTTAAACAGCATCACACTGTTGCTGTACTTCTGTTTTAGAAATGACTTCTAGTTGTGCAGTAATTTCTAGTGTATATTTTAATGTCAAATCAGCATCTGTCAATAACTGTTTTGGGTTGCTTCATGTCATATGTTTAATATTGTAATTTTAGTTTCTTGTCCATGTCAATGCTCTTTTCATTCACATAATTGAGCCATACACTCAGAAATAACTTCATTTTATTTTTTATTTTAGCAGTCAAAACTCTTAGTTGTCTGCCTTAGCTTGGGAAAAAATTCGGTAGCATTTTCACAAGCTCCCAGTACGTTTACTTGTCTCACTCTTTATCTTATGACCTATTTTATGCTCTTCAGTACTTTGATATAACTGGGCTAAATCTATTTTTTCAAAATCACCAGATATCTGCCCCTCTGCAATTTTATTTTTTTAGTGACTCCTACACTATTCACACTAGGGAGTTCATTTCTGCTTTCTCTCTGCATTTCACTGCATCTGTCGACTAAGTCCCCTGGATACTGCCTTCATCTACAGATTGTTGCTTTGTTGGTTTAGTTTGTTTGCTTGTTTGGTATTTTTTTTTTTTTTTACAAAGAAGAAACATGGGACAGAAAAAGCATCACTGAAGCATGAGGGATCCCACAGCTGTGTTGCGAGGTTTGGGAATGCACACTTTCTGGGGCCTGCTTCACTGTACCTGTGTTCTGTGGCCTAGCCGTTTTTTTTTTTTTTTTTTTTTCTTCAGTAAGTTAAGAGTACCAGTAACACTCCTGGACCCACTGGAAATTGATTGTCCATACAGCTAAACTGTGAGATCTGTCCTGGGAACAATTTTGGCATGGGCCAGCTCCTCAGACCAATTTTTTGGCATGGTTCAGGAATTATTACAGGTCAGACACCATGCCCCAAAATAGTTTTCATGAGACCACCAAGCCTGGGAAGTTAAGAGATTTAGCACCATGGTTGTTCCAAGTTCTCAGCTCATTACATTTCTACAGAGCTTTTCCTGAGCCAGCAACTCTGCGATCCTACCTCAGACTATGGAAAGAGCCAGCCTGTTGGTGATGCCCACACCACGGCAAGTGGAGGCATCTGGCTGCAGCACCAGTGAATAGTCCCAACTGTGAATAAGATATCAACACAGCCACAGCCATGCTACCCCTAACGGCACTGTTTAGAGGACTAAGGCATTTAAACAACCAATGGTTGTTGTGGTATGCTCTTGCTATTCACTACAAGCAGTATTCATCTCACCTAAGTCTAGTTACCTAGAAAAGTAAAAATTTCAGTTAGCCTAGTTGTCTGGATTCCCACTGTCATCATTTCTAGAGGCCAGTTCAACCTATCTTGAGAAAGTATGTAGACTGGATGGCTGTGGGATATGCCTCCGCTGACTTTACAGGCAACCAAATGCCCCTCTTAGGCTCTTCTTTACATTTTAATCTGCTGAAGTTATGTGAGTTCATTTGTATTTTACACATCAAACTGGACACATGAAAACTAGGCCCTGGATAATACAGATTGGGGTGCAGAACTGCCTACTAACAGACAACCTAAACAGCATGAAATATGTCTCTCTAGGACAGACAAAGTCATAAATGAGAAAGAATTGACAGAAAGACCTGTGCTATTTGGAGACGAACAGATGGGGAAGAGGATGGACGAGGAGTGCAGCTACGGCATGGCAGTCAAGAGATCCTCAAGCTAACCCCAGCCAAGCTCATTACAAACCTCAGGACTGGATGGCAGCGCCATTTCAGCTGAACGAGTTAGTCCTGTGGAGAGGCAGGTCAAGAGGTGCAGAACAGTGATAAAATATCTTTATTGCCTCTAGGATCCAATCTGGCAGCCTCCCACGGTGCGGCGTGGTGCTGGGTGGCAGAGGTACACCAGCTTACTCAGAGCTGGCTTCTGAATTTTTAGTCTGTGTCACTACAGAACACAAAGCTGACCCACAACACATTTTAATTGTAAAGTTCAAACCTGGAGGGAAAAGGACAGCTGTATCTCCCTGAGTGATCAGAAACCATTAAAGACTTTCCATAAGGGGAGGGGGGAAAAAAAAGAGAACTGAAAGAGCTGGCAATTTGCCACCAGGTTACTTCTGGGCAGTAATAACAAGTAGACCCACAGGGATAAAACAGCAGCCACAGGATGAAGTCTTGTCCTACAAAGACTCTGCTTTCCTCATATGAAAGCCCCAGGAGCCTGCCCGTCTTCTACACTGTGCAGCTTTTAAGCATATTTTTGTTTCAATAAGGTATCATGGAAATGAACTGGAAATTAGCCAGTCTCATTCTTTCTTCTCAGCTCTCCCCGTTTCACAGTACAACGAGCTGTGCAAACTCCCGAGGCAGACAACTCTTCTGCTTGTTGTTTTTCGCTCCCTGGCAATTATAAGCTTCTTGATTAGCTGGTGGCCACAGGCGCACCGTGGTTCCTGGAAGGAAGCTCCCACAGCCGACATTTGGGAACACACACCCTGAAGGGTGAAGCCTGCCTTGCCTTCAGAAATCGGGGTCATCCTGCTGTGTCGAGACAAAAGCTCCTGACGGAATTTTTATGAGTGACTATGAATCCTGGGATTCGAGCCCACAAGTGCAGGGTGGTGTGGCTGAATACTGACAGTGAGATGATACACAGCTTTGGCCTTAAGTGAGATTTACGGCTAGGGCTGTTCATGATGCAAAGAGTTTATCACTGTCAAAAGAAAGAGAGAAAACAGTCTCTGTCCATTTTAAACAGTTAATTGTAGAGGTTGTTCTCTGTTGAATGGAGGTGCAGACGTGAGATGTTCATAATTTTCTTTCCTGCATGCTCAAAACATCTCTGTTTAGTTTGCGAAGTTTTGAGTCTAACAAGTCCGAAAAACTCAGCTATATGTACATGTGATATACCTATATGATACAAATATACAAATAAACGTATACTTTTATCGCAAGAAAACATTCAGATAAAGGCATCCCAGATGCTCCAGATGCCTTTGATCTAACTTAACATAAAAATAATGCTCCAGCATAGGTGTGGTACCTCACAAACAAAGAGCTTGTGTTAATCCCTCAACAGTGATCTTCCAGACAACATATTTCAGTTTTTATTAATATAGGTAGACATCAACTTGATTTTGCAGGGGGACACACGTTAAATATGCTTTTTCTTTGGAAAAAAAAAAGTCCAAGAGATAACAAACTTTCTGACCTGCAATGAATGCTATTTACCTACAATAGTTCACTTTTTGCTCAGTTCAAGTATAATTTACCGTGAAAATCCCTCAATTTTTAGATAATGGTTTTGAACGAAAATGCATTCAAGCCAGTTTGAATGTAAATGTTTTGTGTGTGAAAAAATGTACACATATGGTAAAATGAAGTGCTCACAGCTTTCCTATCTGTAGAGGAATGACTACAGGTGGATTTAATCTTAGTACTAGTCCTTTTACCTTGATATGTCACTTTTGACATCTGTATAACAACATCCAGGAAATCTAGATAAAGTCCTACTAACAAGGAAACACAAGCATTACTTTTCTTACATGCCATGACAGGTGGCATAGAAAAGAAATGTTTTCATTTGAAATGTGATTTGCACCAGTTTCCTTTTGCCCAAATCAGCTGAGCTCCGTAAGTGAGAAACGGTTTGGATTTTAGTTTAACCAGATTCGTAATCCTGGAATAAATTACTGCCTTGTAACGGTGTAAGAAATCAATCTATCTCTGGGTCAACCAGCTGCTCGTACAGAGAGAGCTCCCTGTGCAAACGCACCCCAGTGAAGTTGAAGCTACTCACAGCGTGAAATCCAGAAGTGCCATGGGCTGGCAGTTGAGCACCCTTGTGCTTCAGAGAAACAATAATAAGAAAATGTTGTTGAATTTCTCGAGGTGTGTGGTGAATAACAGCACACGGCGCTTCTTTTCTTGGGGGAATATGACAGGATTCAGGGTTGCCTTGCCCCAGCAGAGAGATAATTGCTATAATTCATTAGAGAGGCTCATTTCCATTTTTCATTACTGGAGCAAAACTTTATAAACTGTGTGGAAGGGAATAGGAACTTTTATTTCCTGAGGCTGCATATATACTCATTTTAATTCAAACCACCAGTTGAACCAGCCTATACTGGCCATTACATTTCCTGTCTTCTTCCTGTTATTCTGTAGTTCATTTTCTTCATCAACTTGCTCCTATTTTACATGCTCTTTCAATATCTTTTTCTTGAGGCATACAGCAAGTAAACTTATTGGCGGCGATGACTTAGTGCAGTTTCTACAGGCTTCTTTTTAGAATAGCCAAGCCAAGCATCTAACATCCATCCGACATCATTTATGTTTCAGCTGTGCGAAGAGAATACTTTCACACTGGGAATGACTTTAAACTATGTCCTATTTTAAGATAAGCCTATTTATTTTCCCCGTGCCCTTGCCACATTTGCTGATCAAAGGCACTTACATTTAAACAAGTTTTGTTTCTTACAGACGCTTTGCCTGTCTTATTTTATTCTACAGTACAACTGCTCATGAAGCCGAATTTATAACTCAGCTACCGTATGCATAGCTACAGCGTGTCATGGAAAAAGCAAAGCGTTCGAACTCCACTGCAGGTTCAAGAGGAAGGCAAAGCTGTGTCAAAAGAGATACAAAAAGAAAAACAACAATGAAGGAGACCACAGGTTACATCATTAAAAACCAGGACAACTTTACCATTGTGACTCTAGATTCTTTAAGATTTGGCTTAGCATATGCAAGCAGCCAAGCCGAACGCTGTTATTCAAACAGCAGAAATACAGAAGAACTGGGAAGGTGCAAAGCACCACAGCAATCAGTAGACTGCTCTCAGACCAATCCTTCTGCAACTGGGAGTGACATTCTCCAGGACTCTTGACTGGACTATGCAGACATACAGATGTGTTTCAGCTTCTGCAATGTTACGCATCAAAGCAAGGAGATACCCAGCTACGATTTTTTTTTTTTTTTTTTTGGTAAAGCTCCATTTCAGAATGCAGTTCAGAACCACCCCGAAACTGGAGTACTTCATTTTTCTGAACCTTTGAAATCTGTAAAATACAGCTACAATTCTGCTTCAACCTGAGATAGCAGATTAGGTCAGAAACTTGCTGTACTTCATTTATTTGCTTATTTCTGTTTCTAGCCCTGACCAAAACCAGGTAATGAATAAACATACAAGAATTATCTGCCTTATTCATATCTCCTGCCCGCTTTTCAAAGGAAATATGATTTGATGGCCAAGGGCTGGGGTGTTCAGGATTTGAATTAATTTCTGACTCAAGTTCTTGGTGCAAAAGCTATGTGTTTGTACAATTCTTAGATTAATAGAGCCTTCATCTTGTCAGGAACCCTAAAAAGGATTATATCCATAAAAATAAATGAGAAAGTCCCATGATCTTTTCAAGGCACAAAATGTTTGAATTCAATCCAGTGTGGGAGAAAAGGTAGAGTCACGTTTTGTATTATCTGAACTGGCTCACCCATCCTCCTTTTATGTTGACATGCTTCTTGGGTTCAATTATTGTCAGAAGATATAACTTGCCTCACATTATCCCACAGATGGCTTCCAGCCCTTTAAGAAATATACTATGCAAGCCAAACCTCTGCGATGTTTATACTTCCTTTCAAGGTGGTTTTAGCAATTTTTTCTCATTTTATTTTGCTACTTAGGAAAACCTGGCAAAATATCAAAAGAAAAATGTGCAGATGAGTGCTCTTCATGGAAACTAGATGGATGCTTAGTACCTTCCCAAGCCAGTCTAACCTTGGGCTTTCTGATTAGCTTGTTGAAATTCAAATTCGTTTGATGCCCGTGGACCCTTTCAGGATTAGTACCTCTTCTGATGAAGAGCAAGATTAGCTCAAGCTCTCTTGTATGATGCACCCCAAAGGTTAAAAGCTGGTGATTGTGTTGGTGAAAAGCACCTCTTGGCTTTCCTTTTATACTCACAAGTGGGCTACCCAAGGCTCATGATTTTGGCCTCCCTGCCCTGAATTTGCAGTGCAGTGTAGCAGCTTACTCCTGTGGTGGCAGCGTGGAGCACTCTGCAATCAAAGCTGTGGGATATCTTTACCAGGCTGCAGCACTGTGATGCTATCCCTTATCATATAGGCCAGTAGGCGTAGGGCACTGGACGCCTTCTTGCACTGGCCATATCATCCTGGCCTTTCACACCCAAAGCCTATAGGTAAATTAAGAACTGTGCATACAGGAAAAATTAAAAACTTTACTGTTTGCCCTCTTTGGCTGCTGGGGATAGAAGGAGACAAGAACACACTCTGTGTTCCCAAGCTAAGGCCTCAAGAGCTTTAACGTTCCCTGAACCCGCATGTAAATATACGGTCAATTCCCAGAAATTCCTGGCTACCTTGAACATCCCTGCCTGCATACGCACAACACAGGGAAACCTGTTCAGTCCTTTACGTACTGTTTCCCTCCACCCCATCCTCCAGGACACCCTTGGTGGAAAATCCAACACCTTTCTCTGCATCACTTTTTTGGTTGCTGTCATGCTGTCATACTCCATGAAACAAGTTTTTTGCTGGTCTAGCATGGATCCCCACACTGGCCCATGAAAATCATGTTGCCTTTCTCCTTCGCAAATCTCCACTCAGCCATAGACAGGTATGGTAAAAGAAAGTGAGTGTAGGTTCTGGGGGTTATAAATGATGGTATATGAAAGAGAATTAGGACAATTCAATTTTCTTATGCTGGGCTGACCCCCGTAAGACTAAGTAGAGAAGAAAAATTGCTTTGACTAAGCAAATATGAGGTGGCTCTCACATAAGGAATGGATCAAACCATACGGAATATCAGAATCTTGTTTAAATAAATATACTTTCTAAACCAGAAAAACATTTAAATATTAGCAATAAAAATTTAAAACTCATTGCTCTGCCTCATCTCCCCATTCACCTCTTTAATGCCCACCCAAACCACGACACCTTTATACCAACATCTTACAGCTATGATTTCTGTTTGACAGACCCTGTCCCTATTTACCTCTCACTGAACTTCAGTCTGACTTTTAAAAGCTGCCTAAAGATCCATAGTTGGGATTCTTTCCTCCGTCTGGTTTCCGATAACAGGCAAAGCTCGATTAACTTATCCTGATAAGTTACTATGGCAACTTCCACCAGTGCAGTGAGAATGAAGCATTCACAGGTATGTTCTTATCAGTGCACGTTTCCCCTGACTATGCAATCTAATCCATTAAAATTAAATGGTGAATTGTGCAAATGAAGGCTGAGCCTTGGGCTCGTTGCTGGAAGTTCGTCATTAGCCTGGATTATAGTGTGAGTATTTCTTTCTTTGTTAGAAAACACTTCAGCAAGCCAACAGCTAGCAGAATAAGGCCTCAGAACCAGATAACATTGCATTCAGAAGTGCAATAAACCCTAAAGAAAACCTTAGTGTTGTTAATCCTGTTATTTGTTACCATTAATAGTGAAAAATAACAAAACATTCCTGGCTGGGTTAGGGCGTGGCTACCTAAACAAGTGCAAAGCAAATTTGGATTTTCTAAGCATCAGACTCTCTAGTGCTTCCAGCGGGGGAAAAATATGTAGGTGTGGGTCTAAACTCAGCTGTGTGGTCAACATCCAGTAGCTGATGCTTTCCTGAAAGCCCGGTAAATTCACTTGCATTTGCTGGAGAGCTTCCAGAGCGGCTGCCACGAGTGCCAGCTCTCAGGGTGCAAAGTTCAGCAACTTGTTCCTGTCCTTAGCACCCACCGAGTACCAGCAGAGCATGGCTCATATCCTGGAGTGAGAGGGCAGCCTTGGTCATTTGGTCCAGGAGGCCAGTGTTAAATCTTTAGGTAGTTACAAGACACGGAAATATCCTGGTCGCATCTTTCTTACCCCGATCCCCTTTTAATCTCTGTTTTCTCTCTGATAAAGTGAATGGCTGAGAGAGGCAAGAGAGTGTTTTAGCATGGGTATAACTGGCCTTGAAGTGATTATGGTGCCTTTGCCACGGGGAGACATTAAGGAACAAATGACATTGAAGAATATGTCCCTATATATCATTAACTATTTTCTAGATTTCTGAAAGAGTGTTTGCCAGCCATGTTATTTCGCATTTTAGCACAGAAATAAATCAGCATTACAACCTGTGGGAAATAGGATTTTTAAAAAGTGCTTCTACAACTGGCTTGAGAATTTCAGGGGTTTTGTCCCAGGACATTACCAAGTCAATTTGCAGCCAGTCACATTCCTGCACGTTTCACAGGCAGTATTTTTTCTCCGATCAATCCCTTTCCTATCTGTCTACATCCAGCTGATTTAATGATAAAAGAGATTTTTAAGGGACTCAGTTTTGCTGCGCTGTTTTTTTTTTCAAGCAAGGGGGAACTTGATGAAAAGCGTGATAAAACTGGGCAGAGAGGCGCTGATTTCACCATTTTCCACCTAGCAACTAAGGTCTTTACCTGGGTGAACTCTGGCTGGCCTGGGAATAGGGACCTGTGTTAGTTCGTGAGCGTCCTTTGCGACATCCGGGTGGGATTGAGACAGGAGCTGTCCTCTTCTTTCTCAACAATGTGGGCATTACAATCTGGGAGAGATGGGTTGCAAATAAAGCCAGCCATGGTTTCCCAGTCCCATCACTACTTGAGAAAGTGCTCTGTACCTCATGAAGAGAAGGATGTTCACCGTCACCAGGAGACCTGTACCCTAGACAGCGCTGTTCCTGTGCTTGGAGGTGTAATCTGAACTGAATTGCCTGAGAATAAGTGACAGGGGGAAGATTACATCAACTTTCTCCTCTTTCCCTCATGGGGCAAACTGAGGTTAACAATTCAGACTTGTTAACTTGGAAATTTCGAAGATCGTGCTTTACAGAAACAGCTGATTAATTTTTCTGGATTATTCCATTCCCATAATGCAAATGGATGGTTAGAAAATCATAGAGAGACAATAAGCAGTGAGTGGGAACCCTGCATCTTCTACTTCAGAAGTAAAAAACACCTGAAGGGAAGATCTCATTAAGGTTTTCAAGACAGGAACATATTTTTAATACGTGTTCAATGCAGCACTGGGTGACCCCTTGTTGCCAAAACAAATGAAGTAGAAATACTGTCAAGGTGTATGATAGTAATTTCACAGTCTGTCTGGGTTTGTAGACTGCGAGCTCCATCAGACAGAAATTCATATCACAGGACACTGGTGTCCCCATCTGAGCTATGAAATCTTCTTCTGCAGTCAATGGTGAGAAACAGAAGCTGAAGGGTGCAAGTGCATCTTAATCCAATAGAGATTTTTAAAGTATCTCTGATCAGCTTGTGCCCTGAAATTGCTTCTTTGTCTCAGCTGACAGTAAAGGATACATTATTTGGCTAGCTCTAGGGTTAGATACCTCCATTTGGTCAACTAGATTTCATCTGAATAACAGTTGAAAAGATTTTTATGTACATATTATTTCTAAGATTATAAATGGTCTCGGATTTTTAAGCCCGTTAACATTCATTGTGAGATCGTGAAGAAAAGGAAGCTTCTTTCAGGTTCATTTATTATGCGGCGAATTTTTTTCTATCAGTGATTCCTGCTTTTTTCAGCAGAAGAAATGCATTTCTCAAATTTCTGTTATTTCTGCATATATATCATGCTTCTAATATGTAAGCACTCTAGGTATGTTATATTAAAAAAGACAATGCACTTCGAGCAATTAGCTTTTTACGCTAGTCGCTGTAGGAGTTACTTAGGTAACACAGTTATTATTATGTACTGGAAATTTTTATGGGCTTGAATGTTTAAGGAGAAAACCAACTTTCATTCGAGCCTGTTTTCATTTAGGTTCCTACATAGTATTTAAGCTGTCCAGATATATAATAGGAAAGCA
The DNA here is from genome assembly GCF_965231255.1 of Vanellus vanellus. NCBI lineage: Eukaryota > Metazoa > Chordata > Aves > Charadriiformes > Charadriidae > Vanellus > Vanellus vanellus. Next base: position 164,818,434 of record NC_138905.1, read on the forward strand.
AAATTCCTAGCACTTTAAAGCGAATGCAATTATACTACGGACTGTTAAGAGCTGGCTGTGTATCAGCAATATGGTTTGCTCCCATACAAGGGAATAGCAATGTCAGTTGGTTGTCCATCAGGCTCTGGCAGTGAGTTAGTCTTGCCTGAATTTAAAAGCTCTTGGTGTGGGTGTTAACGTGTGAGCTGGGTGTCAAAACCCCACCACAGACAGCGGAGACTTGGAGTGGGATTCAGTTGCCTGCGCGCTGCCTTTGGAGGCCTTCTCTTTCTTCCACATGCCAGTACAGGTGTCCAGTAGATTCTGCACCATACCTGAGACCCTCATGGGAAGGCTTTAGACGCCTCTCTCTGGACAGCCTATTGACGACTCAGTCCGTGGAGTTTAGTGAGTTTCTCAGGTGGCTAGCTGCCTCGTTTTGGTCTAATTTAAGATCTTATGAGTAGCTCCTAGATCCCTCATTCAATACAGAAATAAATGAATCTAATGCCTTTTTGGAGTCCTCTGGAGCATCCAGAAGACCAAAGAACTCCTGTAAGGCCCTTATCACATCTGTTAGCTCCTTGCAGCTGTCTGGATGGTACAGGCCATCTCACTTAGCACAGGACACTTGTGTTTCAGCAAGTGAATTCTGCCTGTTATTGACCACCTTGATTAGCTCTCCGTTGGTACTATGGGAGATTAACAAACCCAGCTCCACATAAAACCCATACTATAGACTTTGAATAAGACACAGTGAATTCCATTTCTTATGTACCAGAAATGACATGAACATGACATACATTCAGTGCAGAAGAAGCAAAACCCAAGAAAACCAACATACACATATACACAATGGTCATTTATGATTGCTGCCACCAGACTGCAAAGCCACCAGAGCATGGTGAACTCAGTCCCCAGTCAGTTCACCTAAGTCCTAAATTCTAGTAGCCTCAGTCACGTTCAGGTCAGTAGGGCTATTTGTGCAGAAGTCAGGTATTGACTGCTCAGCAGGGGTTTAATCTAAATCAGCTTTAGCCCTCTGTAAGCTAAATATCTTGTCAAGCCGAAATTTCTTCATAGAACAGAGAAACATTGGCACTTCCTTGTAATGATAGGATGAGGGGGAATGGTTTTAAACTGGAAGAGGGCAGGTTTAGATTGAACATTAGGAAGAAATTTTTCACTTTAGGGGTGGTAAGGCACTGGAACAGGTTGCCCAGAGAGGTTGTTGAGGCCCCATCCCTGAAGATGTTCAAGGCCAGGCTGGACGTGGCCTTGGGCAACCTGGTCTAGTGGGAGGTGTCCCTGCCTATGGCAGGGGGGTTGGAACTCGATGATCTTCAAGGTCCTTTCCAACCTAAACTGTTCTATGATTCTATGATTCCAGGGAGCTATTTATGCAATCCCTGGCAGGTTTCTACATCAGACTGGAAATTAAGCGTGGAAAATGCCTGTATTCTTAACCAACTGTGGAGGGAGCCCATCCTACTAAGTCCTAATCCTGTAGCTGGAGTTCTCTATTACCGTGTACCTCAGTACACGCCAGTATCCAGAGTGGGATCTGCTGAAGTATCTTGCAGGTATTCTCCTACTTTCCATGGTGACTAAGTACCTGGAATGGTAATGCATTTTGCCCCAGTGTGAAGCTGTGATGCTGCTGGCGCCTACACCCAGACTGAGGATCCAAAAAGTGCTGCCGGCTCTGCTAACAGATGCACAGACTAGACTAGTCCGTAGCTGACGGTGGGTAAAATCAGATACGAAGAATCCTTTCCTTCCCCCTTCCCCAGCATTGTTAGAGGTCTTGGCTTTCCCATCAATGAGTACCTGTAACCAGTCACTCAATCTTTGCTATTTACAGGCAGCTGCACTATAGAAGCATCCTGTATTGCTGTCCCAACAACCTAGACTGATACATTGATATGACTGGGGGATGGGAGATCAAAGCCGGAAGAAAACATAGGAAATCTTTCCGAATATAAAATACTTGGTTTTAACTAAAATAAGTTCACAAAATGGTCACTATCTGTATGAAGGTAAACCTTTTTAGTCCTTGTATTTTACCTCCTTTCTAGCCACTAGTAATACACATAAAAGTCCATAAGGTGTCAATTTCTGTCTATTACAACCAAAGAAAAATGTATGAGATATTTGGCTTGGGAAATCAGTTTTCAGTTTGCTGTAACCTACTATTTGTTGTAAGTGGAGTTCGGCATTGCACACTCCTGTTATGAGTCCGCAATATATCTGTACACTGGAGTTCAGCAAAATAAAAACAGCTGCAAAAGTCTGGAAAGAACTAATTTTCAGCAAAGTATAACACATATTTTTCTTTGGAGACAGTGAATCACTTTGCAAGTAATTCAGAAATTATCAAAGCTTTAATTTCTCTGTTGGCGTCTACACTTGTGCACAACTAACTTTGTTGCTGAAAATATTTTACGGTCTGTAGTCACTTGCGCAAAAGGACCCTCTAATTCTCTACTGGTAAATGAACTGGTGATCTATTACAAAATCCATTTTTTATGGAAACTTAGAACTTGTTGGTTGTACTCATATTAACAATGCAAGAATTCATCACAGTGTAACACTTTTCAAGCACATAGTCAGTCATCGGTGTTACTGTCATGTTACTTGGAAACATCTAAACGAGCATGGTTTATGCACTGCAAGTAGGAACACGAGCCCTGCTGCTGATTTTTAAACCATATTTTTTCTTTTAATATCATGTCAAAATGCTAAAGTGCGGAGGATGTTCATATAGTCACTATCTTTCTTTAGCATTAACAAGAACATTAAGAATTCACTTTTCCTTCCGCACAGATTCATGCACAGGCATGTGAAATGAAATGCAATCTATCTTTCAGCTGAAAGAGCAGTGTTGATGTATTTCCTGCTTAGATTCATCTTCCAGAGGCTGATAATGCAAACTTTTTGTATGTTGGAAAAAAACCCCATGTCTTTATTGAGCAGAGGCTAAAACATCAAATGGAAAGAAGAGGATTTTAATCCAGATTTACAAGGGGAAATTGCCATTGAATAAAACTTGTGCAGCCTCCAGAATGAATTATTTTTGTTGGAGACTAGCCACCCTTCTAGGTACCTGATGATACCATGGCAATAGGTATGATTAGAAGTATGATTAGAACTATCTATCAATATATTTTATAGACCAAAATCTCCTTTGTGAGTATTTGATTCATAGCGCCTAACTCTAAAGCCCAATCTACAAACTGGATGTCTGTCCTAATCATCCAGATTCTCTTCACGCTCAATGGGGAGAAATGGGTAATTCAGAGGGTAATTCAGATTCTTGTAATCTCCAAAGGAGTATCTTAGGCAAGGTCTGGATGTGCCTAATCGTCTCCATCAATTAATAAAAGAATGAGGTGATGGGACTTGGATAACAACATTAGAAACATGAAAAACAAGGGCAAATAAATCCCACTTCATCTCAGTTTGGTTTGATATGGCACAGATGTGCAAACTTTAGCCTTCACAGCTTGCTTTTCTTTACCCTAATAGCCAAGCTCAGGAATCACTTAATGCCTCAATGTACAACAGCCGAAGACCCGTGACTATGCCATTTCTTCATCTTACTGTGTGCAAAGAAGTCTAGTAAACAGGAGTGGATTCTGCCTACACATTTTGTATTCCCCATCTCTGTAACAGGGATTTATAATCCCATTCATACCCTTAAGACATTCCTGGAAATGAGATGATGACTCTCAGTGGGTCTTCACTCCGATTAGGTAAAGGAAGTTCAATCAGTACTAACGAGTACATTCTTAGAAGATGTTTCAGCAAGCACTGTGTTCAATGAGACAGGCAACACATCACTATTCAGGCAAGGCAAACCCTGCATGGTAATCAAGACTGTGCATTTTTTTTGACAACTAATTAAGGTAGAGAGCTGTCTTTCCTGTTACTGTTGGAAGACGGTCTTTCCTTGCTCATACTAAGCAGGATCTGAACAGCAGGCAGACCTGTTCCACCTGAAGACAGATGCAGCCACTACACTAAAGCTCTTTCTTAGTAACCGCCTCACGTGTGTCAGGAATGCAATGCATCAGACGCCGCAGCCTGCACAACCATTCAGCTGGGGGATGGAATAATATCGCCGTTTTTAAGAACAGGGCTCTGGCAGGTCTCCCAGGAGGGTTCTGACAGCCGCCATCATTCATCCGCCTTTGCCACCTGAAACCGGTATTAACCATGAGGGGAAAAGTGTTCACACAGACTTAAACTTACTTAGATATTGCCGTGACACAGAAACTGAGAATACACAAAACCTGACACTGAGCAAACACCTATTTTTGGAGAACCAAACAAATCCTAAATCTGACACCAAATGACCGTAACAAATGTTGCAAAACTATATTTATTCATCACGCGTATTGTATCCAGGCAGCTAATAAGAAACAGGACTCTGTTTAAACACACAAAACCTACAACCGGAGGAGCTGTACACCTTATGTTTTACAGGAGTTATCTGCTGATTAACATCACACAGGGTAAAAGGGCACATCCAACAGCACAGCGTCTAAGGGTTGGGGGGGGAGTAGCCCGTGGGAAGTCAGTGGGCTTCTAAAACACCTGCACAAGCCTGTCATCTTCACTGTTAAGAGTGTGACCAATACCTCCTGGGCTATGAAATCTTTTACAGGCTCATTGTTTGCATCTTTCCTTACGGCCTTCTGTGCAGAAGGTGTTAAAAAAAAAATTCATCTCTATTTTAAACCCTCTGAGATTTATACCTACTGGATTTTATTCTGGGGCCTCTTGAGAAATAAAATGTTGAGAATACACATTGTGTCTCAGGAAAAAATATGCTGTCACTGCATATATTTAATATTTCTAGACTCTGAACTAAATGGATCCTAACAAAACTGAAACTGAAATTTCACTTTCAGAGGTGGCCCAGAGGATTCTCTGGGCAATTCAGATCGATGTCTTCATAGTATGCTGCCCTGTTAATTTCAGTCTTTTATAGCTAAAATGCAAAGCAGATGATTTTTTTTTAATCATATTTTCTAATTAATGAAGTTTTTGAACACTGGGAAGGAATTGTTCACAACAGTTTTGTTAAGTTGCTACTGCATTTTTTTATTGTAACAAAATCATTACACAGTGGAATAAAAAAAAATTTAAATATGACTGAATGGACACTCAAAATGCATACCATTTTATTCCTAAAAATATGTTTCAGGGTCTTTTGCTTGGGGAAATTGAGACTTTATTTACTTTTATTTTAAGGAAAGCAGGAGGGAAGATAAAAGAACGTTTTTCTACAAAGTGTGACACAATGTATTCCTCTCCCCAGGGTAAAGAGCATGGAAGGTTTCCTTTTCCAGACTGGGTGCACACTCATCCACTTATCTATGCAGCCACTATACTGTACTTGAATGTAAATCACTTGCAAAATGCCACGGCCAATTTCTCTGTTGCCTTTCTCCATAGTATGCATGTGCATTATGTATTATATGGTTAATAGTGCATCATCTCCCTTGTGGAAAACCAAGCAAACTTCCACGTCCTCCTGAAAGAAAATGTGGAATTATTTTATCCACGTCCAGCCGGGTCAGGCTGCAGCATGTTCTCGGGAGGAATTCCAGCTGAATGAAGGCAGCGCTGTGCTGTGCGCGGTGGATACAGAGGTACTCGAGGCAGCTCGAGCGCAGGAGGTAGTGTGGCTATATCAGCACGGTGCTCTCTGTAGACTAATTAGTCCTGCTAAGAAGCAGGATGTAACAGTCCCAGCTAAATGCTTTGAGGTACCTCACAAGTGAGGTGATGCACATCTGCGTGGTTCCTGCCTTCCCCTTGGGCTGCGCTGAACCCTGCTGAGAAGACCTTCTGCCTGAAACCCAGGGACCTCTAACATCCACAAGCTGGAAAGCGTAAGGGAATCTACTTTATCAAGCTCCCACGGAGAAGCTCAGTGGTTTGCCCAAGATTGGACAGCAGGACAGGGGCAATCCTAGGGAGAGAGCCCAGGAAGGCCCGGGAGCTTGTTTCCATTGCTCCAGTGCTGCTGTCTCAAGGCACAGGCCCCAGAGCCGAATACCACCGTGGTGTTGGCATTAATGCACATGCATATGTGGTGTCTGAGACCATGGGGATGCTTATGCACTTTAGCTCACCAAGGGAATACATACACTCCTTTCTGGGGGTGAGACATCAACCTTGAAGCGGGAGAAAAATACTGGAAAGAACCAGCAGCTCTGGGCGCTGGGCAGAACTTCAACAGCCAGAATGCAAAAGTACAGAAAGAACTGCTAGCATTTTAGCCTACAAGACACACACAAAGTAAAGATGGCGAAGATGAAACTTAAAGAAGTGCTTTGCCCAGCATTGTACAAAGACAAATGGGAATGAAGGTGAAGAATAAGAATACCAGAGCTTACACCATGTTGCATTGTCCTCCAGATAGTCCTCTGGGAAGCAAGAGGGAAACAGATTCAGGGAACAGAAAAACAAACAAAACAAAACAAAATAAACCACAGGTTATACCAAACAGGCAACCACAGAGAAGATAACGAGTCTTTATAAGCAGTTGATTTTAAATGAGAAATCTTAGATTGTGCTCTACAGAAGCAGCTGAGATCAGTGGTTAAAATTATTTAGTTTCTGACAATATGTATCTTACTGAACTTCAGATGTAATTGCTAGATGCCTAGCTTAAGGTTGCTATTTTTTGGCACTTTGTTGTAGAGGGGTAGGGAATGATTCCTCTGAGCTGTTTAAATATATATTTTAGGATGAGATGAATTGTGCTTTAGAAATATTTGATCTCAATTCGGTTGCCTAAACCTATGTTTAGACAACTGAACAAAGACCTTTATTTCTCTCTGTTAACAATAAAAACTACAATCATCTAGACTTCAAATCTAGATCGCTGGTTACGTGTATCTACACTATGGATACCTATATTGAATCAGGAAACTCCTCATTTTTGCTTCTGTTACAGTCAGTAGAGAAACAGGATGGAATCCAGTTACCTAAATATGGGCATAGAAAGTGAATTTAGTAGCTCTGAGGTATTCCTTCTTACTTCCAGCCAGGTATCCTGTAACTTTACTTTCACATTTGGACATCTTGAAGACCACGGGCATCTCAAATAGCATTAGGTGACTATGATTATGTAGCTGAATTCCACCCAGAGGGACCTGCAGAAAAAAGCTGGGGCTCAGTTCTGTTCTACATCTTTGTTGCCACATAACAGGCATGCTCTAGGGTGTCCTACATGGCCTTCAACTGCCAGTCCAAGAGGGCATGGGCATCCCGCAGGATTGTCCTATCTGCCAGCCCAATTAGATGTCATATACTCCGAGGCATCTCAGTGTCGCATATCTACATGTAGATATCTTGGTTGAGCCTTTAATTTCCCAATCTGTGAGAGGTGTCTGTGCCAGATGGGGTGAATCACTCTCCAAAGATGTGTGTCTCTCTCCACTGACTTCAGAAAGAGCCTGGCTTTTAGGCCCTGTGCTGTGAAGACGTGATTGAATTGCCTGAGCATACGTATCTCGAATAGCTTGAGATGCTGCGGTGTATTCTACTTGCCTGCTCCAGAATTATATTGGTCTCCTCTAGTCCTGTGCCATATCTGCCAGTCCCATGTTTAAGATGCTCTGGGGTGTCTCAGATGGTGCTTTACATCTATGCTTAGACAACTCTCTCAAGCTCTGTGTAACTTCATAAATAAATCTGATGTGTTTTAAACCATCTGTACCACTTCTTTTGCGGGATATTTAATTTTTTTGGGTCACATTTCTCGCAATTTATTTTGATCTGTTTCTTGCTTATTAAGCCTTACTGGTTACAGCTATGACAATAACACAGGGAAACTGCTCTCCTTGGAACAGAATAGCTGGATTAATCACATAAGTTCAGGCAAGGATGAAGGAGCACTTTCTTAGAAGGGCTCAGTACCCGATGATTTCAATGTAGGATTCTTATGAGGGATGCTTTGTGCAAGGTACCTCATAAAATATGCTCACCTGGATTAAGTTTATAAATATGAGCAGGTTTCATATGTTGGATATGAGCAGGAATAAAAAAAAAATGTTTCAGATATGTTACTTGTTTGTATAAGATTGAGATGCAGAGGAAATCTTTTTTAAACTTGGTCTCTTCTGAGGGCATGCTGTCAAAGACAGATGAAAGCAGAATTGTTTGTCATTTCTTTTGAGGTTTACATAGCTGCATGTTTGGACTTTGCAATGACAGCTTAAAGTTAAGTGGTCTGACAGTGTTTTCTGAATACAAACTCCAGAACAGACTTCTAAAAGCACTAATGTAAGACTGAATAGTCAGCTGACTCACAAGGAAAGATTTTTTTCTTGTACTTATAATAACCAAGAGGGTCTTTAACTGTTTGACACGACTATCAAAATACTAATATTGCTGTATGTTTTTATTAAGCAAGCAATAGAAAATGATCAGTGTGCAGACTGGAAAACTCCTGTGAGGGGGATTCTCCTTATGTCCTGTTAGCATTGCAAAGGTTAGGAGGATCTAAGAGAAGCTGGTACTCCAGGCTCTGTCTATAGTTAATGAAGAGAGATACGTGATTCAGGGAATGATTCTGCACATTAAACGCTGAGGATCTAATATAGAGAGGTTGAATGGTGTCCTTGCGAGGCAGGAGTGCGGCATTTATATCCTTCTGGGTAAAATTCCCCACGTTGGTGTGACATGCAGGCAGTGACCTTTCCCAAGTGCTGCTAAGGGATTACAGCTCTGAAAGAAGGCCTTCTGCTCTAATCCACGTAAACAGCCCTTCCTTGCTCCAGCTGAGGTCAGTGGCCATCTCTAACTCAAGGGATTGTTGATCTCAACCCAAAAGGAGATAACACATGCATCACTGCCATTTGGAGATGGATTTGATACCAACTCTCATCGTTAACGGGCCATGAATAGTTATTATTTTAAATATCACCAGCAAGAAAAACAAATAGGTATTTGGCTTGAACGCTTTTTAAAGTAACGGAAGCAATGCTAAGCCCCTTGTTTTTTTCTGAAATAATGTGTGAACAAACCTAGCTAAATCATATGGAGACAAGTTCCCTTTTGAAAGCCTACAAGTTATTATCAGTGAGTTACAAAGGATTATCTGCATTGGCAATTTTCATTAGTTACAGCCTTTAAAGGCCAGCAGCATATGACACATCTCTGCTTTATTCAGGATACGGCTCAGTATTTTGAAACCTTTTAGTTTAAAAAAGATATTAATGTGTTTAGAAGTATTCTCACTATGTGACTATGGAATGTCTCTTAAACCTTCCATTTTCATTGCACAAATGCTTGAACTGTCCTCACAACATAAGAGTAACCGAAGACGAACTGTGCCACCGGCCTTCCTTTTTGTGTACTTCCTCCCACTTCCGCCGTTTGCAGCCTTCAGCTCTGTCTGGAGCATGACTGAAACCTACAGGCTTTGGTGACCTTTCACTTTACCTTAACCAATTCTAGATCAAGATCCAGGCCTCTGCACTGAGCAATACACAAGGCCTGGTTCTGCCAATCTAAAGTGAAAGGGTAAAATTAAGAACCGGTCAAATAAGAATTGAGCATTACCAGCCAGATTTTTAGCCTGAGGTGCTACACTGAGTTATGAATCTGCTGTGGTAGAAAGACCTAAGTCTACAATGGAGGTAAACATCTTCTTTTCTGTTTCTTTTTTTTTAATGATAACTAGGCTACACTGTTTCCAGAAGAGCAGAGAACTAACAAACATTGCTTTTTGCTGCAGGGTAACGCCATGTCCTGACTAGAAATGCCACTGTATTTTTGTAGTTGAATTGCAATGAAGATTGACAGAATACAGTACATAGATGGAATACAGCATAGATAGAGGTGACTGGGAAGACTTGGTGTTGTGAAAGACTACTGTGATCGTCAAAGGAATGTGCTGAATGGTGGTGCCAAGGAGATACCCAGGTCCTTATCTGAATTAGTATACATGGGTTCCTGCTCAGCAATTTCAGCTGCATGTTGGAGAAACCTGTAGACATTTTAGGCTCATGATCAGAGCCATAGCAAGGCACAAGACATTTTGGTGCCCTAGTGCAGCCAGCACCTGCGGGAGTACCCAGCGGGGGTGCAGCTCACCGAAACCTCGTACCCCCAGCTAACAGTGGCTGTTTCCAGCTGGGTGCTTCCCTCCCCTCACTCTTGTTATGGCCCTGAGCACGACTCTTATCTGAAAGACAGACCAATGCTGGGCAAGTGTTCAGCAATAAGCTCAGCAAGCGGAGGGTATGAGATACAGTCTGGTTTAATTCAGACGCTTTAAAACCCTTTAATTTTGCTCATTGGCTTTACCTTGAGGTGATTGCTGAGACAGTATTAACAGCTTATAATAATTAGCCCACTATAAATTTATAGGTGTATAAATAGCAGGGACGTTGAAGTCTGAAATGTGAATCCAATGACTGGTAGTAAAGAAAATAATCTTCTGTTAAAGTCTTGTTTTCAAAATGATTGAATAAAAGCAAGATTAATGATCATTGAAGTTTTAGCTGATACAAGTCAATTTTTGAGAGGCATGGAAATAAAGCAGTAGTAATTTTTTAATTAAGTAAAGAAGTGGAACAAATCAACGTGCCTTTGCAAGCGTATATGTTAAAGAACTAGCTGCTAAAAATTGCTATAATACATAAAAAAAGTTTTAATCAAATACAAAAAATTAAAATATTGCTGTAGATCACTTTTCAAAGAGAATTTATACTGCAAAGTACCTGTTGTGGCTCATCTGTTTTTTGGCCTGCAGGAAAGAGCTTATTCACTTCTAACATTTCTAATGCATAAAAACTGAGTCATATTGTTCTCCTGCAATGTAATCCTGTACCATTTCCAATGGAGAAAAAAAAGGTTTATGGAATGCTGGAACAGCTGGCATAGAAACTATCTAGAGTGATCATGAAATTATTAAAAAAAACATTGTCAGGAGATTACCACTCTTCTGCTATATTACCAAACTATATCTACTAATTTGAAAATGGAATATATTTTGCCTTACCAGCCTATCCAAACTTGTGCCAGCAGCAGTTGTAGGTCGCTCCTCTGGGTTATATGGTCTAAACCGGGTATTGAAGTTTTCAGGGACAGAACGGGAAGATCTCAGGGCAGGTGCTGGTTTAGGTTGGCCACATCCTTGGAAAACCTGAAAAAGACATTGTAGGTTATATGAAAATCATTAAAAAAGGAAAGCTGGTATTTTATAGCCTCTTTATTCTCTCTTTCATATATTTGAAACTAGCTTTGATTGACAGTTTGACAATAGTGAATGGAACACTTCAACTGCATTAAAAATCAGGTTAATAATTAAGCATTATTAATTACTTGGTGAAGGTATGAAAACATATAGGGACCTTACAACCCCCTTAATTTAGGAAGGTGATTATTGTAAGAAGTTACCATCTGAAAGCATTAATTGCTCTCTTTCCAGGAAGAGAAATGAGCAAAAAGAAGTCCTTTGTGGCAGGACTTAGTTGATAATTGTTTTAGTTTTTGTTAAAATGTGGTATTTACCCAGAATCACAGCTCATTCATAATCCCTACTCACAGCTCTTCCTGCCTTGTAATTTTGTAGTCTCAGATAAAAGGTCAATAATGAAATATTCTCACAACTGGATTACTTACTTATTCCCTACCAATTTCTACCTAGAAGAGGGGCAAAGCATATTGAGTGGGCAATAGTGAGAATTATTTTCTGCTAGTGTGTTTGTTTTCTAGGTATACAAAATAATGTTCAGGGTTATGAAATTTTTCATATACTTCAATTTGGAGAAAAGTTTCAGTAGTGTTTATCTTGTGGATACTCAAGGACACTGAGGACACTTTTGACTACTGAATATCAAGTATATAACCCAGAGGAACTCTCACAGTAGTTGCTCAGCTGAAAGGAGATGGAATATTCACAGAGTTAAATTTTTCAAGTGCTCTGATGAAGTAGGATCCTAGTGTTTGCCTTCATACCAACTTTTTCAGTTCTGGGATCATCTTTCTTTTTTCTGACCATTGTATTTTGGCTGTTTCAACATTTTGCCTCCTTTCAGAAGAAAAAAAAAAAATTAAATGTCAGAATTTCTTTTAAGATATATTTTACAAAACCCTAACGCCAGACACATCTGTCTGAATGAGGTTTGTGGAGGTGAAAACTCTTATGCAGGTGCTGTATTTTGTTTGTAGGACTGGATTATTCCTTTTTGTGTGGCAGATAAGCTAACAGCTGTGTTGTGAGCCAGCAATCAAAAAGACTCATGTTTCCCTTTTACACTTTTAGATTTTCTGCCGTGAGTGGTTCTCTCTGAAGTAGCCACGGATGTTGTGACTTTTGTTGCTTTCAGGATGCATTACAATTGGCTCTTAGTTAGGTTTCCTGATGTTAATTTAGAGGCCCCAAATGATTCAAAATTTCTTGAAACTGATTCAAACTAATTTTATGTCCAATCATCAAGTCTGGTTTGGCTCAAAGTCCAGCAAGTCAGCTGTTGTACGGTTATCGGGATTTTTAATTTATGAGTGGAATATTGCCTGGTCTGGTTTGAGAATATCTGTAAGATTTTTTAAATAGTCTCTAGCTTCCCTAGTCAGGAGGACCATTGGACAATAAATTAATTAAATCAAACAGGAAAGATGATTTTTAGCTTGTAAAGTTCTAAATACTTCACCAGGAAAGAAATCAGCTAAGATTAATGTTCCGAATTTACACATGATTGTGTATGATACACAATGTACAAATTAAAGGCTCAAATATATATGTTGGCGGCATCAGTTATACTTACAAAACTTTACTGATATTCCTTCTGACAAAAGATAAATTATGTGCAAAAACCAAACCCATTTATTTAGACTTCTATGAAATGTAGTCAATTAATCCCATGTAGTCAATTAATGAATCAGGTGTTTTCTTACAAAACCAGCAACAATTATCCAAAACATGCAACTTGACTCTCAAGAGAAAGGAAAATGAGGGCACTGAATCTTCTCCTTAAATTTCACAGTGTGGGACTGTTAGTCTACTTGTATGACCACATGGAGTAACAGTGAGTCTGCATAATTTATATTTCATTTTTCTTATGACATGCTGAAAAAAACTCAACATAGAATTTGTGGCATTTAGCTTCATACAAATAGTTGTAGCAAGTAGTTTTGTATGAGCAAATTTACATGCAGCCAGATAATAATAGAGATGGAAACTAGACAGCAAATTTACATCACAGAAGAAGAAATAATTTATTTTTTAAATGACCTGGCAGAAATGCAGTGAAGTTACAATATTCAGTAACTAAATTTTGAGTGCAAAAGAGACATTTTCTAATTTGCATCCAGGTATTAACTGACAGAACAGAAAATGTAAAGATGATACTTGAAATTAACACATGCCTCCTAAGAAGCAGCGTATTAAATTCTTCACAATGCTGCTCAGAGATACCGAGCAATTTCTGGAAAAATATTCACATTTCATTATGTATGCTGTGAATTGGCAGCCTAAATCCACTCCCTTTAAAAAAATGCATTTTATATATAATTGGTGTAGTCCATCTCATCTGAATTTAGACAAGGGATTCCATTTGAAATTAAGAAACATCTAGGTGTGTACATGTAAACGTCTACATTTAAGCTAAACATCTAAGCTCCCATTTTAGACAGTGTCAAAAGCTCCCTTCAGTTGCTCTCACGTCAGAATTTATAATAGTTTGTGATGTCCTGAGATATCCGAGACATCCGTTAAGACTGTCTTAACACAAGACCATTCCCCACTGAACTGCAACTAAAGCTCAAATGGGCTATTCTAGGGTGTTCCAAAGAGCACCAGACCTCTAAGGTCAGGGATATGAACGAAGCCACAAGATCAAGTCAACAGAGCCGCTAAAGAACTACATCTTCGGAGTCGACTAAATGGAGGTATCTACTTCAGGACCAGGAAGTAGAGACTGTAAAAAAAGAGTCCTTTTCCCAGGAGGACTCACAGTTTTGAATCCTAGCAGATAGAATTTGTTCTCTCTGAAACCTTGAGTCATACTATTATTTAGACATGTGCTAGTGCTCAGTGTTTCCTATTGAGTGTCTCTATATGACTCTGCTCCACCGACTCTCATCTTCAGATAGAGTAGCATTGATTTTTTCCTGAAGTGCCATTATATTTTTCCTGCACAGGGCTCTGGAAAGAACACAGATAAATGTTTTGTTAATATGAAACGCAGGGGCTATTTTAAGAAGAACCTTGGATGTAGTTTTACGAAGATTTCCTCCTTATAAATAATGCATAGGTAGTCTGCTATGTCATGGAGCTCATTCATCTATTTAGCTGAAGTAATTGCTGAAAAAGAACATATATCTATAGGTTAAAATGCCACATCCATCAGCTCAGACAAAAGTAGATTTAAGACTTACTAAGGGGAGACTCAGTTATGGGATAGCCTTTATGAAAGTGGAAAAATCTTGGCACGGCACCCAAAGGACACTTACAGCAGCCAAGCATATCTGTATACAACCAGACTGTTCAAACGCAGAAAATAGTCCAGTATGTTGTGTTTTGAGTAGCAATGAAGACAAAATTTTGCCAATGCAACCAGATTAGGAACTTTCTCCATTTTGAAGAAAAATTGATGTTATAACATATTTTCTGCTGTTTGTTGGGTTTTTCTCCACTTCTTGTGAACAAGCAATCTCTGCAGATGTCAACTAGTTAACATTCATATTGTTAAAATGGAACAGATGTAGGACTTACGCTTTGACTTGAAGCAGGAATCAAAGGTAATGGTACTGACAGCCTTATGGGAAGATTGTGAAGGCCCCCAAACATGTTGGTTTTGGCCAGGACTGAAATAAGCATTTGTATGTTATGACTCTCTGAATATGACTCACTGAATTACCTCAGAGAGAATGAGAATAAGAATAAGGTGAATGTAGGCTATGACTAAGTCTTGGATATGAGCTGAGCCATGGGAAACAAAATACAGAATACAAAACTTTTACCTGAGAAATAATCAAGCTGATGCCGAGCACTGAGTTTGGCACTATAATGTTCAAATACCAAAGATGCATCACTGGCGAATAACAAAGAGATTTCAATAATGGAGAAAACATGTCTCAGACATTATCAGGAGAAACCCAAGGAATATCTATTGCAAACTGTCTTCTACCAGAAGCAACCTTCAGGGAACACCACTGAAGTCTGAGTAGACCCCGATTGCAAAGGCTACTCTTAAAAAGTGCTGATGCCTTGGGATGCATCTCAGGCAGCCTGGACTGATCGTTTTTGCACTCTGTGTATTTTGGTTTGCAGAAGGCACCCTGTCAGAATGCCTGCAGGTGGTAGATGATGAACCTATGGAAGCCGGTTTTGATGATCTTCAGTCCTTACCTTTCTTTTGGAGAAGGGAACCTCCGGTCTGATTCAGAGCACGTAGATTCCTCTAGCAGAAAGACCTTGGGGTCTGACTTTCTAGACCACTGCTCCTTTTTGAAAAGCATCTCCAGAGATTGCAGCTGTCAGGAATGTGACTTTCCCTGAGGCAAAATAAGGACCGTGTGTGGCTGTTGTTCAGGGACATGACAGCCACACAAGGTGAGCAGAATATGAAGCCTAGAAGTCAGACTTTCTAGGCAGCCAGTGCTGAATTCAGGCTGCAGAGAAATATCAAGAAAACAGAGAAAGATTCCAGCCTCGGGATGAATTGGAGGATCTTAACACAATGCTAGTGTCAGGTTAATGTGAACTGTGCTAAAAGAATCAACCACAATCAGCACACAAACAAGAGAAGTTAACGGCCTAGGAACAGAGATGCTCCATTTTGTACAGTGACAGGTACTGGATATGGCTGAGTCTGTGTGTCCTTGGTTGGACGTACAAAGATAGAAGAGGTACATGTGGCACCTCTATAATTCTCTGTCTGGATATTGATGTGCAGCCATCAAGAGTGGAAGACAGAGGGTTTGTGTCTTCCAAGGAAATGAAAGACAAGACGTGAACTCAAGCAATAAGCCCTGACTGCCTGCACTGATTAATTGTTAACTCATTGGCTTTTTCTTGGACTGCTCCAACTTGCTCTTTGCAGAATGAAACAGCTCCAGAGAAGGTAGCTCTCAGCAGTATAGAAATGAATCAGGCTGTGACACTTTGGCCTCAAGACCAGGCACTGGGCCTTGTCCCCCTTTTATTTATTAGTATAACTGTAACCATGAAGACTATTTCTCAGAAGAATAGTGCTGAATAGGAGGTGCATATTTATAGAAAAAAGATATTGGACAAACCCCTCAGTGCTACATCAAGTGAAGAATGGAGGGACAAACCACAAAAATAGGGACTTAAGAAATTAATGATGTATTTTTCTGCTGATGTCTAAAACCGAAAACTTCCATGATTCACATAAGAGCATCCATTTTTACTTATTTTTATGCATTTATGTTGGAAAGCATACATTGTTGCTCACTTAATTTTGCCTCCATATGCAGAGTAATGTACAGTCAATGTGTTGTATCAAACATACTTCTATTTTTCTCCAATAAATGTCAATATATAATTGCAGCTGGTATAATACCAAACATCATCTTGTGATACAAAGACAAATTGATGGTGCAATTTAATGTGAATGGCTTTTGGAATAGGGCAATTTTATATAAATATTTGAAACAGAAGAGGGATGGATTTTAGATTAAATGAACTCTGGGTCTTCTACCTGCAGAGAGGATGAGATTAGTGAGAGGTCCTTGAAGAATAAATTGTTCGTTTTCATTTGTTGCATTCCTCTTAAAAAAGAAACGACATTATACAATGGCCCAAAATTCTACTGAACACAGCAGAGAACCTCCTCCCAGGCATGAGCCAGATTTTTAGGTAGAAAAAGCTGTATGTCAGTGGTGAAGAATAATCTATGTGTGTGGGTGTTGCAGGCATAACATTATTAGTGCTTCGTCATATTCCCACTGTAGAAACGCACTGCTTGACTTGTGGAAAAATAGCTGTGATTCCTAGCCACCACATTTTCAGTGGGTGCAGTCGAATGCAAGGTACAAAATTGTTTGAAGAAAGAGAAAATAGTGAGATTTCGGCACCCTGCCTGAAGCTTTCTGAGCGGCGTCTCAGAATAACTGACAAGCGTGGCTTTTCTCCTACAGTAGCTCTGCAATTGCATTCCATGCACCCCATTACATCTGGCAAGGTATCTGTCATTTTCACTGAAGGTCTAAGTGGTCAATATATATAAGGGGGAAAAATTAGACGACAAATGACTGATTCGAAGTCTGCTCATATATCATCTCTACAGATCTGACATGACATTGGAGACACAGCACGAAACCCAAAGTCTTTGCCTTCTTACACTTTTCTTTAAGAATAAAGCATTTCCATGGTTTAGGACCTGAAAAAAAGATGGATATAACCTAGGAAAACAAGGAAATCACATTTCAGGAGAATAATGGTCTACACAGAAATGTACAAAAACCTCTCAAGGATAGACAGCTCTGTTACCTATGAAAATAAAATAAATTTCACTGATATAATTTTGTTTCTGTTTCTCAAGATTTTAAAAAATATTGGCCAAGGTTTCTCTTAGAAGAAAAACTTTACATTGCAAATGGAATTGCTGTGAGTTATTAATCTTTACAGCAAATAAAATATTTCTGAGGGACAGGAGAAACAGTCTGCTCTGCTACAAATGAGTAGTGAGATGAGCTTGTGCCAAGGTGATGTCATTGGACTCTGGCAGGCGACGCAGCTTCCCAACTAATGGAAAAACTATGAGAACTGAGCAAGTAAAAAAGGAAAATGAAATACACCTGAGCCTTGGGTGAGTTTTCAGTGAAAATATTTTTTGTTTCCTTTTTTGAGGCACAGTCTGAGTTTGCTGAAGCCTTTAATTCCCAAAATATTCGAGAGAATTTGGCTGTTAAATGCCTTGATCGCTGCTGCCAGAACAAAGTCTCATCGCACAGGATGTAGACCGCTTTTAAAATCTGAGTAACTTCATGTAGGTTGAAAGTAAAAAGCATCTTGAAGGAAATCCTTAGCAACCTGCAGCGCTGGGGCCGTAAAAAGCATCTAATTTTGGGCTGGCAGGAAGAATATTAACCTCAGCCTCCTGCTTTTTGTCCTCACATTTTTTCCCAGCTACGGCAGCTTCCTTCCAAGCAAAGGAAATTCACTGGCTTGGATGGCAGTCTAGCCAGCACCTAACTGTCTACTGGGAGATCAATGGGAGGCAGAAACTCCTAATGCCGAGAACCTGGAAAACCGTTGACTTTAGATTTTGAGCTGCAGTGCACTGATGAATATTAAGGAAGAGCCATTAGCTGTTGACTGTTGGCTCAACAGCACCTGCTACTGAATCCAAAGGATCTTATTAACGTGGGGTTCAGAGGTGGTGGTGATTTGTGTATACACAAACACGCTAAAAATGGAAAGGAGGAAGCTGGTGTCATTAAGTCTGTTTATCTTCATGTCAGAATCCAGACAAAACTCTATCAAACTGAGGTCTGGTAATCAGAGACTGTCCAATGTAATGATATTTCCCTTGAGTGGCTATTAAAGGAGGTTAAAGGGAACATTTTGTGTATTCACCTCAAACACACTGTGCTTCAGTCTGACCTAGACAGATCAAAATGTGCTTGGAAGTTATTATGGAGAATCGCAGATGAGACAGAAGCAGAAGTTACCAAAAGGCTCTGCTTACAGAGTTACAGCTAATTTTCAGCACTCTGTTTTCCTTAAATCTTTTACAGCTATTAATCTGGAGTTTACTAAATGGTACCTTTCTCCCTGCCGCTCCCTTTTGAAAACTTCTAGCTTGTTTCACTACACAAAGGATGCAAAGGCAACCTGGTGAACTGTTGAACAAGCAAACACAATTTCTAGTGGTCTGGATAATCTTTCTAAAAGTCTGGACAGAAAAACAGTGTAGATGTTTTTTCCCCTGCTTGTGACATTCAGCAACAGAGAAGGCGCGAGTCACACAGTACCTTTGCCGACACCTGCATGCTGTTTTCTTGCATGTTCATGATGGCTTCGGAAATCTTGACATCAATAGGATCCATGACTGATTCAATGTTGAATGGTCCCTCTAATCTCTCCGCTACCAGAAGCATAGCATCTGTTAAAACACAAAGCAGCCATTCCCTTAAAGAAGGGATACTTTTGGGTGCCTCAGACGGACCAGCATTGCCAGCCAGAGGCGTGGGTACCGAGCGCTCCCGGGCAGGAGCCGCGGGGATGTGTGGCAGCAGGACCGTGAAGCCCGTGGTGCAGTTTCTCAGCTGTCAAAACTATCTTCCCCTACCACTGCCACCACAGAAAGAAGAATAAAGACTGTAAAAGCTGGATTAATAATAGTTGCCACAGCATTATCAAGCTTGGGGTAAAATTATTTTCCACGGCGTCGCACCACTCGAAGCAGCCAGTGCTCTGAAGTGTACTTGTGTAGTCTCCTTCCTGCGAAAAAGCAGGATGATCGAAATGAATCCCTGGGGTATGTTCTTAGAGTTTGTGTGAAATGATGAAAACTTTGATATGATATATCAGGGTGTTATAATTAAAGCAGCTGTTCTTTCTGACCTTAATGATCTCATTTTCTTGCAATATGAACAGCAGATGAATATTGGATTTCTGCCATAGCGTATAGGTATAAACCATGTTTGCCTTGCTACATTTTCAAAACATGGTTGAAAGTTGTATGCAGAAAAATATATTCTTTGTATGTTTTGGATTTTAAAAACAATTGCTTGCTTAGTTTACATTAGAGCCCCTCTCCAAAATAATTTTATCTTTTTGTGTTCGTTAACAGGTGAAAACCAAGCCACTGAAAAGAAATTAATAACAGTAAAAAAGGTTTTGCCATATGTTTGTCTACGCACAGACACAGAGTCATTACAATTTCTGTGTCAATAGCCATACGATAAACTGGATTTATACTATACCTTTGAACATCATATTTGATCCTTGTCTCATATGTTCGCACCTAAAATTTTCAGCATCTAATTAGCTTTGAACAGATGCCACTTGCAATTTTAACATGATAAATAAAAATCGTCACATGCTCTTTTCTTTATCACTCAGGCTCAGGCTCCAAAAGGTGTTAATCAGACTTCCTTCCAAAACAGACCCCACGCATGCTTTAGTGTTGTAAGCACGAGTCCCACGGCAACTATGTGGGGAAGGCACAGAGCACCCCGTAGCCCCGACCGTTAGCTCTGCACTTGGCTGGGGAGTCCCAGGACTTCTTTCCAGCCTGCGTGGCCACCTTCTCCCTCCCCACAGGAGAGGCTGATGTCTCACCCTGGCAGCTGAGACACTGACACCCATGCACAGCCTGACATGAGGGTTGCAATATGTTGATGTATGCAGTCAGCGCATGCTTAAAAATCCCACGGAAACTAAAATTACTTGGCACGTAGTACCTAAGCACTTTTGCAAATTCAGGTCTAATGTTCCACAGTACTTTTAGTCTGGAAAGTGTGTAATGCGTTATTTGGAGTGGGGCGTATAGCACTGTTGCTAACTGTGAGAAACAGTGAGATGATAGGAATTCAGTTTCAGACAGAGGTATTATTTTGGCTCTACATTATTTTAAAATTCTTTTGTTTAAACCCTTGTCCAGTGGGAAACTCAGTGAAAACAGCACCTAACTCTGATAAAGGCAACAAAACAGTTTTCCTACGCACACACACATACACATGCACATGCATACACTTAAAGATTCCTGCAATAAGTTAGCAATTTTTCCACATGCAAAGAGAAATTGTAAGTGTGGTCTAGAATAAAGGATTTTCTTCCTCACACGTTCGGAATGACTTTTATAACATGTTTATGCCTCTGCCCTTTGTGAGTAATGTGCTCAGCCTAAATCCTAGCTGCCACAAGTACTGGGCATTGTTATGGCACAGGTCTTGGTCACTGGATTTTGGTGGTTTAGTCCAGGTTAGGGTTAAGATTAAAGTTAATGCATAAAACAGTCACAAGGCTTTTGTACGTTTTTGCTTGTTTTGTTTTGGATTGGTTTGTTTTGGTTTGGGTTTTTTGATAGAAGTAGCCCACAGTTTAAGTTAAGGACAGGGTGCCGCTGTGTACCGGCACACTTTTGTTTGGGAACCAGCAGGTTGGACAAGTCTAGTGTTAAGCTCAAGTACATGTTTGGGATGATGGACTGTATTGAAGTGGAGTTTGGTAAATAGGTAACTGCTGGAGACCCTTCATGAGAACAAGTGGTGGCTTGAGTCTACTTGATGCTTCTTCGGATGGTATGGGGCACTAGTTCTGAATTAAATCTTGAAGTAGGATCTACATGGCAGAAAAGTGCATTGTCCTTAACTGAAAAAGAACCACAGCTTTAATTGTAAGAACAGCCTTTCCTCAAGCAAAGGACTTTCAACTTCAAAAGAAAATAGTTCTAGGACATGCAGACTAGAGATCTGTGCCTGGCTTAGACAGTTTGTATCTTTAGAAAAAACATCTTCTAGTTCATCCCCTTCTATTTTATGAACCTTAACCCTATCCATGGGCTTAGTCTTTCCACTGGAAGTGGGCAAAGGCTGAGAAAAGTGGGTAATTCCTGGCTGCCAAAGGTCTCTGTAAGCTTTGTGCTATGTTGAGCTTCCTTGTTTCATATAGTATGGTATAGGTCTGATGGTGGGTTCAAGAGCTTGGGTTCAAGTTCAGGATAGAGTCAAGTTTATGTGTCAATCAATTGCATGTGCTACAGCTTTATGCTAAAAAAAAGGGAGAGGAGAGGAGAGGAGAGGAGAGGAGAGGAGAGGAGAGGAGAGGAGAGGAGAGGAGAGGAGAGGAGAGGAGAGGAGAGGAGAGGGGAGGGGAGGGGAGGGGAGGGGAGGGGAGGGAGGAGAGGAGAGGAGAGGAGAGGAGAGGAGAGGAGAGGAGTGAGAGGAGAGGAGAGGAGAGGAGAGGAAGAGAGGAGAGGAGAGGAGGAGAGGAGAGGAGAGGAGAGGAGAGGAGAGGAGAGGAGAGGAGAGGAGAGGAGAGGAGAGGAAGGAAGGGAAGAAGAAAAGAAAAGAAAAGAAAAGAAAAGAAAAGAAAAGAAAAGAAAAGAAAAGAAAAGAAAAGAAAAGAAAAGAAAAGAAAAGAAAAGAAAAGAAAAGAAAAGAAAAGAAAAGAAAAGAAAAGAAAAGAAAAGAAAAGAAAAAGAAAAGAAAAGAAAAGAAAAGAAAAAAGATCAAAATCAAGCAGTATATCCCAGATTGTGCATATTCTTTAATTGCGATCTCCTTCTCTGGCTTGGAATGCCTCTGGACCACTCCAGGCAGCTATTCACAACACAAATCTGTGGAGAAGCTAGCCTGAAGCCATGAGGCCATTAGTAAACAGTATCATTCGACCTTGGAGCCTGGCAATCTTTTATTTGTTTAGGACTGTAGGAATATGGCTAGGAACCAGTGGCTTAAGGTAAAACTGTGTTCTGAAATATCCATACCTTTATTGATGACAGATACATCTTTATGTCAGCAGTCTGTATTTTTGGTTTGGAGCTAGAATGTGGGACAACACTAGTGTTAAACTAGAGGCCTATACAGGGACATATTTGAAGAGGCAGAGTCTGAGAAATGGATTAAATGCTGGGATGAGAGAGGCTTGAAGGGCTAAGGTAAAACAGGTTCCTCCTGCAACTTTATTTCGGAGGCTAACACAAGTTGTGAGTTAAGGCCCTTTTTAGGGCCCAGCTCAGCCTAGAAGTGTTGGGAATTGAACAGTTCAGATGAGCTCTTGCACAAAGGGAAAACTAATGTTTTTTGAGGACGCATTTTATCTTCTTCAGTTGCAGCAGGTGTGTGGGGCCATGGCTGATTTAGCAGTGACTGGGCTGCTGGGTTACTCCTGTCTCCTGGTAGGAGTACTACAAGCTCAGTCATGCAAAAGAGGATGAGCAAGTGCCGCTTCTGTGAACTCCAAAATGAGTTTCTTAGCCTCTGTCTGACTGAGCTCTTCCTTCTACCCTTTCTCTAACCCTTGTGTTGTCCCTAATATTAAGTCACACCTATCCAGATGATATCTGACAGCCCTAGACTGAGAGAAGCCATGAAGAGCATGGCAGCCATATTACTGTGGGTGTGCAGGCCCCTTGGGAACATAATCACCACTGTAGTTAATTAGCTTCTATCTACTGATTTTTTGAGTTAGCCCTCAGATTAAAATTCAGAATGAATTTCCTATCCTTAACATTGATCTCTAGAATAAAACAACCCACCGTGTGTTGTCTTCAGGTGAATTTCTCCTTTGGAAAACATCCCCTCAGCTCATTAGGTTGCATCCTTTTGTTTGCCAACCCCAACCCTCACTCCAGTGCTAAACCTTATTATTCACTCGCACAATTCTATATGAACACATGCAAGATATACACACCAAGTATCCTATGCAACTGATTGAAATAAAAGCTGTTAGGTTGAATATAGTAAAAATCAGATGAAATGTAATGTTCTGAGATCTATGACAGGGCAGTCACAATGATATAAAGGTGCTTCCCACGCTGTAACTCTTCAAATCTATAATCATGTAACAACAAAAAAACACTCTGTTGTCTGAAGTATCCTTTTTTTCTCCTAAAAAAATGTTATGAATATTATTACAGGAGAAGCTGTAAAGCTTTCAAAATGAAATTAATAAAACCTATATGCCTCAGTCTTGAAATCTTAATTCTCAAGAACAGACCCTTGAACTCAAAAAAAGCCTAACTCAGTTTAGTGGAACTCTGTGTGGGTTTCAGAATTTCTCATTCAGCTCAAATAGTGGATATTGGAAGCTTAATTATTGTTTGTACTATAAAACCCTGAAAACTGATAATTTACCTTTTTTTTTTGTTAATAGGACTGTATTGTTCAATTACACATGTTTATTTTTACCTCATTTGCATTTTTCAAAATCTGCTTTGTTTAAACTAGGCACACGTTTTCCCTCTCCATATACAACAGCACTTGGCAAAAAGCTGGTGTCTAGCTGCCGGGTGAGTGGATCAAGAACTCCATTTAGGTAAGTCATTCTTGCGTTGCACGTTTGTTAGTGACTCGGAAACAATAAACATGACTAATTGCTCACTTGAGGACATGGGTTTGCAAAACAGTCCTGAGAACGTGCGGAGCATATGGCACACTAGATTCACTGTCAGCGCCACTGCTCTTGACCTCTCCTGCTAGATGTGTGTCGCTCAAAACAGAAGTGGGGACCTTACAGATGCAGTAAAAACACCAAGTTTACTGCAGTCTCAAGGTGTAGTCCCAGGGGTTCCAAAATGTCTCTGCTGGCTGACAATAGCAGCTTTGTTTAACTGCTTTATATTCCCTAGTCCACACCAAGAAATATAGATATTTGACAGTGGCTCTTAGAAGGACATTGTTTCATTTTAAGCAATACATAAGAAAGAGATACTGCAGAAATTTTTGGTTTACCTCACAAATTATTTTTTTAAAAAGTTTTATGGGTGCCATCTTAATGAGATGTGCAGGACAAAGCTGATCACCTTGCTAAGTGATTCATTATATAACTTAAAAACTCAGAAGGCCATTTGTGAATTTCAAGTTATGATGATGTTTTGTGAACCCTGATCATGTCCAGGCAAAATAATGGATAGACTAATAACATAAATAAACAAGAATTTGCCTCTGTTTCCAAGGAACTTCATCAAGCCACTGTCTTTTTTACTTATCTTGATACCAAAAATGATGTCTTCCTGATTATGTTGCATTTCCTTCAGGTCAGGTAAATCCCAGATTGAAACAAAAGGAGCAGGGACAAGGGCACTGATTCATGAGACATCTGACAAGTGACAAAACCCCCAAACTAGACTGAAATATGAAGTTCCCGTAAAAAAAAATCAGTGCCTCCTTTTTCTTGCCACCTTTCTGTCATCAAGAAAATGTAAGGAGGGTCTGATAGGGAAGACTCAGGGAGCTGATAGGAAAGGCTCAGGGAGCTGATAAGGGAAGGCATTTTTTTAAGTCTGTGTTAGTTTGGCTGTAACATCACTTTTTCCTTTCACGCACACTTTGTTGTTCTTCTACTTTTAAATTATCAGTGAGATTCCATCAGTGGCTGAGCTTTCCCCAGGGAAATTCAGAAAAGCATCTATGGATGAAGTCTCTAAAAATGTTGTTTCTTCAGGGAGCCAAAGAATGGTAAAATACTAAATTGCATGTCCTTCGCAAAATCTTAAGGTGTATTTCGTGTCGGGAAGAAAGGGAGGAAGATCTTATCTTAAATTTCCTATCAGGAGTTTTCTATTTTTCCTAGTCCAATATATGTGGTCTAACATTTATTTATGAAGAACTGTGAAGTGTTTGTTCACATAGTTGCTTGTGAAAGAATGTAAGGATAAAATTTTATTTGGGAAGCTTCAAAGGATTAGTCTATGGACAAGTCCATGAAATACAGAAGAAGAGAGATGAATCAGTTGTAAACAGACTGAGCAACTTATTGTGGTTGACTATGACCCTGAGAGTGGCAATGACTGTTTTGGAAAAGGATATAACTGTTAATATGTTGGTCTGCAAAGCAGTGCTCATTTGGTGGCTGCCCAACCTTCTGATCAAGGGTAAGGGGAGGTGGGAGTTTGGATTGTATTTACTACGTCATGTAGGCAAAACTGAGTGAGTTTTCCATTGTGACACTAAATATAAATAGTGGTCATAAAATCTTCAGAGTGTTACATGGTATATTAATGAAACAAAATTAAAAATAAAAATTGAAAAGTGAAGTATGGGTACATATTGACTTTTTAGAAATATAATAACAGTGGAAATACATCCCTGTAATGCTCTGCCAAATATTTTACTGCTAGATTATGATTTACTAAAAAATTCAAGAAGAAGAAAGTAAAACGCCATCTCCTGTTTAATGAGAGGCTAAGAACTCTTTTCTCAAGAAATCAGAGTAAGGCATGGCAGTGATGCAAACCCTGCTGTTTTTCTTAAGGTCCGCAATCCCCTTTTCACATTATTATTCATATGAGAACACTACGGTTCTATTCTGATGAGGCTTAATTGACAGATTTCCTCTCTGACTATCATTAATCTCGGCATGTGTATTGGCATAATAACATTATAATTCTCTATATCCTGCTCTTTTCTTGTTGGGGGGAAAGTGCTTTTCTTAAAACTTGTTTTTGCACTTGTGTAAAGGGGATCTCAATATTCCTTATTTGGACATTCAGTTATCAATACCCAGTTAAGCTTATTTGTTAAGGCATGCAGACTAGTCCTTGCCTGAGGTTTAGGTAAGTGAGCAAAACATGAGAAACTGCTGGACGTGGCGTGACATTTTCCTGGAGGCAGCAAGTAACAGAGTAGGCAGCTGAACAAGAGTCACGGTTAGCGTCGAACAGAATGGCAGGATTTCACAGGCAGTTAGCAAAACAGGGAGCAATGGAGGAAAAGTACCTGGGGTGGGTTGTTTACACAGGACAAAACAAGGGCAAAGGAAGAGTTGGATTGAGGTGAGCTGGGGAACAAGCATGGGAAAGTGGGGAGAAGAGGACATATGAAAGAGACCATCCATGTGGAAGCATTGCTGGTCAGCAAACTTGCTGGCTGACTGGTCACAGAATCATACTGCAGTCGGCTCTATATTCTTATTAAACTCTATTTCTAACTATTTTCTGGTTGAGAATAATAGTGTAGGTGTGCGGCGTATTCTCTTTGTGTGTATGCATAGTGCCCTGCTAGCAAACTTCAAGCTGAGTAGGAGGAGAACAGCAGCTGGAAAGACCCAAGGTCCAAGCTGGACTCTTGGTGAAGAGTTCTGGCCTGGGTGCAGAGTTTGCATGGTCTTGAAGTCGAGGCTATGATTCAAGGGTGATGGTTCAAGATGTGTGTGCGTGTGTGAACAAAGGGGCCTGCCTGCATTCCCCTAGTGAACTGCCGTAGTGGCCAGAATCCCATCCCGACCTATGTGATGGAGCTGCTTTCTGAGAAAACATTGGCAACGTGCAAGGCAAAAGTTGGACCCTATACAAACTTCAGGTCAGTCTTCAATGCTTTCTAAAGCTTAATAGCACTTCATGGTGGTCTGACAGGGATCCGTTCAACCTCTCAGCCCTTCTGAGCTGATCGTTTCTGTAGCTCTTCCTAGAGCATGGAGTTCTTCAAAGGAGTAGTGAAGAAGAATGCAGTCCTGAAGGTGCCTACCTTTACACAGTGCAACCAAGATGTGGGAGACTCCATTTCAATTTTTTTTGCCTGCTGTGAGGAGGCTCAAAATTTTACCTGCTGGAAAAACACCCCAACCACCTGTCCTGTTCTTATGTGCCTGATAGCTCTTTTTTCAAAGCTGTTTATATGGAATTCTTAGCTATTCACCTGGACAGACAGATTGGTCTCTATCTTAGCATTTAAGGCACACAGTTATGAAGGGATGAATCCAGTTTTCCGGCTTATGCTGGCTTATCTTTTTCTGGCTGATGCCCAAAGGCTGATGTTATGAAAATTACATCAGAAGTTCTGCAGGTATCCAGAATTGTACTGGCCATGTTAATGACCAATTAATTAAAAAGGCAAACTAATATTGTATGTAGATAGTCAGATCTAGTTAGTTATTTTCTATGTTTAATTTCAGTTCTAAAAATTTGCAGATTTTAGAATTATAATGTGTTTTTTGGTATTTCTGATCAGCTGTGTAGCCATGCTGATTAGTGACAATATCACTTACTCTTCCCTCAAAAAAGCTAAAAAAGAATTGCCAACAGCATGGATAAGCTAAAGTTTTCCATATCCAATCCCGTAATAATGGAGAATTTTTTATTGCTGCTGCTGGGTTTGTCTATAA
The DNA here is from genome assembly GCF_965231255.1 of Vanellus vanellus. Taxonomy (NCBI): domain Eukaryota; kingdom Metazoa; phylum Chordata; class Aves; order Charadriiformes; family Charadriidae; genus Vanellus; species Vanellus vanellus. The sequence continues at coordinate 164,846,185 of NC_138905.1, forward strand.
CCGTTTCTTTTATGTCGAGCAGCTCAAGAAATAAATTTAATATCGTGTACAATATATGTATGAAAAAGTTATTGACAGGAAGTTGTCATCTTATTCCAGCTGATAGCAACAAAATGAATTTTGTAGGGTGAACTGCAGGCTGACTAGACTTTTTTGAGCATTTCTTATAACATACATTTTTCTTCCATGCATTAAAAAAATGACCATATTATAATTATTTTGCTTCTTTGTCTTTCTATAACTTTGAGCAATTCTAAATAATTTAGTGCAACGTTATTAGATTATATCTTACTTCTGTTCATGTATGCAAAAAGAAATTAGCAAAGACTAGGCAAAATGGTAATACTTATCTACTATTATTATTCTTCCACTATTTGCTGAATGCAAGAAGTTCTTCTGAACTAGACTTTTAGCAAATGTTATTGCCAAAATGTTGTTGAAGATTCTGTCTGAATGTGTCATGAATCAATTAATAAAATGTAATACATTTAGAAAATCTTTGCCTTGTTTTTTTTTTTTTCCATATGCCAAGAGGTGTTTAAATAGTCTCATCATCAGTCACAGAAAATGTTGTTAGTAAATAAAATAACTCTCCTAGATGTATGCCTGTATGCTCCCTGCTATACATCCGTTCTTTAAATTTGTATTAACATAGACTAGCGTGCCTAATTCTTTCTAGATATGTGGGCTTTGGAACACCGAAAAAAGTCCCTCTTTCTGACTCTTCTTTGATGAGATATGCTCAAATGGTTGAAGACAGCAAATCATAGCCTGAAATTTCTTATTTAATGTATCCTTTCCTCAGTAAAAATCTCCTGAATACATAGCTTGGATTATCTTGGTATGGTCACGGATGTTAGAACCTCAAAGATCTTTTCAGCCATTCCACTACCCACGGTGTACATTCCCTAGCAATCTGTCCAGTCCAATTTTAAAATAGCTTAGTTATGTTCTTCCCACTTTTTAAAGAAAGCTATTTCATTGTCTACTGTACATCACTATTAGAATATTTGTCCAGTAATGTGGTGTATTTTTTCTGCTGCTTAATTTCACTCAACTGTTTCCAATAAGCTACCTCATATCATCTTAGACAGTCTTCTCCTTTTCTTGGGTTTTACATCCCTCAGGTATTTGTAGACCTCTATCATACCCTACTTTAGGTTTTGCTAGGTCACACTTTCCATGTTAATTTTTTTACTCTGTTTTCATAAGTGATTTCCTCAGGTATTTTACTGGTTTTTTTTTATTATTTCCCTTAAAAGAGCTCTCTGATATTGTGGTGCCTAGAACTAATTAAACAACTAAGTTGGATCTCATTAGTGTTGTTTTGCAAAGGCCCTTTTTGGCCCATATGTCTGACTCAGAAAATTGACTCAATTCCCTTGATGCATCTGATTTCCTTATCTTCTTCATCACAACTGATTCATAATTCATATTTCCCATGTCAGTCCTGACAGTGTCTCCCCATATTCAGAATTTACAGTGATTATATTTTATGCACTGGTTTTTATTTCATTCTCTCCTTATATTTCTAAATTTTCTGCAGTAGAACTTTTTTCCAAGCTTGACAGAATTTGTGCTACACTTTTGAAAACATAATTAATGAGCTGTCCATTGTCTCTTTTTGAGAAGTTATACATATTTCACTGTTATAAGCACTTTGTTTCAAGAAACTGGTTATTTCAAGAATAACTTCACCTTTTAACAGCATCTAGTCTACATAGAATCTACATAACCACCACTACTAATAAGTGCGGTGTCATCTATGACTTTAACATTTTCTTTTGTGAAAAAAACCAATTTAAAACTAACAAAAAGACTTGCCATTCTTATTGTCAGATTACTGAGAATTACTTACAGAAAGACATTGGTCCCTATTCTATTTTTTCTTTTCCTTGAGTACCTTTTTTCTATCCCAGTGCCTCTCTCTACTGCTGGATGTAGTTCACCATCATCTTCAGAGCTGCATTGATTATCAATGACATTGACATTGATAATGTTAGGAGGGTCCAGTTGATGGCCACCTAGATGATGACAGGGTTGGAGAACTTGACAAATAAAGAAAGGCTGAATGAGCTGGGCTTGCTGAGCCTACAAAGAACAGGCTCAGGGGAAATCTCATAGGTCTTCAGTGCCTAAAAAGGTAGGTTCAGAGAAGATGGGGGAACTATCTTCATAGGGATGTGGAGTGACAGGACAAGACACAATGGGCACAGGCTTCTGTTTGGCTATAAGAAAAGAAACAAATCACCACGTGAACAATTAAACCCTGGAATAGGTTGACCAGGGATGTGGTGCAATCTCTCTCACTGAAAATATTCAGACTTGGTTTGGCAGAGTCCTGAGAAACCTAATCTAAGGCCCTGCCTTCAGCTGAAGGTTGAACACTAGAGGGTCTCCACAGGTCTCTTCCTAACCCAAGCTTTTCCTGCGATTCTGTGGTTGGGCTTCATTTCATTTCACCTAGCTAGAAGTTAGGCTTACAATCTAAGTTAATTGTAGAAAGCTTAGGTTGGGATGAATTTTGCTCCAAAGACATTTTTAACAGGCTCCACAGGACTCTATGCTTAAGATTCGGGTCTTTATTGGGAACAGTACTGTTTAATATCTTCATCACTGACATATAGACAGTGGGATCGAGTGCACCCTCAGCAAGTTTGGAGACAACACCAAGCTGAGTGATGGGGTTGACATGCCTGAGGGATGGGATGCCATTCAGAGGGACCTGGACAGGCTCAAGAAGCAGGCCCATGTGAATATCATGAGGTTCAATAAGGTCAAATGCAAAGTTGGGGCAACCCCCAGTATCAATACAGGCTGGGGGATGAAGGGACTGAAAGCAGCCCTGCTGAGAAGGATTTGTGGGTACTGGTGGATGAAAAGCTGGACATGAGCCAGCAATGTACACTTGCAGCCCAGAAAGCCAATTGTGCCCTGGGCTGCATCAAAAGAAGCGTGGCCAGCAGGTTGAGGGAGGTGATTCTGCCCCACCAGTGCTCTGCTCTGGTGAGACCCCACCTGGAGTACTGCATCCAGCTCTGGGGCCCTAAGCACAGGAAAGACATGGATGTGTTGGATTGGGTCCAGAGGAGAGCTACAAAAATGGTCAGAGGGATGGAACACCTCTACTATGAGGACAGGCTGAGAGATTTGGGGTTGTCCAGCCTGGAGAAGAGAAGGCTCCGGGGAGACCTTATTGTTCCCCTTCAACTCTTAAAGGGGGTTATAAGAAAGATGGGGACAGACTTTTTTGTAGGGCCTGTTGCTATAGGACAAGGGCTAATGGATTTAAGCTAAAAGAAGGAAGATTTAAACTAGATATAAGGAAGAAATTTTTTACAATGAGGGTGGTGAAACACTGGCACAGGTTGCCCGGAGAGGTGGTGGATGCCCCATCCTTGGAAACATTCAAGGTCAGGTTGGAGGGAGCTCTGCGCAACCTGATCTGGTTGAAGATGTCCCTGCTCATTGCAGGATAGGTTGAATGAACTAGATGACCTTTAAAGGTCCCTTCCAACCCAAACTGTTCTATGATTCTATGATTCTATGATTCTATGATTCTATGATTCTATGATTCTATGATTCTATGACTTTGCTGTTGTAACCTTTTCCTAAATGAACTGGGAATGAGTGTAAATAGTGAGGTGAAAAAACACGCTGATGTTACTGTTCAGGATAGTAAAAATTAAGGCTGTACCAGAAAACCTGAGAAGGAACTCATGATACTGAATGACTGAGCAGTAAAATGAAATCAAGTGATGAGTATAAGAAAAAGACATCAATTCTAAAACTTTTTAGGCAATGATGAGTTCTGAGATGACTATTATCACTCAAAACCAAGCTCTTCAGTTCATACTACCATAACATCAGCTCAGCAATCTTCAAAAAACCCCATACTATATATTGTGAATAACTAGGGAAGGAACACAGCAACTAAGAAAACTTGTTTGTATTTATGAATTAATCTACAGTGAAATAGCATCTTGGATACCACATTGCAGAAAAAGTTATAAATGTAAGCTTTCATTTATGACACAAATAGTAATCTAATGTTCTATAGTCTTGAAAAGAGAAGACTTAGTGGAGGATAGAAGAGACGCCCGCCAAACTGTGGGTGATGTGGGGAGGTGTCAAGGTTCATTGTCTTTTCCAGGACAGAAGGAGGATGTAGAATATGAAACTAGAGGATCACATTTTATACATTTCTTTGTGTTACATTAACAGCACCTTGCTAATCCCAAGACTATGTGGCAAATTCCTTAGTGTTGCCATGGCTGTTAGAGAACATCTGGATGCTCTTCAGTTCCTTTGGTAAATTTCGCCTTTTTATTTCTTCTGAATCAAAGAAAATTTTTGCCCTGGTTTTATGTGGGTAACCACAATTGCTATTAAGACCTGAAATACATATTTCCCAGCTACCAATGCAGATTTTTGAATAGACATCCTATGAGTAACATCTTTCCTGCTACTTTTTCACTAAGCTGACTTTATGCCTTTCCTTGCCATAAATAAACAATCAACCTATGGCCAGCTTTGCTGGCATGAATCCATCCCAATGGTATGGCTCTTAGGGAGGTGTCACACACAGCTCCACAGACAAAATTGATTTTTGCCTTTCATCTTATTGATTAATATGGAAATGCACTGCGGATATCTCATTGCGTTTAAAGCCTGCCACTATGCAGAGAATTTTGAGATGCCTAACAGCATTTTCTCCCAATGAGCTCCAGTGCAGTAAATAAAAATGGTAGGATATTTTTCGCCCCAGATAAATGTTTGAATCCCAAACTGCTGTGTACATCAAGGTTGCCACAAATCAATACAGCTGGTATGACTAATCTATTTATTGTTTTGACATTCCTCTTGAAAGGAAAGAGCAATTTCTGTATGTTTGCCTAGCTGTGCTAACTATATTACGGGGATGAAACAGAACTAATCAATAGGATAGGGGCAGTGTTGTAAAATCGTACACTCGAGTTCCTTAATTCTTCTAAATTATCTGTGCCCTGATCTTTTAAATGATTGGGAGATCAAGAGTAAAAATGTTCATCCAGTCTAGAGAAGGTCAGAGTAATATAAAAGCTAATGTTCATCACACAAGGCCACTTGCCTGATATGTTGTAATCATCATAAATATTAATAACAACACACAGACAGTGCTGGCCAGAAAAGAATAGATCTATTCCCACTAAAACTTTCACAGCAGGAAAAAAAATTGTCTTAACTGAGGGTGAAAAATTTTAAAATGGAATATTTTGCACAGAGAGATTGCTGGCTGGCTGCACATTGGCAAGGCTTCCAGGCCAGTGGCCAGGGAACCGTCGTATTAATTCTCCCTCAAAAATTTTTTGATGTTTGGAAATTACCATTTTCCAACAGGAAAAAACAATTATCCCACCAGCTCCAGTTTCATCCAATAGAGATTTATGAATATGAATTAACTATGTTTCCCCACAAGACTGCTGAATGTCACAGAAACAAACTGGGGAATGTTGGGAGGTATGGGGATGATTTGGGATCAGCTCTCTGTAGCTTTGAGTTTTAACCCGTTTTTACAATTCTAAACACTTAGTGAAATAGTCCTCCCTGATTCCCGGTAGAGTAAATGAGGAGATGTAGCCAGCTCTGGAGACCTCTGGAGGGAGATCCCATCCACCCAGTTTATTCAGGGATTAAGTTAATTGTGAATTTATTCACATTGGGTCCCCTCTTGAGCAGCTGCCTCAAGAGCATCAGGTTCGTGCCTCTGCATTCAAGCCTCTGCACAGCTCTGTCCCACCCTCCTTCCTCACCTGAGTTCCTCCTCTGCCACTGACCTGTGCTCAAGGACAATTTTCATGCAATTCCTAAACTTTATGTGCACCCTCTTAATCCAGCTCCTCTCCTCACCAGAATAACAAAGGGTGAAATTCTGCTCTCGCTAACCTGGCTATAGCTCTGGGATTTCATTGCAGGTCTTCCAGGTCCATATTGGCATAAGTAAACACAGGGTGCAGATCCACCAGGGCAGAAAGGAAGACTTGTTAGGCTCTGTCCTATGCTCTTGTACCCATGGTTCATTGCTACCAAAAAACCCCACTAATTTCAGATTTTTTGAATGCGAAAGCATAAAACCAGAGATAAAATCTTTAAACTTTATACCTTTCAATGAAGATATCAAGTTTATTATAAATACTTATGTCTGCCAAGCAAATGGGACATGATCCAAGGCCCAATAAAGTCACAAGGCATCTTTTCAACAATTTGCTTTGGAGGAGGCTGTTCATTCCTATTCTCAGGTTTTGCAGAAAAGATCCAATTTTGTTTCCCCTTGGCTGAGTGCATGGCAGCAAATGAACAACTATTATTCCCAGTGCTGTACTGATATCTGTGGACAGTGCTATACTGAAATAAACCTGTTTTGGCATGACAGGAGTAGGTGGTAATTAAGTTGATATTTTTGTTCCTAATAAACAAAATAAGCCATGCCAGTTTTGGCTCCACTCAAAAAACCAAAAAAAACCAAAAAAAAAAATCATTGTTTGTCAAATGGAATAGGACAGCATCTATAGGGAAATTTTTTTTTCACATTTTCAAAAGAGAGCAAATGTGAGACAGAAAAATAACAGCCAACACTATTCTAAAAATTGATACAGCAATGTCCACTTTCATAAAATGCTGCTTACAGGTGTAATCTATTTTTTCCAGGAAAAAAAATATGGGAAAAATGACATCATCTGACACTGATGTGTTCCAGTGGATACTGGATCTTATCTGCTAGGAGGGGAAACCTTTGCACAGGCACTTAAAGTTGCCAACATTCAGTAACTAAAAAAGGCCTTCAAAGGTGTGTCAACTGGCTTCCATTTCAGTAAAAAGAAAATTTAAGACACATTTTTCATCCTCACTGCTTCCCACAAGCTCTATACAGAAATATAACAGTTAATAATATAAATAATGATGATTAACATGGTAACATTTTGCTCCTCTCCCAACCAGGAATGAATACCAAAAGGTTTTGATAATACTTATATCAGTCTAGCAACATCCTTTCTCTGAAAGCAGATAGATACCATCTATATTTTGTTTTAGAAAAGCAGGTTAGACAACCTGCTCTGCACGTGAGTTGCATAAATGGAACTGGAACAAGTCTGTCCTTTTGGTGATGTTCACTCAAACCATGGAACAGAAATATTTATTTTGATTATTTCAAACATTTCTCTCTCTAGATATATATATGTGGAAACATACCAGCCATTAAATTCAGCTCATCCCTTGCACTTGAGTATATTGCTTAACATTTTTTATTGGTTTATTTTTCTGCAAATATTTGTGTGCTTGGTATTAGTTTACACAAATGTCTGTGGAGGAGTTTTTATTCATGAACAAATTATTGTGTCTGTGTTTCAGATGAGTTTGTTCAGCCTTGTCACACATCCCAGCCCACAATTGCTTGACAGAAATACGACACAGAAAAGTTTCCCTAAACCATCAGTCACTTAGATGTAAAACGATGGTATGTGAAAAGACAGTTCTTATTTTTCTCTTTCCTTCGATAAGAAGGAATCTCACTAATTTAAAATGAAAGAGGTTCTGGCAAGGAAAGAATATGAAATATTTCCATACCTCTATTAGGCCTCTTGCTACAAAGCTTTTCCCTCCCTCCATCCTAGGGGAAAGCCAGAATATCTAACCAAGGACTGCAAATCCATTCTCTGTGAAATGAGTGGCCGGTTACAAATAAATGCATGCCAGACTGATGATAATTCATACTTGTGGTTTCCTTTAGCATAACTGGTTCAGTAGAACTGAAAATCCACTTATGTTTGTAAAATCTGTTCTTTGAAATGTAATGAATAATGATTGCAGTCATGGTGGTGTTGGGTGCTTCTGGATAGCTGCCTGAAGGAGCAATGAGGGACACAACAGCATTCATGTGGTGCCTCAGGCACTTTCTCCTGTCCTTCTGTTATCCTGGATGCATGATACAGCCTGGAAATCGGCGTGAAAAAGAGGACTTGGATGTTATGCATGGAGGAAACAATTTCCAAGAGGCAGTCTGGAAAGGAGAAAGCAGTGGCAGAAGAGTGGCCAACTGTGCCTGCCCAGCCCAGGGTGCAGTCACACAACCTGTTTAAGCCAACTCAAGAAGTGACTTCTTCTCCCTCACACCACTGAGGACAAAATCTCATCCTCCCTCGTGCTACCCCTGGTGCTTAGGGAGTGCAGAGACAGCTGCAGGGAGGGATGGAGCTGCCTGGAAACAGAATCCCTTTTTCAAGCGGGTTCATTTTCAGTAGAGTAGGACCTACTGCAGAGCAGCCAACGAGACGACAAGATTGGGAAGGAGGTTTCCTTTCAAAACACAGCTTGTGTTAGGGTGGCTTTTACAGATACTCCAACGGGTGCTGCCATCTGCTTCAGGATCTCAAGTGGTGCCCACCACCCCAGGTGTTTGTGGGAAGAGGTGGCTGCAGGGCTAGGTGACGGGTGCACCCAGAGGTACGCTGTGTGGATTGGAAGGTTGTGACCTTGGCGAGGAGGTACCAGACCTCCTCTGTAACAGCAAGAACATCTCCAGAATGGGATGTGCACATTGCAGGGCAAAATATTTCCAGACGGATGGAGTGGAGAGGATGCTTTGCTGAAGTTGAAATAGGGGACTGCCTGGAAACAGTAGCCAAAGCCAAAGCTAAAACTGTTACAGCGATATGAATTGGCGGCAAAAGATGGGCCACAGCAAATGTTTGGCAGAATGGCACCAGGGCACTGTGAAAACAGTGCCAAGAACAAAGTTCTGCCCAATTTCTGCTTCTTGGTTGGGCTCCTTTCCTGCATCTGCTGCTGTTCTTAAACCTTCATTATTCCATAATAACCACCGTGCACTTGGAAAGCACTTAGGAAGCTTTGAACGGCTCCGCAGAATAAAATAAAAAAACCAAACATCAACAGTAAAATGACGTCTTGATATTCCAAGACATATATGTCTTCTAGTGAATGCCTGATATAAAAATTAATTGTTCCTAAACCAAAAAAGTGTCCATAAATCAATCTTGTTTTATACAGTAAATGGGTTTTAGCCCTTTGTGTTTTGTGGAGAAGCAGGAAGGTGTAACAATAAATGCTGACCAGGAAGGGTGTAATGAGTTACATACCAGCTTGTGTTCATTCCAGCTCCCCGACAGACTTTGTGTGGCTGAGGAAATGGTGAACAGGTTGTGATAGCAGATTGATGGGTTCTTCTGGCTGATTAGAAAAAAAAACAACCCCGCAATACAGGGGAAGAATGGGGAGATCTCTGTCCTTTCCAAGCTAAAGAACAAAACAATTATTCATGGGCACAGAGGCCACTAAAGACACATTTGTTGTGATTTTTTTTTGTTGTTCATTTAAAGCTGGATTTTTATTTTTATTGTCATTTATGATACATCTAAGGGTTTTTGAAGCGTCGTTGCTTTGTAGAGCTTCATGTTGTTTGAAAGAATCTCATCTCTCAGATAAATACTGTCGTTACACAGTTATTTATCCCTTTACTATTAGGGCATCCTCTTTGATTAGTAGTTTTATGGTTTTGCTTACAAAAGAGATTGCGCTGTGTTGTGCACATTCTTGACAATCGGATAAAATACCCTTGTTCACATTCAGCTTAGCTGTTTCACACTTAGCTAGTCAGTTTACATCAATCACTTGCTCACATCCTCCATGAACTCTTAGACGAGTCATCAATAAAAAAACATGGGTCTTTGCAAGCTTTGTATTTCTTTCCTTTCTCTCAAAAGAGGACAGTATTGTGTATGGATATCTCCGATCCCATCTTATCCAAACCACTGTTTGATGGCATGGCAAAAAAGATGACAGCCCAATCTGAAATGTACAGCACCTTGTCTGTTCCTACCGGTTCCCTGCAGTAAGCAGGAGATCGTGCAAGTGTGGTTTAGGGCAAAGAAAAAAGTCTCTGATGGCATTTGCATTTTTTCCTCTTGGGTCACACATTGAAAAAATTCCCAGATATCACTGGAAGTTTTACAATGCATTTAATTTTGTTAGAAAATTAACCGTAATTTCCTTCACGTCCCATTTTCCCTCAAATATCATGCACAAATTGGAAGCAGTCACCAGAAAGACGTTTTATTTACCAAGAGTTTAACTGAGTTTGAAACAAGAGAATGAATAGACACTTTTTTTTATTCCAGATAGTGGAGAAGTATGAGACCACGTATCCAAGGCTATTGAATTTCTAGGTTAATGTGTTTGTTTTCATACCAAATTGTGAGAAGAGACAGGTGTCTTCCACTCCTTAAGCTTTCTATAAAAGACCTCTTTACAGTTCACTCCAAGGCACATGGATGACAAATCTTTATTGTCAATAAACCAGGAGAAAAGTACATCCAAGAGACGGAGGGCTACCCAAAGTGCCTCACATCATCTTCATCTCCCGGAAAAGAGTCATTCCACTGTTGTTAGTATTGCCAGCAGAGGAGCCAGGACTCTTCTGGAAAATGGAGCAGGCTAAATGAGAACATGGAGTAGGGCTATGTTGCAGGGATAAATGTCTTGCAGCTGTTAAGGCATCTCTCTAGCCAGAGCTGATGAAACCTGCAGCACAAAGCTGTAGAGCAGAGGGCTTCGCCCAAGTAACGATCCCTCTGTCTTCTTCTAGCAGTTTTAAAAAGCTCAATGCCTTTGTTAGAATGCTTTTCTTATTTCATGTGTCATGCTGTCCCAATGCACTGTTAATGGCACATATCACGAGATCCTTCCTCCAGCTGTCATTATTTGTTTTAAAGAAAAAGATCAAAGAATTTTAATTGCAAAGTCTGCTCTAATTCATCTATTACTTAATGTTGAAATGGGCAGCGAAGGGTGACAAAATAATTCCTTCTTTATATTGACTTTGGTGACACCTATTTTTATGGTTTAGATTACTGACGATTTGGCTATTTATACTACTTCTATAGAGAAGATCAGAGTTTTACCCATTTGGATATAGATGCACTTTTATTTTGTAGGGCTGTGCTTTACATGTGCATGACTGTATACATACACGTGTGCACACACACACATACATTGCCACCAAGCATATAAATTTCATAATTGAAAGTGCAAGTTAAATGAATGTTTTGGACACAGAGATGCATATCTGGCTGCAAAAACCAGTATCTGTTTCCTAGTTGCTAGTACTACGTTATGGCAAATAAACTCAAAAGCTACAGTACATTGATGAATTTTAGCAGACACTTCCAGCTCTGTAAAAATACAGGCCCAAAAAGCCACTTGTTGACTTTTTGTTGTTGTTCACAGTTTGGCTTTGATCTATTTAACATGGGAAATCTAATGAAATTTATTCTTCCATTCTTTTGCTAAATTTATAATAGAGACTGGGTGGCTTCAGGGATGAAGGACAGGAAAGGACAGTTTTATCCACATGAAATGTTATTGGCATATTGTGTACATTTACAGGGCCTGATTGTTTATGTTGCTTAAAACTGACCAGCAGGTGAGTCCCGCAAAGAAATTGCACAATTGAGCTGGGAAAAAGACAGCCTTTCCATCCCTGGAAAATGCAAGCATTTTGCAATGCATTTTTTGCTTGTACATAATAGTGATTTACAACTATTACCCACAGAAAGGGGAAAACACTACAGAAAATAACAAGATAAATTATTTAATGGCTTCAGCATCATAATTTGTAAAATGGAGCAATTATCTGCTCTAGCTCCTGGGGACTCCACATGCCACAGGACAGGGCAGTGGGAAATCTCTCCAGTTGGGTGACAGAACATCTCCCGTCTTGTGATGGAGAAGCTGTAATATCTTGTGAACCACCTGCCTAGAGCTGGGAGATCCCGGCGTGTCTGGTCCCGAGTACGGAGGTGGAGCTGCAGGAGTTTGGAGATCTCTGTGTGGGTAGTCGGCATGGCTGGGCTGAGACAAATAAGCCATATGAGATTTATGTGCATGCCGGCAAACGTGCATATGTGTGTGTGTGTTTTCATGTACGTGTGTGCGCATGAACACAATCCCCCCCACATAAAGCAGAGCCCCACAGAATTGAGTACATGCGCATCTATGTCCAAATGGGTAAAACTTTAAAACGGAGATGAAATGATGTGAAACATCTGATTAAATGGTTTTGTTCTGACAAACTAGTGTTTTCCATAGAAGCCCTTTTTGTCAGGACTTTTGTCCAGTTGATCAACACTCTGCTGCCCAAGACATAGCTCTTGAAAGACCATGTCCACATGCATGTAAGAGTTAACCCACTTGTTTAGTCCTTATGGATGTTAACCAGGGAAGGGAGGGAAGCAAGAAGTCGTCCTCACCTAACTTCTGCTCACAGAGTTTTTCAGGATGCAGAGTTCTGCATTTTTTCCCCTTCAGTGGGTTTTCAACACAAAAAATACTGCAATGTAAGGGGTGAGCTGAGCAATGATAGCCCTTGCAGCTGAGCTCTGGTGCGTACCAGTGCATGCAGAACCTTGGATGGACGGGCCCGCATTTGTCTTCAACCAAGGCTGCAGAGGGAATGCAGCGGTTGTTTTATGGGATAGCAAAATATCAGTACCCTAACTATACAATATGACCTTGATTCAAAACTAGTTACAGGTCTGGCATATTGGAATAATTCCAGAAATTACTCCACAATTTTTTTTTTTTTTTTAGAAAAGTTGGGGACGAAATGTAATGCATCAATTCTGCCTATGATAAGCAATTTAGGGTCCTGAGAGGGCCCATACAGAATAGCTTTAAGCACTGATGGATTGCTTGTGCATTATCCCTACTGATTACTGAAGACTGCATCTGGGTAAGTACTTTCACTCTGATTGAAGATACAAGGTGCAGACTTTGATCAAAGTGAATTAAATGACCACTTCACAACACTTTTCCAACTAGGCACATCATTAACTGCAGGCAGAAGACAATGCGAGCAGGAGCTGAAATTGCAACCCATGTACGATGGGAAGGAAATCAGAAGGAGATCAGTGTCACCAATACAAATGTCAGACTGATCCATTGGTAATATGAGGTTTCTTCTATTTGCACTTTGAAGTCACTAATATTAAATAAATGTGCTATTTCTTCCAATGCTATGGTGGTGTAGGCACAGAGTAAGTAGATTTTCTTTAGTAATGAAATGAGAATTAGTATCTTGGGCCAGTACAGGCTGCTGCTGGATGTTTCTCTGTGAAGCACCAGCCTAGGATCCCAGCCCCAGACGAGCACCCAAAAAGCCAGGAGCGCTGGGCATTAGCTACCTGTGACTAACACCACCCACTTGACCTGAAAAGCAGGTGGCTTCCTGCTGCCAGCGGGCAATGTGCACAACATCGGACATTTCTTCATGCCCTCCTCTCCTTCGCTGGTCTTCCCACATGCGTCGGGGCTGCGAGTGGTGTCCGGCCGCCGTGGCTCTCCCAGAGGGCTGGGTGGAGCGGGACCCTGACCCTTCCCTGTTGGGCGCATGGGAACCGCTTGACATTTCTCACGAGCTCAGCTCGTGACCCTCCTGGGGTCCCAGCAGCTCAAGCCCACCTACCATGCAGAGAAGTCAGAGGGAGCCTCTGCAAGTCCCGTACCGACAGCTGACACACCGTGCCTCCCCGCAAGCCCCTGCTGAGTCCAGACCTGTTACACCTCTTTCTCCTCCTCCCCGTCTCATCTCTGGCTTTCTGTTTTGCTTTGATTTATCCTGCTTAAAAAAAAAAACCCTATGCACTGAACTGGAGTACCCAGGTTTGAAGCTGGACTAAATCAGCGTGTACATTAGAAAACGACTGACACCGACGACTGCGTGAAGCTATTTTCCTTTTATTTTAGTGGTCATCATTCAGCACTCATGCCTGACTCTACAAATAAACCAAGCGCTATGCCTATTTGCGCTACATTAGCCAGAGAGAAGTACAGCAAGAGTGCTGTCAGAATGGGCAGCTGAGGAAGGTGGTGGCAAGCAGAAAGTCAGCTGCCTTCTTGATTTTTCCTGTTAAATCACATCTTTACTTGTAGCCTAATCTGTTCTACAAATTGTCAAGTGAGCCCTCAGTTTGAAAACAGTGTGTGCCCTCCTTCTTTCTTCAGGTTAGTTCCCGCTTCAAAAAAACTACAGACTTTTCTTGAGCAGAAACTGCTGTTTCTGTGGAAGAGCTGCAGCCCCTGAGTTTCTGATAATTTCAGATTTAACTCTCTCTCCTTCCTTTTTCTCTCCTTCTATGATCTGTTAATTAAACAGAGGCGAGGTAGAGAATAAAAAAAGAAAAAGTGTTGCAAACTAATTTGTCACATACTGCCTCACTTTTCCGCTGTAGATTCAGCTGCCTCCTGAAACTCCTTGAAAGAGATAAAGCTTCTGGCTTTTTTTTTTGGTGTTGTCCCCAGCACAAGGACAAACATCATATATGATTATCTTTAAAAGAGTATAATTGGCCTTTCTTGGACATGCTATTAGAATGATTGTTTCTGAAGGAGGATATAAGGAGCAGAGGCTTTGACTAGAAGAAATGGAGGGAATGTAAGGACAATGTAATACAAGGATGTTTGCTTTCAAAATGAGTGTACTGCAAAATGTAGTAGATAAATCCTAAAAAAATACAGAAAACCACTCAGTAGCTCTTTGAAGAGCCTTTGTTAAATTTCCTCTACAATGAAATACAGAGGAGAGAGATAGTTGGGGCTGTAAGGGCTTTATCCAGGCTACCCAAGAACAAAGCTCCAGAATGCGCATCCACACAACAGCAAGCTTTGTTAGTCATTTTAGTGTCTGTAAAATGGGCATGGAAATTGTTCCATTGCTGACTGAAGGTAATTTTGTTTGATCAGCCACTACATGCAATTTTGGCACTCCTTTCCTTAGACAATGAAAGGAAGGCATCTGAAAAATGATACAATACCCCAGAAGATTATATTCTAAGGAAAAAAAAAAAAAAAAAAGATTAAGGAGAAGCCCAACATCTATAGCTCTTTTTAAGATTTGAAATTTCAACCACAGCAAGTTTCATTTTGAACACGTAAGCGAAATGCCATCCTAAGTTAGGTATCCAGCTTAGATCAAGATTACTCTTTGTAAGTGTGTACCTTGCCTGTCCTCACTAAGTGTGCTTTGGGTCACCTTGTAGCGTGGGCTCAGGGCACACGAACTGGATCCCTTTGAGTGGAAGCTGCATGGGAAGATGTACTTCAGGATCACATCTGGGAGAGCTCTGAAATGGGTATGCTGTGGATGTCAGGTCCTCAGCACCAACTGGTTTGCTTTGCAAATCTTCCCCTATAGGTTCACACTTCTGGCTAATGTATGCATAATTGCTTCTTTAGTCAATGGGGAGAGGTGGCAGCAGAGGCCTCCAGAAGGAAACCCCTGCTTAAGCTAAGGCACCACAACCAATCTGGCAAGATTTCTCTTGGGAGGTTTTCAGAGCCACCTTCTTCACTGTCTGGGTAAGGAATATAATTGTTTATACCAGGACCTAAATCAATATCTAAAGTTTGGGTGCAAGTTGTAATGAAGTAGAGTTCAGCTTCCTTACTGACTGAGTGCTGGCAGCCCTGCTTTTGAACTCTCTTTAATCAATTAATTATTTTCAGCAGACATGTAGATTGATCATTTTCTTAAAAATATTAATATGTTGATTTGCTCCTTAACTTTTCTTTTGCGTGTACAACAGATCAATATGACCACCAAGATACTCGCCTTTCTAAAAGAAAACGTCACAAACTAGAACTTACTTTAGCATGTATTGATGCTCATAAAACCATTTTCAAAGGGTTTCAGATCTGACTTTTGATTTGTACTGATGTTTTATCCAAAAAGTTTCAAATATGTTGCATTTTTAGAGTTCTCCTTGGATACTCTCTTTCTATTTCTGTAGCGTCCTACTTCTCTCTCTCTAGGTCTCTCTCTTTTTTATATGTACATATAAATATTTTATAGAAAACAGATGGTCTGGTAAAGTTGCTATCCGCTAAAAAGGCAGAAGATGAAACAGAATGGATCATATTATTCCCTAACTTCTGCTCATAAAATAATTCTATTAACATCAAAGTGGGCATTCAAAGCTGTAGGACTTACCTCTGCGTATTGAAGTGAGCTACCTACATGCAGTCCAAAACATAATTATTGTTCTAGGACGATAACTGTACTTAACCAGGGAAGCCTTGCAAGAAGAAAACAGTGTGCAGCCAAACAGTGTTTATACATGATTGAAGAGAATAAATATCCATTGAAAGGGACATTATCTTACTCCTCTTCAGCCTGTTCATCAAGAGACGGTGACCTTTCATTCTGCACATTAAAAGGTCTTTCAAGTTGGTGGATCTTAGGAGTGCGGATCTGCGTTGCTCGTACTTCTATCAGAAGATGACGGGGGCTTGCAAGCCAACTTCTAAGCTCCTGGCATTTCAATAAAAAATGGTCTAAGGTAATAAATGATCAAACACCTGCTTCTTTTCTTTATAAACAGTAAGTGTATCTCTTTGTTGGTTCTAACCTGAGGAGCTACCCTGCGGGTAATTCAGTCTCTTTTACCTGTGCAATGCCAACTGGTTCCCCTAAAGACCTGGAGAAGTTTGATAATTCACTGTCAGAGAAGTGCCTCTGAAAGTAGGGTGCTTAACAAGAAATCATCACTGTAATAAATTAGTTCAGTATTTATTCCATGGTCAACTCAAATGTTACCTGAATTTGAATTTTCCATCAACTGACTCTGCAGAAGTCCATCAGAAACAGGAGCTGATTAAGGGACAGAATGAACATTGTTCTTTTAAACAAAAAAATTCTCACTGTATCCTTATTTCAGCAGAGAGAAAAATGGAAACAGTCTTTTCAAATTTTGAATATTTTAGTATAACATTAGAAGCTGAAAAAAACTGTTTTTAATCCTTTTAAACTTTTAGGTGAAATAAGGTTTTTTAACTCTTGTGGGCTTTTTATACTGAAGTTGTTTTTCTCTTTTAACGGGGAAAAATGTACGCGATGTAATACCTAAAATGAGGGAACTAATGTTATATGTATGCTTTCTGAGCTATATTTTGAGCTGGCAGAGTGTACATTACCAATACTCTTCGATTCGTTGTTCAATAAGTATCAAGATTTTGAAGTTCAGATTTTGGAAATATATATGATAGTTATTTCACATTTTGATTCAGACATGCTATCGACAATTTACAACACTACTGAACATACACATATTAAACATCTGAGACCACGGTTTAATCTGGCTGCAAGTCATCTTTTACAGTCTTAGGCAGAGGCATTTTTCTAACTTTAGATTCTAACCTTTAAAATAGGTGGTCATATATTATTATGTTTATATGTTATTTCCTAATTAAAACAAAGCCTTTCTGATAAAGTAACTTGCAAGCACTTTAAATCTGCTTTTTAAATGCAAAAAAAACCCCAACCAAACAACAAATCTAGTGCTTGCAATGTTTTGAATCTATGATTACTTTCACGCTGATTATTTGAATGCACTGCATTAGTCTTCCTCAGACTTTTACAAGTTAGAAGTGCATAGAACTTTTAAAGATAGGGCAATTTCTCTGCAAAATATGGATTTTTGTGTCATTAAAAAATGCTTTACAAGCTCTCTCAGGTCACCACTGCTGGAAAAAAGTTCTGTTGTTAATCTTAGTGTCAATGCCAATGTATTTAGAGACTCACAACATTGACTTCTGGGAGGGAGATTGTAAATGCCGATATATATTGGATGATGTGAAGGGAAATGGTGATGCGTGTGTGTGCATGTGCACCACCAGGGTTTGAAACTTATTTTGTTTTAGTTGGAATGCAAGAAAATAAGCAGGGAGAAATTCTGCTGGTTCCTGTTGTAGTTTAAATTGAGGTCTAAACTAAACATTGTCTTATGAAAGAGGTTTTTGAAGGATGAATGGAATAGTCGGTCCTCTATAAAAAAGAGGCTAATTTGAAAAAAGCTTGTCTATCCAACCAAAGGAATCTGCTTGCACTAGAGATATTTTTCTGTCTTTAAAATAATGCTGTTTGAAGCTCTTCTGCATACGCTTATTTGAACTGCTTGGCTCTACTTCCTCTCTGTGTACTCACTCCTAAGCAAAAATAGTAATTTGTATGAGCAGGCAATCTTGGTTTTCCACTGAAATATTTGCATGCAAATGGTTTTGACTCTTTCACTTTGAAAAACATTTCTAAAAGTTCTTTTTAATGAAAAGGAGCTAGCAAGGACTTCTTATTAGAACCAGCACTTTATGAAAAAGACAGGCCAACTTGAAAAAGTCACGGTGAATTAATAATAAAAGATAGCGTCACCTTGTTTGGCATGGAGAATTTCTTATAAAGTGTCAAAATTACAAGTAGTATGATGGGAGAACACCAAGAACACAGGAGAAACAAGTTTTGAACTAATAATCAGAAACAAGCTATGGAGGAGGTGAAGCAAAGGGCTGTTCTGCATGACTGGAGAGGAAAAGGAGAAAGTTCTTGTAAGAGTTCTGGGAAGACTGTATGAAAAGAGATTAGTAATATTGGGTATGGAGCAAGTGAGCGGTTAAGATAGCTTCGATGGGATTTGCTAAGGTCTGAAAACAAGGAAAATAATTCTGAGGAGAGATTTGGTGGGACTTATTTTTGACTGTGAGAAGTAGAAAAGCAAGAACAGAAAAACAGTTTTCGGGGATGCGCGTTCTAACCTGCTGTACATTTACATCACAAAACGGCAGCCGCAACTGCAGATACACTCCCAGAATTAAATCTGCCTCTGCTGAAACAAATAGCTAAACTCCTGCTGATTTCAAGAAAGCCAATGTTTCAATTCCGGAAAATATATGTGTGTAATAAGAGTAAGATATTTTTATCTGTATATCACAATTAACTATAAAACCAGGACTATTTTTATTAATTTTGTGATGCTGAGCTGTATGCCAGACAATCTAAGATAACTTGTAAAACAGGAAAAAAAAAAAACAACCAACCCCCAAACATTTGTTATTCTGTAGCCCTTGCTTGTTTTATGAGATTAAAAACTACTAGCTAAAATAATGAAATCATATATTATTACTTTGTTTATCCTGCAGTTGAATTATCACAAGCCATTTTAAAATCCTTTCACTACAAATGTTAAGTAACAGAACAGTATGCATTTTATAAGAGCAAGATAAGCAAAACCCAAAGATAAATAATGACACCGAGTACAGCTTTTTAATTACCTACTCTTTTAAGTTGTCCTTTGTTTCTTTTAATAGAAACTTCATAATAAAAAGAAATCAAAAAGATTAAAAAATGTATTTCATCTAATACATATAAAATGTATTACTACTATTGTTTTGTTCCACAATATTTTTTCTAGGATTTAAAAAAACCCAACAAACATTTTAGGAGAAAGGATGAACACTCTATAGACTCAAATATATTAAATGAATAATACTTTCATATATTGCTTTCCAGACATGGGCTTAAAAGCTTTTTGAAAATATTCTTTTTTAATGACAAAACTGAAGCAGAGAATTTCTACTTTACTACATTTTAAAATTGTTTTTTGAAAATCTTTTTGCCCTGTCTCTTATATTATCAGGTAAAATGTACACAGTTTGAAAGTCTCAGTCTACCCACTCAATTGATGTTGAAGCTACCTGCCTAAATGATTAGCTACTTCATCTTTGACTGAAAGACAACTTCCATTCAGAGGATACTGATGCTAATTATAGGAGAAGATAAGACAACAAATTTTATTTTAATAGTATCTAGGGAATTGAAAGTTAAACATTCAATAGATGTCATACTAAATGTTTATGCAAGAAAACGGTATATTTTCTTTGAGGAAATAACTCACATTCTAATGTCAGTGTGCTTGACTACCTCAGATACCTCCTCTTTCAATTTTTCCCTGCAGATGTCATGTTAAATGGCAGATGAAATATGAGCATCTTAAAAAATATTCTCAGATTGTTTACTCGTTGCACATCTTGCTTTCCTACAGGAACACTTGAGATAATTTGGACCCACAAACTCCCCATCAAGTTTTCCTTCTATGTAAATGCTTTAACTTTATTATAAAGCCAATATTTTTGACCTTGGCAAAGCTTTGAAAACAATACAATGACTTCAGGTGGGGAATGGAGAAAAGCATTAAAGTTTCTTCTACTAGCTGTAAATCAGATGTGTTCTCTCACAGCACTTCTGTACTGAAAAAAAGGAAATAACGTTGCCAGTATAAGAAAGCAAGCTAAGCACTTTATATATATAGTAAAAATAATGAACTAAAATAACAAAGAACAAGATCTGCAAAAGGAACTGACATGAATTTCATAATGTGAGATTTATAACTCTTTGGTATCTTTCCTCACTTCTCAACCCAGATCCTCTCTAAAGTGTTTAAATTTATACTGACAATCACAGTGCAGTCTTTACATGTGCATAAAGACATTTCCAAATAAGCAAAAAAAAAAAAAAAAGAAAAGGAAAAAAAAATCCTTTTAACTTGCATAGGAACATGAAAAAATAAAAAGTCTTTCATTCCTGGTGACTATAAAAATGAAGGTGACGTAGTTTTGCGTAGAGGGAGATCTAGGGCGCCCTCACAGGTCTGATGTAGGCAGACCCAAGCTCCTTCTTCCAGAACTACCAAACCAAGACAGGATACAGCAGCTGCATGCAGTGCCGTGTTAACACAGGCATGCAGCTCCTGGATGGGCGAGCGCTCGGGTCGGTCCGCACCCATCAGGGTGGCCATGCCTAAAGGTGGCCTCTCGTTGCACAGGTTCTGCTCAGCCAAAGCATTTCACAATTCATTGCGTAGTGCTCCCTCATTGAGGTGTATGCTTGTGCCTCCTGGCTCCTTTCCCGAGACGTACCTCTAATTCTTATGATTGAGAAGTAAGCCTGGTCTGAAACCAAAATGTTTCTCAGGTTCTGTATCTTGCTTCTGTAATTTTGGGTCTGCATCCCATGGCTGTACACCAGGACAAACCTCAGGCTTGCATTTGGCCCTCCTCTATTTCCTGGTTTACATGAAAAGGAAATCAAAGATGTGTTCAAATGAGAGCCATGGTGCATTCCCACAGGTCCCCAATCTGGATGACAGGGTATCTGAGATATCTGCTTGCACTGGTATGGTACGGATTTGTTCAAGAGCTGATCCACAATGTGAAGCTCCTGTGCAGCTGCACAGTCTGTCTGCTTGTCACTGAAACTACCAAGAATGTCTTTAGAGAGAACAAGGTAGAACAGCTATTCTACAAAAGGTACTTCAGCCAAATACCTAGAAAATAGGACCTGAGGGTCTAATTTATTTCAATGGTTGCTAACAGAAGTACTATGTTGTAATATTAACATGGCTGTCCATTTTATGGCACAAAGTCCAGCAAGAAATAAGAAACAGAAGTATGCGAAGTTCTGTATTGTTTACTTCCACTGGTAATTCTCTAATATACCAACACAGGATGCTGATGACGTTGGCTGTTTCACCTCAATTTTGTCACTTTGAGCAGCTCTCAGTTTTCAGACTCATTTGAGAACCATTGTTAAAATAGAGAGTTTAAAAGCTCTCCTCAGTGCACTGCAGTCTTGACCTGCAGCAGACTTCACCCTTTCCATGAAGGTTGTGTGGTAGTTTTACGACCCACATTAACATTCGCTAGTGCACAGGCTGACACTGCTAAGTCATGTCTGCATGGGACAATTGGAATTTGAACCCAGGTTTCTAAAGGTGAAGAGTTAAAGCACGTTCCACAGCTCCATTTGCGACTTCCCTTACCCTCTCCTTCTGCCATAATTTTGAAAAACTAGATAACACTAAGTGAAACCATTAATGCTGAATTCCAGCCAGACTAAATCAATCTGTAATTAATATTTTATAGGTTTACTTCACAGTTTGGTAATGCCACATTGTTCTTCACAATAATAGGCTGTGGGGCACTATTCTTTTGTACATGTACATAAGGATTTACCTCATTGTTTCCCACTATTATTAATGGAAGAAGCCACACTATTCAAATAATATAGAAATAGAAAACAGGATGGGATATAATGGAAGAGAGTTAAGAAGTTTCACGCAAGTGAAAGTTGATACAGAAATACTGTTTGTCACTATATACAACACATATACAACTGCTACACTGATTTATGTAGCATTAAATAAATAAGTAGGTGGTTTAAATTTTGTGGATGCTTAAGGTAGTTTCAGGAGCTGTAAGTGGCTGTATTGGGTCAGACCAAGGTTTACATAATTCACTAATGTCTGACAGCAGCTAGTAGCAGATGCGTAGGAAAGCAGGGAAGAGCAGGTCAGGCACACGCTGAAATGCCCCTGAAGCGCCGTACTGACAGAGGAACGTCTTTGTATTTGAAAGCCCTTACCTGATTTTTCTTTCATGTGTTTGCTTAACCCCTTTTCTTAACCCATGTAAACTTCTCTGTCAACCACGCCATCATCTGGCACTAAGATCTGAGGCTTAACCGTGCCACGTGTGGAAAAGCACTTCCTTCTGCTCGCTGCTATCTGTTGTTTTAATCAGATATTTCTCTTGTACCATGAGAGACAGGAAATAAATTCTCTGTGCACATTCCCCTTGCTTCTCGGGGCTTTATGGGTCACTGCCATGTCTCCTTGGAGGTGTCTCTATTATAAGCCGAAGAGTCCTGGTCCACAGAGTCGTTCCTAGCGTGGAAGAATTTCTATTTCTTTGTTCATCCTCTTTGCTCTGTTCTGTATCACATTTAGTTTTAGTCAAGCTTTTTCAAGATGGGGAGGCTAAAGCTTTACAGATTATTTAACATCAGCTAATATTACAGTTCAGGTGTAGAGCTGAGTGATAACATATAGGCTTCTAAACAAGTAACCACTTTAGCGTAGAGTGTGTAGAGACACAGTGTAATTATTTTTTTTGTATTTTGGTAGTGTTATAGACCTTAGGACGAATTTATGTGAGTAGCTGCAGGTTACATCTAAAGCTTTCTGCTGCCTGTGGGGCAAATTATAGGTTTCATAAAACACATCACACCTTAAGTGTGGTTCCATATTTTATACTGTTGATGTTTTATTTAACTACATATTATCCAAAAGATTTTCTCCTGTGTGGAAGAACTCTTAACACTGTCTGTTTATACTCTGAAAAGGTGTTCAGTTATCCTGATTCATAAGAGGGAGATGACAGACTTGTTCAGGAAATGTATGGCTGTTACTCAGATATTTTCAGAAGATCTCTCATGTGACACTGGAAAACACAAAAATAATTTTTTGGGGTCATCCTTGAATGTGAAGGGATATATGTGTGACAAACCCACAACTATATTTGATTATATCTGGTGTTTAAATCTAGGGACATTTAACCTGAATGCTCTAAAGGATCTCATTGATTGTACAACTACAGAGGCAGCAAGAATACAGAAAATTTGAATAAATAACTTCTCATGGCATATGACAGCCCTATTTTCTCCAATGGCATGCTGAAGGTTTGTTTTGCAAGAGGTATGCTACTTTGTGTTTCACCTTAAGCTTTCTTTTGTGCAGAGAGCCTGTCTCATCTCACCTGCAACGCTTCAACTTGCGGCTGCACTGCAGAAGAGCAAACCACACAATTATCCAGATCATATAAAAATAGTGTATGCAGGTTTACCTCTTCCGTGTAAATTTCAATGGTCTTCCATTCTACAGGAATGATATTCACCAGGAATGAGTTACACCACTTCCTCGACACTTACAGGAGCTTTCTGTTCAAAACTGATTTTGATTTATACATTTTTCAACGCCACGTATGCCCATCGACACCTTGCATGCCCTCTGTCTCTTTGGCACTAGTGTAGCCGTGAGAACAGCTAGACCATTTAGACTGAAAGACCCTCAATTTAAGCATCAGGGAGTGATATCAGTGCTCAGGACACATCCCTAGTTCTTTCAGCTGACCCGAGAGCATTGGAGAGTGCAGGAACAATTAAAGCACAGAAGAAGGTCAGCTTGCTTGCATGGGGAGAAGGAACTGGGACGACGCATGCCACAGCTGAGGTGGCCGATGTCCCAGGCTTTGAACCGACTGATCGAAGAAGCAGGTAGCAACTATTTTTATTAACGTTTCTGTAACTGGTGTTAGATTAACAATAGCAATGCGGAATAGGTTTGATACTCATACCTGTTAAAAAAAAAATAAAATGTGGAGGTCTGGATTAGAGGTTCTACTCCAAAACTGTCATATAATAAAAAAGTGGCATTGAGTTTTTAAAGTAAAATTGTTTCAAGATGCATATGCATCTTACTATCCTATTTCTTATTCATATAAAATGAACCTTAAAATACCATTAAATTATGCTTAGTGGTATCAGACACAATTATGATTAACTGAGACTGATTTACCACCCAAGTTCCTCAGATTCAAATGCTTCACATTACCATATTTATTTACTTAAATTGAGCATTTATCTACTCGTTCTTAACACACAGCTACAGAAAGTCAGACTATAAACTCACGTTCCTCTATTTTATCTGCCGGTATAATTTAACACTCATAATAACTGTTTCTCACTCTCTTTTTAAGAACTAGTCATTATTTTTATGTATGATGTTCCACCCTCCAAGTAGAGGCCATCACAAGTGCAATATTCAGACGCCGGTCTCAGTTGGACTGTGTTCATGAGTACTTGAATCCTAGGGCTTGATTCAAGCTTATCTCCAAAATATCAGGCTACTCTCCTGAAACTGAGATTCCTGGCTCCATGACAGGATGACTTGTCATTCTGATGGTATTTACTAGGATAATTTTACCAATACATTTCTTTGCATGGATGCTCTTATTTCTGAGTAATATCTGAATTTCTCACGCTTGGTGAGTTATGGTCTTCCTACAATGGCAGTATAATTATGCTTTTACATTTCACCATAGAAGCGAATGCTAAGCTTCATTACCAGTCTGCCATAAGTAAGTGATACTGTTTTTTCATGAGTTTCTGAGAGGCAGTGAGATGTATCTGTATTTATTTAAGAAAGAAGAAAGAACAATAAAACTTTTCAGATTTGGCTCTTTTGTATAATATAGCCCTCTTTTACCATTCCAGTGATGATGCAGGTTGAACAAGTGGCTTTAAACAGCTCTCCCAGAATACTGTAATAGAAGTGAATGTTATTATCCTTGTCCCTCCAAAGACCCTACACTCAATGAAGAGTCCTCAGCAAGCCAGTGAGAAAGAATTTTTCTCTGTGCTATGCCTGCAGAAATCACACAGAATTTGTGAAATGTTTAGGAGTCCTCAATAGCTCTGAATTGCTTGGGACAGGAATGCAGCTAAGAAGGTCCACTGCTGGTCCGAGTGCAGGTCCAACCTGTGCTCTGGCTCCTTGAAAAAGAACGAATAGTTAATCTGACTGACTGCACGGTATGTTTTGCAAATTTTCAGGGCTTTGCACAGATGAACATAATACTTAAGACCAAAATGCTGTCAGAGTAATTTCAGCAGATCCCTACTGGGATGTCTGAAATCTTTCATTCAAATTCAGCATTCAAGACCTCCGTGTGATGAACAGACAGTCTAACTAATGAGACTGAAGGATACCTTATAACCTCACTGTCAGTGAAGCTCTGCGGATTGATTGAAGACTGGCACACTCACACCTGGTAAGATGCATGGCCTCATGCTGGGTTGCAATTAGCACATACATTCTCATTCCTTATTGTCGCTTTAATCCTCTTTCCTTATTTTTTTTTAATGAAGTATTAGGAGACTTTCTCAAAGATGAAAATTTTCTCTATGTTTATTTCCCTACAGGTGTAAATAAGCCCCCAAAAGTAACCTGTGTTTAAATTCAGGAGAAATATGGCATTTCTAAAACACAAATAAGCTCTCCATGGTATTCTGTATCATGGAAACAGTGTCAGTACATAAGCGAAAGAAGAGAAAGCATTCATATTATTCAAGAAGCATCTACCTTCTCCTCCAACTGAGCCTGGACAGATTTGAAGAAACATGAAAGCACCGCATGTTCAGCACTACTTAGGTATTGTTTGTTTTCCCCTTTTGCCATTTGAAGCAATTCCCATGCTTATTATAAAAGTTCACTCTAGAGCACCTTAGGAAAAAAACCCTTACTTGGATTTTTCCTGGTATATATACATATAAAACCAGCAGATTTTTTTCATTAAATATATTTAATGTTTTTTATATTTCTTTGAACGACACACACACACATGCAAAAGATGGTGGAGAATGATTATGTTTACTCAGGAGATCAAGCTTTTTCCTGATTCTTACTGAAGCACATCTATGGTTAATATTTTGGGACTGTATCTTTATCTGTATTTTAAAAGTCTAATCTAAATGCTTCTATAACAAAAATGGAATCAACATATCCCGATTCTTATGCTTCCATTCTTTGAAAGAACAAACACGTCTGGGACACTGGTGTCACTGCAGAATTTACTGCCTGTCTTGGAACTGTGCTCATGAATGTCATCATTAATGTTTTGGGATTTTTTTTTTTTTAAGAGACTTCAGGAAGAATTTTCATGGTGATAATAGTCTTGACATATGAATTGAATTTATATTAGGGGTTATAAGCTCAAAGCAAACTTTCTTAGTCATCTCACCAGATAGTTCTCATATATTTGTATAGTTGTAGAAAAATTCTGAAATAATTCAGAATCTGTAAGGCTCATGGAGCAGATCATCTTGAATGCCATCATATGGCACCTACAGCACAACCAAGCCATCAGGCCCAGTCAGAATAGATTTATGAAAGGCCGGTCCTGCCTGACTAACTTGATGTCCTTCTATGACAAGGTGACCCGTTTAGTGGATGAAGGAAAGGCTGTGGATGTTTGCCTGGACTTTAGTAAAGCCTTTGACACTGCTTCCCACAGCATTCCCCTGGAGAAACTGGCTGCTCATGCCTTGGATGGGCATGTGCTTCGCTGGGTAAAAACATGGCTGGATGGCTGGGCCCCAAAAGTGGTGGTGAGCTAAATCCAGTTGGTGGCCAGCGACAAGTGGCCAGGACTCAGTACTGGGGCCAGTTCTGTTTAATGTCTTTATCAATGATCTGGACAGGGGTATCGAGTGCACCCTAAGTTTGCAGACAACACCAAATTGGGTGAGTTTGTTGATCTACTTGAGGGTAGGAAGGCTCTACAGAGGGATCTGGACAGGCTGGACCGATGGGCTGAGGCCAGTGGTATGAGGTTCAACAAGGCCAAGCGCTAGGTCCTGCACTTGGGTCACAACAACCCCATGCAGCACTACAGGCTTGGAGAAAAGTGGCTCAAAAGCTGCCTGGCAGAAAAGGACCCGGGGATGTTGGTGGACAGCCGGCTGAATATGAGCCAGCAGTGTGCCCAGGTGGCCAAGAAGATCAATGGCATCCTGGCCTGTGTCAGGAATAGTGTGGCCAGCAGGACTAGGTAAGTGATCATCCCCCTGTACTCGGCACTGGTGAGGCCACACTTCAAATACTGCATTCAGTTTTGGGCCTCTCACTACAAGAAGGACATTAAGGTGTTGGAGTGTGTCCAGAGAAGGGCAACCAAGATGCTGGCGAAGGGTCTTGGGCACAAGCCTTATGAGGGGTAGCTGAGGAAACTGGGGTTGTTTAGCCTGGAGAAGAGGAGGCTGAGAGGAGACCTTATTGCTCTCTACAACTACCTGAAAGGAGGTTGTAGCGAGGTGGGGGTTGGTCTCTTCTCCCAAGTAAGAAGTGATAGGACAAGAGAAAATGGCCTCACGTTGCGCCAGGGGAGGTTTAGATTGGATATTAGGAAAAATGTCCTAACCCTAGGAGAAAGGGTTGTCAAACATCGGAACAGGCTGTCCACGGCAGTGGTGGAGTCTCCATCCCTGGAGGTGTTTAAAAGCCAGGTAGGCGTGGTTCTTAGGGACATGGTTTAGTAGCGGACTTGGCAGCGCTAGGTTTATGGTTGGACTTGATGATCTTGAAGGTCTTTTCTAACCTAAACCATTCTATGCAAGCAATTACCCAAAATTCCTCTCACCCTTCTTGCCCTACTGAAACCCATTTATGTATGTATTTTTATCTTAACTTTCTCCTGCAATGAGTAGCTTTTAAACAGTAGGAGCCAAAGCCCAGACTATGGGGATTTAAACGCTCATTGACTCCCCTTCTGAATTCCCTCTTAGACATACAGGACACAAAGGAAATTTTTATGCAGTTGCCCACCCAGCCTTCACTGATTTCACTTGTAGTGCTGAGCTGTTTGGAGAACACTAAAAACAGGGCTGTTAAAGACAAACACTGACATTTGTATAATTTATCTTAGAATATCAGTTGTGAGCAGAATCAGCACAGTGAGGGTAGCACAGTGAGGGTAACACAGCCTGGCTTTACCAAAAAAAGCACAAGAAAAATGTAAAATTAAAATTTCTTTGGGAAGTCATATTGTCGTTTCTGTAACAACATACATTTTAACACCAGATGGAGGATGCCTTGGTAGCAAGGAAGGGGATATCTCTTTAATTAAAGTTATACGGTTAACAAGTTATAAAGAATGGATGCTAAATAGGCAGAAAAATATTATTTCTATTAGAAAAGTAATAATCCCTAATGAAATATAGCAAGCCATATTTTTTTCCTACCAGCAGCTTAGCAAATTTTCGTGCTTATTCACCTTTGTTCATACAGTACATATAACAACTACTTTACAGAAACTAAATCAAAGTTGACACAAGATCAAAACATTTGACTTTTATTTAGCAGCTTGGTAGAACATGAGGAAATCGCCTTTTCTGAGCAGCACTTGACACGCACCCTTCACAGAACCACGTGTACCCTCTGTTAAAGGTAAAGAAGCACAGAATGAATACAACAGTTGTACTGTTCCTCTTTCCACTTTCCAAAAGTGATGCCTTATCGCCTAAATGATGTCATCGCCCAAGTGTTTCAAGAAGTTTAATTAAATGTATCACTTCCAATAAATTCCTTGGGCAAACAGACTACCATAGGGGCACATAAAGAATGTGAACATTAATTGCATTTGAGATTAGCCTCGTTGAATTGAATTCTCACACACTGATACCCTTCGTACTTAAGCCATAAATATGAGGCATTTATACATCCAGCTATTGGCAGGTTTACTGTAAAGTAATATTCCCACTAGACCACAAGCCTACACAGGAAAAAGTTCCCACTAACAGAAGTACCTGCTTACAAATGATCAGTGAGACAGACAGAACCTCTCTTTTGGTACTCTTCATAAATGAGGCATTTCTGTTCAATATCATTCCATTAACAACCTCTGCATTAGAGAATTGTAGATGAAAAAAATCCTATAGTTATATAAACCACCAAAAATTTCTGGGGAAAAAAGAAAAAACAAAGCAAGGACACCTAATGAAAAATCCAATTTGCTGATAAATTAATTAAATTCCCTACTGACCCAACCCTGACTGAACATACCCCATGTGGGAGAGACTGAAAGACAAATTTGCTAATTAATGTTAATGCAGAGATTGGAACAATTAGAAGAATAGGCTTACATCCCTCTTTTACTCAGTGAGTACAAGCATGGTAACTAAATCTTTACATTTGCAAGAGCTATTGTGAATTAAACAATTACATTAGACACAACACAAGTAATAATATCGCAGTCCCCTCGTGGAGGGAAATGTTAACCAAGCAAGGAATAGCAGTTCTTTCTGGGTTTACATTTAATCAGGTCTGAATATCTTGAGTACCATGTGAAAATCATAAGGGATTAGTACTACTGTGGCACTTTGAATAGTCTAAAAGATTATCGTGCCTGAACATCTTTTCTAGGCACATTCTAATAGAGACTTTTGACTATTTGTAATTAATTGATTATTATAATTGTATTTCAGTGAATATAGTTGTAAAATAGAAAAGTGGATAAACTCACCTGTATGGTATTTCAGACTAATTAGAGATGAGAAAGCTCCAGATGGCTCATATTAAAAGTGGCTGTTAAAAGTGTTTACTTTCATCACTCATAAATTTAATTTTTACAATGAGTAGATGAAGACTGTATACATGGTGGTGGCTTGCCTGACTTCTTCCTAGTTTTAATAGCTCTCTTTTAAAAATTAATTCTGGATGAAGTAAGATTCTCAGCCTACACAAGGGTATCTCATAATATCAGTTATAATTTTATTGAGTTTATTGGTTTCTATATGAAAGCAAAAATAGTGCAAAAGACATTTGCCAGTTCCTGATGTTTTTACCATTTCTATAAATCACTTCTTTAAGATTGTTTATGATATATTTCCATTTTGCCACCATGTTATCTCCTAATTACTGATCAATATGACTCTAAATATAGATCTACTCAAATGGTAGACTATAAGGAGCCATAATGGACTACTGGGTAACTAATGTCTGTTTTAACAAGTCCATAACCATGTATTTGCTATAAGAGATACTTTACTATGGCTCCAAAGGAGCTATTACAAGCCATTGACTCTGAGCACATTCCTACTCATCTAATTATGTATTAATGTTACAGCTGTTAGTGTCACAACAGAGAGAAAATTGAAGAAAGACAAAAAGTTAAGAAGAGAAGTAAATGCAAATTTATTTAGCATTGAAAATTCTAAATAAAATGTTTCTTTTCTCCCATTTACAAGTTTCTTGGTAAAAACATCGAATTGATGAGCAATTGAAAGGAAGAAGGACGACTTAGAGCTTTCTACCACTCAGTGGATTCAATTTCCAGTAAGTTAGACAGTTGTTTTGTTTCGTTCTGCATTCCTGAACAGAGACATCCCAGAAATTTCTCTTTTAATATTTAGCTAAGTGAAAGCAACAAGTTTGGTTTATTTTCACGCCAATATTGTTGCTTTCCACATGATTTTCAACCTAAATCCTTACAGAGATGCATTCCTTTTGATTTATCTGTGTTCAATTTTCAGTTATGTAAGAAAATGTGAAGTGAGGAAAACTTCATTTATTTCTTCATTTTACAACAAAGAATTTGCACAGCTTCAGTCCTGGCAGCATGGAAAAAAACTAAGAAATAGAAGGAGGACTTAATGACATCTTCTAAAAGGAAAGCAAAGCCAAAATGAAGGAACAACTCTCTGCAGATGAACTAAGTATCTTGTCACCTTCCCAAAATACAGCAAGACCTTGAGTTACACTCACAGCTTTCCTGCATTCAGGAGTTTGACTGTATTCACATTTAAAGAAATAACAACTCTTTAATGCTGATAGCGGAAAAGACAGTGGACGTATCTGATGGTGCTATCAAAGACAAGCCAAGGACAATATCATTTTGGAAGACAGAGAGTTTCTAAGCATTTCTCCATCACACTAACATTCTCTAAGGACCCTCACAACCACATGCATAATGACCAGGCAATTCATACCTGGACATCTTGCTTTTCCAACAGATAGCAGATGTAACAAAAAAAAAGTGGGTCAAAACCAGAGTAATTTCTTAAATTCCTGCTGAAAATCTTCATCAGAAGCCTGGAGTGCAGAGGGCAGAATATTTTTCCTTTAAATAAATAAATAAAAAAAATCTATATTCTTCCATAGTGTGTTCAGTCTTCAGCACCTCTAAATCAAGAGCTTTTCTTAAAACATGCAACAGTCTTTATGCCCCAGGGGAGAGAATGGGAAATAGAATTTTTCAGCAAAATTGCTCCTGGACATGCTTTGCTATGGCCTCTGACCAAAGACTTCCTGAATCGAGAATGAATCACCCTGGCATTTACAGAAAACTAAGCAACAGAGGCTTAGAAATGTCCACAGAATACATATTTTCCCCAAGCCACATGATTCTAAACATTACCCAAAATCTTAGATGGAATCCATCTCATCTAACTTCAGGCATCTGTGATGCAGATGTTTGGAGCCGAGCTAAACAATTAATCTAGGCAACTTCTGTTGTCATTTGACAGAAACAGACACTTTGAAAGCACAATTCATTTGACTTATTTTAGCCACCTCTACCGGAATGAGGGGAACTACATTGTAATATAAATACTAAAAATAAGCCTAAGATGCCCAGCTTAGATATGTAGTAATCCATATTTAGTTTGATTAATTCCCGTCCTCAAAAAAAAAAGCTCAAGGAGTACAAAAGACCACAAGTTACATATTGAAGGAAGTACATAAAGGAACAGGTAAGATCAAGAGCCTGTCAAGTCTTCTTCAGCAGCATCTCACCATTAATTGGACTAAAAGTTGCAGCTGACAGATCATATTAAAAAAAAAACACATAAAACCAAAACACACCCAAACACAGTATGTCTAAGGATCCTCCTGAATAGCCTATCTACCCTCAAATATGAGAGTTTTAGTGAACCAGCTCTCCAGAGGAAATTGCTTAAAGCACAAGCTACATATATCGGATTAAGACTATCACTTGTTAGTCCTAATGATAATTTGATTTGAAGAGATGTGTGGAGGTCATTAGCCCTAACTTTGAGGATAGATTCAACTTCAAAGTAAGTTCAGGGCCAAGCTCAGTTGAGTTCTGAACATCTCCAAGAATGGAGAACCCACAGGCTCTGTGGGCCACCTGTTCCAGTGTTTGATCATCCTCTTTGTGATTTTTTTTCCCCTAAAAATGTAAAAAATCCCTTGCATCTGCAAACATTACAAAATGTGGTGAAAAAGCAACAATGTTGCTGTTAGCGACAATATTCTGCAGTCTTTCATTTAATAGGTAGCATTCAACATGAGAAGGAAGGAGAGGAGGCATGTGTGTACAGTGCTTAGAGAGAAACCCAACAACCTCTTAATTATTTCCTTGGCGTAGTTTAGTGAACTACTTAGTTTGATTCAATGTGATAATATATTTAGCTTTTGCAGTTCTACTCTTGAAAGAAAAGAAAGAGACAAAAAAAGAAATTTCTTCCTTGAAGAAATCTGAGGACAAGAGAGGCTACAGTCTATTTTTTTGCTAAAAGAATATACTGAGCAATGGGTGTTATGGGTGCTCAATTATGCCTAATTGATGACCAGTAGCTAGAGATAGCTATCAGCTCAGGTTATAGACAATTGTGTTCTCTGTTCTGGATGTCCCCAGCTCATTTTTAAACCACCCTGACTACTATCGCTGTATTTGATCTTTATTTCATAGAAGATGACTGCATTGCAAGTGATAGAACAGAAAAGAGTGAGGAATCGTGGCTTAGCTGCCTGTCTGGAACAGCCTCAAAGAAAATACAGACATTGTAAGCATAAAATCACTGACTGAATTAATTAACTAATGAAATGTCATTTCTCAGTTCCCTCCTTCTGCACTGTAATACTGCGTGCCCTTGAACTGCTGCCTGTACTCACTCACAAGTCTTTATTGTTGGAAAAAGATGAATGAGACACGCGAAATGTACTTTCTATTATATATGTTATGGACAATTTCAAATTATGCCAAATAGTCAGAATAAGGTTGCAAAAATGCTGCAAAAGCAACATTGATATATATAATTCAGGAGCAAGAAACATTTTTGCAGTATCATCAAAACTATAGCCAAGCTAGTGGGTAAAGATATAGTCATCTTTTTATTCTGTACGGTAGAATGGTTCATTGCAGCTCTTGCTTTCCGCTATATATTCTGAAGTGAAAATTAGGGCAGTTAGGCATGGGTTTACTAGGGCAGGTAATATCACCAGCAAACAAATCACACCAAAAGGATTTGGCCTTCATTAAGACAACTGAACCTTGTAACTGCCCCTTTCAGTAGAGTAAAATAAAGACACCAAATAGTGGTAGATGTCCGTCTGCGTCATTTCCCCTCTCCTTTTAGCTCATAAGAAGCAGTGTGAACAGTTACAGCTTTAAGGTGACTAGGTGCTGTAGGGAGAGCAGAACAGTCATATGCTGGAACCAGTGACCCCCATTACATAAGAACGTGTGTGCTGTGAAGATTACTGAAGACGTCCTGGTTGCAAAGGACCACCAGCTCATCTCATCTATTTTAGACACCAGTATTAGGATACGATGCATGACACCCCTGAAGTTTATATTTCCCTTCCATGAACATAAAGGCAGCCCAGGGAAAGCAGCACTCCTGTGCGCACAGGCGATACCTAAAGTAACAGGAGGTGGAGCGAATCTTGGCCAGGCAGTCAAGGGACCTGCTTGAGGGCCAGTATTTCTGGGAATGGAAATTGTGTATTTCCAGTGCCAGTGTCATGAAAAGAACCTGCAGACAGCAGTTATCAGTGGCTGTTGAGGAGCTGGCAGCTCCGGGAATGGGGAGTAACCTTGCCTCAGTTGCTGGCAAGTGCATGGTGTAATGTTGGGGAGCATAGGAATTGGGTGTGGAGTACAGGGAGGAAACGTAGGCAGAAGCAGAGGGGAAAACAGAAAGAAGGCTGGTTTCCTGGTCTGAAGAAGGTGAGGAAAAATGAAGGAAGTGTGTGGATGTGGGGTCCTGGGTCGAGGTGCTGAGAAGTACAAGGGCCATGGAGCTGTCAGGTTGAAGATGGGCTTTGGACAACCTGTCAAGATGGTGGGGAGGCAGCTAATTATGCTGCATTTAAAAAATGTGGGACCCCTGTAAACTTTTTGCTCATCTCCACATTATTTTAGACCATATTTAAGAATATATATTTTTTTCTATCTGTGAGGATAGGGTGTGAGACCAGGCCTCCATCATGCTGTGAGGTCAAGTAATCAACAGATCCTGGGATGACATCCCTGTAGAAGGGCTGAGATAAATTCCTGAATAATGGTCCTAAAGTACAATAAAAGCAGAGAAAAATAAGAGATGAAAATTAAACTGAAACAGAAGATAATTTATAGAGCATGAGAGTACTGTTTAGGACCAAGGAAGAAGATATATCCCCTGTGTGTGTCCCATCCCTCATCCCCCGTTCCCCCCACGCCATTTCTACTGCCTTCTGTTATAGTTTCTGTTCAATTTAAGTCCATATCAAGAATTCACAGAAGATTAAATTAAATCGCTTCCTTTAGAAAATAAATTACAAAAGATGACCTATTAAAAGCAGCGTCTTTAGAAATGAATAGTAAATGGCAAAATTAATATTCAGTCTGAACTGAGAATAATTCAAGTTTCTGTTTGAAGCAGTAGGAGTTTAAGAGCCCAAAGGAGTTTGTAAAAAATAACAGCAACTGAACTCAATAAGGGTTTAGGAAATCTCTTCAAGAAGTACGCAGAAGTTCCTACAAATCAAATATTAAGACTGCGAATACAGCTTTCTTTTTCAAATCCTTTCTCCTAATGCAAACCAAAGAGCTTTTTAAGACACTTGCCTTCATTCATATGCCTCCTTTCAAGCACTGACATTTTTTCAGATCAAGTAAAACTCCACATTGGCAAGGATCATGTTGTAAAATGTTATAAGTTAGTAAAGCAACTCGTCAGAACTGAATTTACAGTAATTCAGGGCTAGGATGGTGTTCTGTTCTTCCAGACCACCAGGATATCAGCAACAATATTGCTGGTGAGAAAAAATGCTAAGAGCTATACATAAATGATACATTTCCCAGAGTTTATCTCAGAGTTGTGACACCTTTGCTAGAGGAACTGCTAGGTTAAAAAATGGCCCTTTCCTGATTGTCACTTTCAAACAGAAAAATAATTGTCTGGTGAGTCAAACTAGCTTCTTCCAATTATCTCTTCATCCAATTTTGTATGTTTTCACAGAAATATTCCCAGCCAGCAGCAGTGTTGCCTAATCACAAAGCTGCATCATGCTGCTGTCTTGTACACAGAATCCAAAGGTTTTGCTTTAAGTGTCGGCATGTGTGAGAAAGAGGGTTTTCACAGTTGCTTTGAGTTGTATTTTTTAAGAGATATGGCTTTGCTTGTCCATTATTGCTTTAAAATAACTACACCTTTTGTACATTAATACTGGGTTTCACTGTGGTTTTTTCCCCTCCTGCACTGAAATGCTGAGCGGTGCTTCAGTTGCCAAAAAACAGATGCTTCTTCCTGCTCCCCCTGTAGCCAAATGTTTGATTCGGATGGGGTTTTGCATCTGTTATATCAGTTATGGGAATTGCAGGAACTCATTAGCACTCAAGCCCTATGTCAGCAGGCTTCCTTCGGGACAGAGAGGAAAATGAGTGCCCCACAAATAATCCACAGCAGGAGGTTTCATCCGTTCAGAGATATCAAGACAGGTATCTCTAGTTCTGCAGCTATTTCTATAGGTATTTCTAAAATAACTTCTTTTTTCTTTGTAAATATGCTTATATTATCTGCTGCCAATGAATGAGTTTGACCATTGACTTCACTGGGAATAGTAATACTCAAACAAAAATCAGTAATTTCTTTTTAGGTCACCTCTTATGGATTGGATTTACTTTAACATAAGCAATCTGTCTCCTGCAGACACCTCTAAAATAAACTTTGGAGGTGGCTTTTCAAAGTTATACCATATGTACTGGCAAAACTCTACTTAGACATTTTTTTTTTTTTTCCTTTTTATTGGCACCTTCATAGGACAACACCTTGCTGGCATAAGAATGTACTCAGCTCTTCTCCCCCCTGATAACAGTGACTTGTTGTTAGAATGGATACTGTCCAGGATTTAATGCAATTGAATGCTTGTTGCAACTTTATCGCTTCTTTTCAGGGCAGATGTTTTTAAGTAGCGTGGCAAAATGAGAAAAGGAATATATTCGTTTTCTTTAGCTTTCTTTAGAATTTCTTCAGGGCACAAAGGTGTTGCCATTTGGATGCTTTAAAGTATAAACAACATATTTGTTCCCTTTTATGCTGAATAAACAGACCAAGCCCCTGTGAAATGTCAGACATACTCTTAGCAACTGAGCTATTTCTCATAAAGGATCGGCAGACCTAAGCATTTTTTTCTTATTTATAATTAGCAGCTTTGCCTTTCCAATCAATCCTTTTCTACATCTTAACATCCCAGAAGTTCTCTTCTGTTCCCTTTGAGGTCTGTTGCCTGACACATAGAAGATAATGTTTTTATTTCGGTACCATATCCCCATGGAAACAGGAATTACACTGCCATTTATTGAGTGTTTTTGAGAACAGCTGCCCAACCACCACCTCTTAAAAATCAGTTGGCTAGTTATGCCACACCAAGTAGGGCTTGCCAGTGGGTACTATGAAAAGTATTTATGTTCCCAGTTCTAAGATGAAAGACACTGCAAAGCGCTTAAATACACTGTCGAGAATGAATAATAAGACCACTGAAGACCGAATGGTTATTTTCCTATACAGGCAAAAATGACATAACTGAGTGATTGTGTAAAGCAGCTCTGTTGAGCAGAGAGGGCTGTTCAATAATAAATTCAAGAATTATTTTCAGAACTTCTGCTGTTAAATGAGTGGCAGCATTTGGCCAGATTATTTTTGGTTTGACAGTTGTGATAAGGGATCCACTTTGTTCCAGTCCTTGTAGTAAGTTTCTTCCACTTATCCCAACCAAAGAAGCCACACAGAAAATGACCGGATATAATTCATACCACAGCCTATGAGAACAGAGGCTTGTTTAATTTCCAAACCCATCCTGCTTCATGTATTATTCCTGCAATTTAATGTAATGGCTTTCTTAATGTTTCACTTGGATTCACTTCAGTAAAATGGCCTTTACCCTCCCTCCCCCCAGCTTCCTGCTTAGAAATTGCAGATTAATGAGAATTTGCATGGATGAAATGAATTCTACCCTGTCAACCCTCAATTATTTGTGGGTGGTTTACAAGTTGTAGGTTAGTTGACCTGCCGATGCAGGGACACTGAGCTAGCTCCTTGCGGAGCCAGGTCTGGTCTGGCAGGGCTTGTGTGCTAATATGCAGTGCTGGGGGAAGGTGACTCTATACTTTCCAGGGTCAAATTGGCCCAGGAGCCGTTCAGACACTTTACAGAGCCTAAACTAATACCACTTGGTTCCCTGCACCATGCAGAGTCAACCAAATGGCTCTGCGTGGAGCTAGTCCAAGTCTGGCACAGCTGGCTTGGAGAGGTGGTAAAGAGTTTGACCGGCACAGCATGACAACTCATAGAGCTTTCTTTCTCCATGTCTCTGCGCGGCTTTCCAGCAGTGCTCCTGGTCCAAGGGATTACTGCTAAGAAGCAGAATGAAACTAATGTACAGAGCCAGTGTGGGTCTGGTGCCGTGCCTGAGCTGACACACACTGCTGGAGCCGGAGTCTGGGGTAGAGACAACCAAATGGCTCTGCTAAAGTCAGCTGGGGTCTACCTGCCTTGCTGGCTCTGCCAGCCACGATGGCCATTGACTGTCTTTGTCTCATGCCCATTCAATTCTTTTGGATATCTCAGGTATCCCTGTCTTCCTTACCTGCGGCCAGCTGATGCTAAATTCCTTTCTGAAACAAGGCTGGGTTTTGGGGATACTTATTGACTAATGTTTGGGAAAGAAATGCTTTTCCTCAGTGAAAAACCTAATTTCTGGCTAAAATATGTATGTTTGCTCAATGTAAATATTCTTTTGGTTTAAGAATAATAAGAACATTTAGTTTTTCTTAAAACTGCTTTTAATCGTGTTACAAATTTCCATTCAGTCTGATATAGAGTAGAATAGAATAGAATAGAATAGAATAGAATAGAATAGAATAGAATAGAATAGAATAGAATAGAATAGAATAGAATAGAATAGTTCTGTTGGAAGGGATCTACCATGATCATCTAGTCCAACTGCCTGACCACTTCAGGGCTGATCAAAACTTAAAGCACATTATTAAGGGCATTGTCCAAATGCCTCTTAAACACTGACGGGCACGTCACACAGGAATGTTTTAGCCCTTCTTCTGATTCCAAATGTGGAAATTTCCTCAAAGAAACAACATTTTGAAAATGAAATTGTTGTGGAGGGACAGGACACTTGGATTTTCCTCCCAAGTGAATTACAGTGGGTGCTCGCTTGCAGGAATTGCTCAGACCTATGCCTGTCCCTCTGGAGCTGGGCAAGACAGTGGTCATCCCCATGGGAGGTGCTCTCTTAAAGGATTAAGGAGGCCTGTACCTCCAGCACTCCTGACCATGTAGCAGGTACCTGCCTGGAAGCACCTAGGGGTCTGGTTTTCCCCAAACTCCTGGACTCCTGACTTTATATGTGGGAAACAGGAGGTACTGAGAATGCTAAAAATCCTTGCTAAGGGTCTAGCTGTAGGGACATTAAAATAGAATCTATATGTAAGTGGGCAGCTGGACCAGCCAGCACAGTACGAGCTGCATCAAAGCTTTCGTATGTGGTTGCACGCAAACTGGGAAAAGTTTCTGGAGCTTATTAGCTGAATCGTGCTGGGAAGTTGAATGGGAGACTTCTTGTGAGCACAGACCAAAGGGATCCAGACTTACTGCTATAGACAGTGATATTTCTTGTCTGGGAATATTTGCCTAGGATAGGCGTAACCTGAGAAGGGTTACATAAAATATCTGGCTTCCAGGGGAGCTAGTCATTACTGGTCTGGAACCTCTACAAAGGGAGCCTCCCAGTCTCCAGCTCCACAATGGGCAGTCTGCATTCCTCCATCCCAAATGTGCTGTACAGCAAGGCTGCTCAAGGGCCGCTAAAACGTCTCTAAATTATACTGTTCTTTTTCGACAATGAGCTTAAAATGATTTTGAAGAGGAGCGTATGACAGGAGGTCCTCACTTTATGCTGTTTCTAGAGATGAAAGGGTCATACCAGAGCAGATACAGAGAAAGCAGAATATAACCTGGTGCTCTCTGACTACCAGTGAGCATTACTGCCCATTGAGGAGTATGGGAACCAAAGACAAACTAAATTCTTTACTGCACATACTTGAAAAGAATCTTAAGGGTTACATACTATTGCATGAAATGCTTTTATCAAACTCCACATCAACAGCCATGAGTATGTTGTATGAGTACGTAGACGGGTAGACGTGGTGCTAAGGGACATAGTTTAGTGGTGGTTTCGGTAGTATTAGGTTGATGGTTGGACTTGATGATCTTAAAGGTCCCTTCCAACCTAGACGATTCTGTGATTCTATGTTCATTCTGAATTTGATACAGCATTTAATTGGGCCAGAGATCTGCTTAGCTCCTGAGTGGACTTTTTGATCTTTTGTGTTGGGAAACTTATTCTCATGCCTCACTTTTTAAATATTGCCTGTTTTCTCATAGATTCTTCTGGGTACTGAAATGTTGAGAGAGCACTAACAAACACAAGTTTATTCAAAGCTAGGTTTACAAAGGTGCAAATCAGTGAATGACAGTACCCACATAAGATGCCAAGAAAGTTGAATGGCATGCTTGAAGGGAAAAGTTTGCATGAAACAAAGCTTACCCTGAATTTAAATGTTTTTTACTATAATAGAAGCTGGAGTATCTATCAAACGCATACGCAGGGGAACATGAAGCTTTGTGAATCTGATCCTATAATGATGAATTTTTCTGTATGCAACACTGATCTCCCTACAGATTTGTGGAGAGATCTGAGATCTAAAATGTGCTGCATGACATTATTTCTCTTTCTACCACACATATGTGACCTTAGAAAAATACCTCTCTTTAAAAGAATATCTTATTTTTCTATTTTTTTTAATAAAAGTTTCTATTGCATTAATTCATGATATGTAGAACAGACTTTTTCTTTTGCTGTGGGTATATCTTAGCTTTTCTTTGGAGTGAAACTTATACCCCTCGAAACTGATGCATCCTCGTGCAAAGAAAAGAATTCTAGAAGCATTATCCACTCCTGATGTTTTCAGGCTTCTGGAATTATCTGTTTTAGAGAAAAGGAGATTCAGGGAAAACCCCAAATTAAGAAATGCCTTTGTGACTCATTTTTCAGCCTTGCTCTTCCGGCTGTCAACAAAGTAAAGATTGATCCCCTCTTAACGTGTAATCTTCATGCTGATTGTGAAGAAGTAGCAAAATCAAAGGGAACACCTGCTCAAGGTGTTCTCAGTGAAAAAAGGATGGATTGATTCTTTTGTCTGAAGCTTCAGCCAGTTTTTGTATTCTACAAAAGGGGACACCAACAGCTCTGGAAGAGTGCCAGGGTGCAAATTCCAGTATCTCTCATTCCTTCCAGCACAGATTTTCCAAAGCTGTGAAGATATATAGCCCCTCAGAGCAGAGAGAAGTATTAATCTGGGGAAAGCTACTAGGAGAATCTAATTTGGAGAGATTTTATGTACCTTATTTTTAGAAATATTTCTTGTGTTTATCAGGCAGAAGAGAATCCCAGGGCAAAGACTGTTGTATTCAGTTTCAATCAGAGTGATGATCTTATTGTCCTGTTTTTGAATATGGTAGGAATACATTTTCTCTTGGTGTTACAATGCTCTTTTCTAAGGAAGCAGCAGTAAGTTTTATCTGAGGCATATTAATGAAGTCCTTCGACAGAAGCCAGACTTCATAGGAAATTCCCACCTCACTAACTCAACTCTCAAAAACAAGGGGATGAAAAGATATACAGCCTTTTTTTTTTTTTTTAACTCTGCAAAGTATCTTTTAAATTTTTGCTTTCTAAAAATATAGAAAACATGAAAAATATGCCCCCTCCCCCCCCCCTTTGTGGAATTAGTTCAGTTTGGCTGTCAGGTTTTGCTCACAAAACAGCCCTAATGATTTCTCTTCCTCCAAATGTCCTCTTAAAAACAGTGTAATACCCCAGCTTATAAGCGGTATGCCTCACCACCTCCCTTTGAAAGGATGGAGAGGAGTCACTGAGGAGTGAGGACGCTGTCGGAGAGCTTAAGAAGTACTTTAAAAGTGTTTCTCGCTGCAGTGAGGAGTAACTATTTCCATCTTCCATTTAAGAGATTCTAAATTGCTTCAGCCTATTGCAACTATGTAAATAGATTGAGTGCACAGAACGAAGTTGTCTAGAAGCACTGGAGACAAATTTGTTCACTTCAGAAGATGAAAGAAGCTGGTTTCCATCCCTGCTTTGAGCTGGGAATCAACGAGGAGATGTGACTGGGCAGAATATCTCAAGGAGCATCTTGCTCCATGCTATTTATGCCTCGGCTGCCTGGAAGTGGACTTTGCTCACGCACTGCCTGGGAAGGAAGTTCCTTTGCTCCTTTGCCTTTAGATGATATCTGACCTGCAGTCTTTGCAGATATCGCTAAACACATTTTAAATTGTTGGTGGACTGCAGCAGCAGTGAGCCCAGGGCATGCTAACTGACAGAATATTTTACTTTTCTTGATAGGTGACTTTTCCCACACCATTCTGAGCTGTGGTACTGCAGCTAAACCGCTACCAGGGTCTGAGATATCAGATACAAAGTAGCTTAGTTAAGTCCAAATTACCTGCAGACATCCTGCTTCAGATTTACTGTTTGTTTATCATTCTTCAAGAGAAAAGGGAGTAAAAGCAATTTTTCAATGTTAATATATTTCTTCTTAAATACTTCTCTAAACAGCAAACAACAAAGGACTAGAAGAGATGTGGGTCACTGAGATTTGGTATTTCAAGACTCTTATGACTCTTTTCATAAAATTATCAGGCTGCACCTTAAAAGCAATTAATTTTGTCCTCACTACTTGAATGCAAAGAAATTCCAGAAGCTCACTGCTCTAATTTTGCGAAACCTTTTGTAACTCCCAGAAAAAAAATAAAAAAATTCTTGTGCCATCATCCTTTAACATAAATTTCTCTCATCTTTCCTTATAGTTTTTCCTCAGATACTGTACTGGGCCTGGCTGGGATGGAGTTAATTTTCTTCACAGTGGCCCATATGGTGTTGTGTTTTGGATCTGAGACTAAAACTGTGTGGACAACACACCAGTATTTTGGCTACAGTGCCTGCACAGCATCGAGGCTTTCTCTGTTTCTCACTCTGTCCCCTCAATGAGCAGGCGGGAGGTGGGCAAGAGGCTGGGAGGGGACACATTTAGGACAGCTGACCCAAACTGACCAGAGGGATATTCTGGGCCATGTAATGTAATGCTTAGCTCAGAGAAAGCAGTCAGAAGGGACTGACGTTCATGGTTACGGTATTTGTCTTCACAAGTAATCATTACATTTGCTAAGGCTCTGTTTTCCTGGAAATAGC
Source organism: Vanellus vanellus (assembly GCF_965231255.1). Taxonomy (NCBI): domain Eukaryota; kingdom Metazoa; phylum Chordata; class Aves; order Charadriiformes; family Charadriidae; genus Vanellus; species Vanellus vanellus. The sequence goes on from NC_138905.1 coordinate 164,889,021, forward strand.
TAACCATCTGCCTACTGATGGGAAATAATGAATACCTTATTTTGCTTTGCTTCACATTCAGCTTTATTTCACCTGTTAAACAGCTTTTATCTCCACCCACAGGTTTTCAGCTTTGCTGTTCCAGTTCTCTCCCCCATCCTACTGGGAGAGAGTGAGCGAGCGACTGGGTGAGTATTTAGCTGCTGCCCAGGGTCAACCCACCACCAATACAGACAAAAGTGGTGTTTTCTTACTCTCTTCCATTCTTCATTTTTGTAGCTCTTCTTAGAGCTACTCACAACCATTCCCTACCAGTTCCATTTTGGACTCGTTTTCCTGACTACAAACTGCCTTTTATTGATTTGGTTATTTTTTTTTTTTCCCTAATGAAAATATTGCTACTGGTGCATCCCAGGATGTAGTTTTCTTTTTCATTCACTAATGGATAACACTTAGGTACACTGTTTCTGATTGTTTCATCCTGCGACTGTGAAGAAAACTCACTAACTGTTTCTTCTTTGACCACCACAGCTCAAAGAAAAGGGAAATGTTGATTGTCTACATCATCACAGGTGTGTTCACACTACTAAAAAAGTCAAATAACAATTTACTATTATTACATATTATAAAGGAAAACATTTGCACTTGCTCAGATTTTTTTAAAGACCTGTACAGTAAGGTCAGGATTCATATCTACAAAGCATCAGGGGTACTTTGGGGAGGGTGAAGTATGAACTCTTAAACTGTGTGCTTCAGATTTTCAGCTACGTCAAATTTTGTGAAAAATGTTAAGGTTAGAGCACAACAAGGGTAAATGGGTCATGTGGCTGTTATGGGTAACGAGATGAAACACGCTTGCTCAGTCAGCGGGTCTGAACACTTGCCCTGCCCATAAGAAATTGGCTTGGGTACGTCATCTCACACAAAGTTACAGTTGAGATACTTCTGACAAAACACAGATTTATTTTGTGATGCTTTTCCCTCTTAGTCCATAGAGGGAAACAGGCACTGCTAAGGTAGAGTTCATCTCACCTTAATGTTAGGTGCTCTTAATGTTAGGTGACATGTATACTTGTTTTACATTCTTTTGTCACCTGGGAAGGGTTCCTTAAATAGTCTCGATTTCCACCTTACTTTTTTCGAAGTTTCATTTGATCTTTTTATAAGCTGAACTCAGTTTGTTTTCAGCTCTGAAGAGAAATCTGATTTTTTTGACTTGTTAACATGAAACAACAAAAAAAAGTGCAAGGACCAAGAGGATCAGACTCAAAATGGAAATATAAACTTAATTCCCTCTCCTTCGTCCAGCTAAAGAGATTTCTGAACACTTGCTTCCTGGCACATGAAGTTTTCTTGCCCTATATTTTCACTTTTTAATTACTTTTATCAAGGATGAACAGAATTTCTGTCAAGCCAAGATATTTTCTGACTTGGTTAAAAAAAAAAAAAAAGAAGAGGGTTGTATACTTGGGAAAATTACAGAAAGACAGTTTATGGGCTGCAGCAAGTAAGAACTACTGGTGTAAAATGATTATCAATTATTCATTTTCAACCGGCTATCTCACTGGATTCATTCTACCTACTATATTGTAGAGCATTTATCAACTTAATTCAGGCAGTTAGTCATTTGATTTTCTCATTTCATTATTATGTATAGAGAGCAATTGTCTTTGTAATTATGGTAATAAACTGTATTTGGGCCTGATTTACCCTCCCACAACTTTAGGCACCTCAGTTAAGTGTGTGAGTTGTGGTCCTTTGCAGCCTTGCTGGTACAGGTGCTCTGTTTATATTTAGTGGAAGGAGAAAAGGCGCTCTCAGGGAAATTAAGATCTTAAGCGGCCTCACTGAAAAATTTGCATCAGTCAGGCTGGGTTTTGGCAATGCTTGTTACCACACAGAGAGGTACCTGGTTCACTGTTTTGAACTCCAGTGCGGTTCTGTCACATCTGATACTGTTTTTCCTTTAACACACTTGCTTGAAATGTAGTTTAAATTTTTCTAAAGTTTTTCTGCATCTGCTAACTTGAAACTTTGGAAGACTCCAAGCTTTCATAACTTCTGATATTAGTCAGACATATGTAAACAGCAGGTACACAATGCACCTCTGAGGATTTGAGCTATTTGCAATTTTCTTTTGCTATTTTTCTAAGGAGGTGTTGGATCCAAAACCAGGACAGAAATCGATGATAACAGGAGGTCAACATCCTAATAATGTAGGCACTACCTATAAAAGCACCCATTAATTGGGTATTTAAATGGCTGAATTATAAAAGAAGCATTTAGAAATAATTTTAGGATTTTCATATAGTCCCTTGTAGTATGCAAACGAAGTATTGCAAAAAGTACACATCACAGTTGAAGTTGTCTACTACAACAGTTTCTGCTCTAAGTCCAAAATATCTTTGACAATTTTTGTTATTTCTTTCAGCATCTTACGTTTACTATCTCACTCCCTGTAATTATTTTGGTCTTTATCTTCTTCTGATTATTTCCATACCCAAGAATATGTTATTTTCCACCTTGAAAAAAAATATATATTTTAAATTGAAAATATATTCTTTTTATTTGTTAAATGTGCCATAAGCTTCATATCTGACCTTTTGTTTTTCAGCTGTATTCATTTTACATAGTACCTTGGATATAGCTAGAGTGTATATTTGCAGGTTTGTGCTTCTTTGTTCATCAACATTAGCCTTCTTTATTTCTGGTGTATTTTTAGCTAGATTACATGCATAACCCTTGGGCATACATTAATTTATCTTTGAATGTTTTCCATTTCCCTCTGTGTCCTTTATCTCTATTGATTTATCCTACTTGATTTCATCCTGTGCTTTTACATTCTTCTAGAACTCACTCTTAGAAATTTAACATCCTCTTTTTTTTCCTTATGTGGTTTTACCTGTGTCCTAATTACCACCCTAATTAGGTTATGAACACAATTGCAAAGAGCCCTACTCACATCTGCAATCCCGTTATATTTACCACACACAGACCTAGCCAAAGATTGATTTTTTTTTTCTCTAAATTCTGCCTTTTCCCCTGCTGGATGTAGAGTATAATGCTGTGCCTTAACCACAGAACTAATAAATCTCTTGGTTTATTTATCTTATGTAATGAGCCTAAATTTACTAATTCAGAACTTTAACAATTTGCTTTATATTACTGATCTCTTCTCATATAATTTTGTGTTCACAACTTCTATATGTTGTTATATGTTTTTTCAACCAGAGGCTAACAATTTGTTTATTTTTCCTTATTTTCTTTTGCTCTAGTCTCATTTCAAAACATAATAAATTACCTCTACTGTCACATTTTCAAATACAAACTATATTTACACTTTTCTTAAGAAAAAGGTTACAACCCTATCTTCCTTTTCATTTTTTTTAATTTGTCTTAAATTATTACTCAAAATTTGCTCCTTGTTCCAAATGACATCTGCATGAAATTTTTCTCCTCTCCTCCTCCTTTGAATTTCTGTTTATCTCAGGTTTTTGTATCACTCCTTTGTAGACTTTCACAACATTTGTCAGATCAATCTTGAATTAATTGTATAACATGTCTTTTTTATTTGCACGTGCCTGACAGTCTTTGCCATGGTGACAATGTCACTGTAATTGCCATGTACAGGACAAAATTAAAATTGTTCAAGAATGTACTAGGCTATTGTACAGCTTTAGGGTAATGAATATTCAAGTTGCAGTCACTTGTGTAGTAGGAGTAGGTAGATCCAAATACTTGATGCTTTTACGAGAACTTACATGTGGCAACAGCAGAAAAACTCCCCCATTGTTTTGTCTTTGTATTTATTTCTGCCTCCTCATTTAAGCAACTTTTCCTTGCTTAGCGTAGATGGTTTCCACAAGCATACTCTCATTCTTCCTATTCAGCTCCTTCCTCCTGTTATTTCTGGCTAATGCATTTAACCTACTGAGTTGACAGTTCTTTCACCTATCATATTTTTAAGGACCAGAAAGCATTTAGAAAGACTCAAGATTTTATGATTTCATATCTCCATCATATTTATGACTGTATGTTCAGGAGATTTTTTATTAGAAAATGATACTATCACATTTTTCTTCAAATTGCTTGTTAGCCACCAAGACCCACAGATGCTGAGATAAAAGGTCAGATTGCCTTCATCTGATGGACACCACCTTTAACCTTGCAGGTAATGGTATAGCAACTTCAAAACTGTTCACCTGAAACTTCATTGCATTCCCAGAAAACATTGGGAATGGTTTGAAATCCTGTAGCCTCTTCATTTGAAATACCAATCTAGTCCCGCAGTGTAAAATATTAATATTTTTTTCTTTTCAGTGACAGCTTTGTCTTTATTTCTCTTTAGCAACTGCTGCAATAGCACTGGGGACTCTGTGTGTGACTATGGCTGCTTGTGCAGTGACCTCCTGCAGGAAGGTGGGGTAGCGTTGGGAGGTGGAGAGGGAACAAATGAAGATGATGTATGTGTGACTTCCCCCTTGAAATCCTGCTCCCCCAAATTGGGGTGTATTATCTGCCCACACCAGAGCATGTGTCAGCTCCCTCCATTCGTGGCCCCAGTGCCTCAGTGTAGCTGTTTCTGCACCATGTTCTAAAACATTTAAATCTCTTACGATTGCGAGTTAGACTAGAAAACCCACACCTCACATACATTTCTTGCATGACTTCATGATGCACATAATGTTTCATTTGTGGTTGTTTCTAGAAGGCTTTAATTCTTTACCTCTTCAGGTTTCTCTCCCCAAGGAGCTCCTCTTCCACCACCAAATTGACAGGTGGTTGAAAGTTTCTGTGTGTGGCTTGGCACCTATTAAGCTCTTCTTTCCTCAGTGTATTCCCTCTTTTTCTCTTCTGCTGTCCTCTTTTACCAGCTCTAAACCCAGGTGCTCTTGATCTTATTATTGCTGTGCTCATCTTTTCCAGGTATCCTTCCTATGAAATACTTATTCTGAACACCAGGCAACGCGGTAACTCGGTTCATAAGCTCAAAAAAATATACTGCTGTCAGGTGCTTTGGTAAATGTTGTAGATACTGAATGTATCCGCATTTCTCCTTAACTGTCTTCCCTCAGAAATCAGCACAACGTGCCCTAGTTGCAAACTTTATGTTTTACTAAGTCTTAAGACATACAGTCTCTTTCACATTTTACAACCCACCAGGTCGAAGTAAAAGTAGATGAACAAAGTATAAAGCAATCACTGGGCCTGTGAAGAGGGCCCTCGTCACACCCAGCCAGACCCCTGGTGTAATCCAATTAAATTGAACAGTTCACAGGAAAACCCAGAGGATTAAACACACTTACCCAAGCAAACCCACTCTCTACCACTTGAGGGGTATAGCTCTGAAAACATGCATCTCATTAAGTCACGTTAGACTTCCTAAAATGGCAATTAAGGCTAAAAGGGTAGAGGAAGATAATAAAACATCATAGGGATTCAGCAAACTCCATCTCCCTACACCCCCCTCTTCCCCCCAGCCGGTGCCAGCTGTTTTCTAATTAACCCAATGGTAGCAAGGTGTCCACAAGAGGATATCTGATGATTAGCCAAAGAAGTCTCATTTGCTCAATGCTATTAGGGCTGTGCCTCCAAAGCTCCCTGTTTTACAAAAGTCTTCAGGCGTCGACAAAGTTACATCTATGCAATATGCAACTACCGCAGCTGTATACCAGCGAAGCCACGCAAATTCAGCCAAAGCGATCAGCTCACGCTAAACGTCAATAGTTACACAACTGAGACACAAGACGATGCAGTGAAATTATCAATATTCTCATTTCCACTTTTTCCTCAGTTTTTTATCCTCCCTTCTCACCTCCAAACAGTCTTTTTAGTTCCTTTTCCAACACTGGCGTGTCAGACTCTGTCAGGGAGCAGCGTGCTGCTGCAGCCCCGGGGTGCTGGGGTATGACTGGGAGCACCTCAGCAGGCTGCCATCACCCACCCGCTCCCCATCCCGACCAGGAGGTATTATCAGGAAATCACCTGTACATAAAAATTTTCCAAGATACCAGCACTCGTCTGTCTTTCCATCAGTTTTGGTTGTCTGGGGTTCATTTAGGAGAGTAGTCAAAGGAGGCAACAGACGTTAGTGCAGAAAAACAGTCACTCCAGAAGACCATTTAGTCGAGCCAAGATCTGGACTCCCCCTTGGATGTACCTGCGGTATGCCTTGAGTGGTTAGGCTCTCCCCTTCGGGGTCTAAATTTAGGTGGGACAAACCAGGTTCAGAATATAGGCATTCAAGCTGATGTCTTTTAATTCATATGCCTTTAAAGACTTAGGTAGAGAAAATTATCCTTTATGTGAAAGGGAGAGAGTCTGATTTGCCTAGCCTTGGTATGTTAAGAGACGTATTGGTAAGTCTATCAATAAGACTAATTCTGCCCCTCTTAATACTATCTTTATTTCTGTACATTTCATGTCTTAAAAGGCAATTTGCTTATGCTTTAGCAGAAAAGAACATAATCTACAAAAATTTCTTCTTATTATTACTAGAATATCTAAGAATATGTTAAGACTTTAGTCAAGCTGACATCGACAAATGATCTTTTATCTACAACTTAAATACTTGATTTGAAAGAGCATTTCTGCACCCTGACTGTACTCCGATCTTCTAAGGTAACTTCTACCCATTTTCTCACACCATTCAGCTACAGAAACACAGGCAATCATTTTACAAATATTAATAGAGCTACTTTTCTATTATAAGTTGATTTTTTTTTTTTGTGCATTCCATTGTAACATGCTCTGAAATGTCATATGCCACTTCTCAAACAACATTCTTTTCTTTCTCAGAAGTGTTATGACAAATCCTGACCCGAGTTTTTTTTCAAAACGTGTAATGTCAAAGTTGGTGTGTGCAAGTCATCTGGGGATGACAGTGATGGAGAAGTCGTTTTAGGAAATGCTGAAACTTAGTCCTGCTATGAAACTTTTATTCACTTGACTGTGTTTAGGTGGTTGGACAGTACAGTATCTTCTGTCATTTCAGTATACCCACAGGCAGCTCTAAAATTGAAAGGTCTATGTCACTGCACACCAGATCTTTCAAGGCTAGATTTGGTAACACTAAAATTAAACACCAAAACCATAGTAGAGCAATCACTATACTGGTTTAAGTGTAAAATTAACTAGAATGTAAGAGAGAGAGGTGTGGATTTGTTTTTTTTTTTCCCGTTCTTAATGATATTCATTATCTACTATGTTTGGATAATTTGTTATTTTCTATTTACACACCAGTCAGAACTGAAAGCACATGGTTTGGTCTATTTTCACTGTGAAAATCAAGGCCTTATTACTGCTGATGGTAGCTATAAATTAAACATAGATTGGGAATATGTATCCCTACTTTTTTTTTTAAATTCTTCCTGCACTATATTAATCTCCAGAATTAAAATGCAGGTGCTCCAAGACAAAAGTTCAGTTATGATCTCTCTCCAAGAAGGAAAAAGACAGCACATCATAAATTTGATTACAAAGTCGGAGATAATTTATTTGAAGGGCTGCAACTTTTAAAAAATAAAATAAGGATACAAGACTTTATCACAAAGGTAAGTCCAGATGATACTTTCAAAACTGTGCTGTACTGGTAATGAATAGGGTTTTTTGCACTATTAACAGTACATATAATTTAGCTTCCCCTGTGCAAAAAATTTATCCAGTGCAGACATAATTTCATTTCTCTACCATAAAGACTTGTTTGAAGAGAAGATTGTTCAGAGTAGTTGCCTTTTTAAAAAGAGCAACTGCTTGTGTACAGTTATTTAAGGATCACAATTGATCTGAAAAGTTGTAAAATTTTGCTTTTTCCACTTCTAAGTAGAAGACATTCGTAGTCTTCATAACTGACATTTAATAATTATAATGCTATAATGTGTTTTGCCTAATTTTATAGATACTTTAAATGAATTTTTTATTAAGAAATTAAAAACATTTAAACTAGAAATGTAAAATAAATAAGGCTATAAAAGAGGATCATAAAGGAAGAGGAAAAGAAATGGAGAAGCAGTTCAGTAATTGTCCTGGTTTGAGGACTATTCTATTTAAATGTAAGTAGTTTTTAAGTAAGAGGAAACACAATAAGAAAGTTAGTTTGAGAAATATTTCAGGCAAAATAATGGTCTGGGCGCTACAGACCTAACTTAAAAGCTAAAAGATAGAACTCTAATTGTTCAGTCAGTGCAAGTTCATGGAGATCAAATTTAAATAGTTTCTTTATGAGTCATAAGATCAGTGGAGATGGTAAAAGTATTGAATTAAACTTATGGAAGGCATTTGACTTGATGTTACATGGCACTTTAATTAACAAATTAAAATTATTTTAAAGCTCTGCAAGGGATATTTTAAAGTGATTAAAGATGGCTAACTGATAGGTCTCAAAATGTCATCGTAAATTGAAATCGCTCTTGTTCATCATCAAATCCTTTCAGTGAACTCCCTCAGGGACTGGTTCTTGGCACTCAGACACATCACATATTTATCCAAGATCTGTAAGAAGCAGTAAAATTATGACTGGTATTGTGCGAGGAAGACCCAGGGACAGGGTGAGTGATCAAAAGGGAAGAGGCTAACTCCCAGATGTAGCAATCTGGGACTTGTCACACAAGTAAGCAACAGCCGCAGGGCAGGACGTGCTCTGGCACTTCCCACAGTCTTGGACCCCCAAGGCCAAGGGACCTGCTCTGTCACCCGGAGAGCCTTTTCTTTCACTGAGAGCCAAGCAGCAGAAAGGAAAAATGATTTTTCCTCCTGACCTGCACAGCTAGGGCGTTTGAGAAAACAGGGAAAAGGTCCTAAAAGCCGTGGTTTAAATGAAATCTATCTGTGTTTCACAACTCTCACTTAGAAAATTCTATGCCTCATCAGGGATGGAGGTAGCTGTAACGCAAAGCCAAAAAATCAGATCCACTCTCCAGCCCATAGGACAGATATATGAAAAGAATACTGAACTGTATATAATTCATTTGCCTCCACATTTGCTATTACCATGTATGGTATTGACATATTTTGTCATTTTTTTTTTGTCTTCAATTTAGTAAGAAGGATAAAACGGAAATGTCCCAGAAAGCACAGGAAAACTTGAATTAGAGTGAAAAACTCAAGCTCTGTTTGTTGAAAAGCAATTCGGTTTAGTTGAAATATAGTACTTGGAGTTTTTAATTGGGTTCTGAATCACAACCATCTCTGCACCCATCTGTAGTACGTCCTCCAGGGTCCCAATCCTACAACAATTTTGTCAGGCCATAACGCATTTCAAGCCACCTGCTTGTCTTCCTTGTTTGTCAGAAACACAAGACTGTAAGTATCTTAAACCATCCATTTCACCTGTGAATTTTGCTTGAGGCAAAAACATTGTTGTGACCATTTTGCAGAAGAGGAAAAGGCTCTGAGAGTTTTGATTCATGGAAAGATACCGGTGTACTTCTCTACACCTCTTTGGAGGCTGACATTTTTTTTTTTTTTTTTCTTTCGTGACTACTGTCCCCTAAAGAAGAGCAATTAGAATGAACACCTTGTTAGTGCAGTGTTAGTTTAAAAAAGAAGGGAAAGGATGTATAGCTTTTCTCTGTGGGAGCAGCCTACTTGATTCTGGATGGACATATTTTCTAAAGAGTGTAAAGGACACATAGAAGGGTTTATGACAGAACATTACTTCTGTGTTTCTTGATTTTCTGATCTTTACAGTTACGTAATTAACACAGAAATAAAGACGATGACTCTAAATTAGCAAAGCTGAACTTATGTGGATATCAGCACTTAAGACTTGTGTGTTAAGCACGTGGTAGCTTGTTTTCTCAGCTGTATGCATAGCTCCTCAGAAGTTAATATTATACCTAAAAAACCCCCACCCCAACATCTTTAAAGAGAAAGCATTGTGGAATGTCATTTTTTTTCAGATACTTGAATTTGCCAGTTTTTCTTTATTCTCAACGCAACCAATAATGCTCTACATCTCATAATACTTTTGCTGTTATTTTAAACTGTCAATAAATTATGGAAAATTGAAGACCAAAAGGAGGCCTGATGTAAATTGCAGTTGGAAGCACCTTTGAGTGTTCAAAGCCAAAGAGATACCAATTAATGTGTCTGTCATTCTTTTCTTTCTAAATTGCTACTGTCATTGTTTCATTTTCAGTGTTTAGGGACTTGTCAGGGAACATGATCACCAATAAAAAACCTTTTGTCAGGGATGCTGTAAGAAAGAGAGTTGTGACCAAAAACATTGCGGAGAGCCACTATTAGAAACACGACTGTTACTGTAAACACTTTGGTTCAACTTTACAATATAATAAAAGATGTGTTGAACCGTCCTTCATTCCCTATGGGGGCAAAGAAAGACTTTGACCTCTGCAAAGCCAAACGGTGTGACCTGTCCCTGCCACGTGCCTCTGTGTCAGGCTGCTCTGCAGGGCCCTGATGTCCTGGGAGCAACGCTGTTCCCTCTCACATCGCTGTGATTTTGGGCACCGTCACTGCTGTCGGGACGCCCGTCCTCGCGGAGCGGGGTCGGGGAGCACACACCGCCAGCTAACGCACAGCGTACATCTGCCTTATGGAAAAGGAGCATCTTCAGTTTCAGTCAAAACCGGACCACAAACCCTGTGCTACCAGAGAACTGATATAATTTGCACGTGTGTCTGTCCAGAAGCGTGTATGAAATCAGTGTAACAGAGAGAAAGGCAGTAACTAATTAACATATGGGCCACACCTCTTTCTTCTCTTGTTACCAGAGCCTCATGAAGGATTTCAGGTGAACTATCAAACCAGTCGGTTTCCGTTTCTTTTGTCGCTTAGAGACTGATCTTTTTCAGCAGAAAACAGCTCTCAGGTGGTATTTCAAATGTTCTCAGGACTAGCATATTGCTGCTGCAGTGAAAGCTTTACAATTGCCAACAACGAGAGCACGGTTGGTTTAAAGCTGGCTGGGTACACCGGGAAATTATGCCTGCGGCAAAGCTGTATTATTTGTAAGAAGTTCATAATTTAGGAGTTTAGAAGGAATTTAGAAGTTCAAATTTCAGGATTTAAAAAACCCCACAAAACAACAGAAAAGCAACTATTTTCTCTTAGGAAAGACAGACACGTGCTTTGCTAGAATGACAGATCTAAGTGTGAAATTCATCAAGCAAAATTCTGCGTTCACGTATATTTAAAACATTAGCTCTAGTTTAAGCTTAATATTTATTTAGAAGCCTGCTTAACATGTTTCACTTTGGTAGTTTACTTTTAATTTATAACTGTGTTACAGAAGCCTTCCAAGTAGTGCTTACAATACATTGATACATTTGTGTCAGATATAAGTAGATTATAAATAGCTTTCAAAAATATTTTAAATTTTCCATTTGGATGCCAGACCCTTTTGGTCTAAACAATTTAATGGTTCATGTCTTTGAGGAGCTTAGAATATGTACTGCATTAACATGAATTATGACTGAGGTCACCACGTAGCTTATTTTTCTTTATAAAAAATGGTTGCACAACAGATTGCTATAAAGGCTCTGAAAGGCTTATTAGCTCCCTTTACATTTGTTTTCTTAAATGGAAAATGAACTTGTAAATATCTGGTCTACAAAACAATATCAGAATTGACTTCTTCCAAAAGACAAAATGAAAATCTAGACTATATTAAGGCACTTTGCAATTTAGACACTTTGATCTTGTAAGTGTTTGACCAAGTGAAAAAGCTTGTTTCTGACGTGTATAAGTAGTGTCACTGAGTACTGCAGACAGTTTTAATATGAGTCGAATTCCTTGTATGCTCAAATATTCTCAAAATTAGGTCCATCTTTTGTGAAATGGAGACCAAGCAGAGATTTCTATGTACTGATATTTTTCAGTTACAAATTTAAGCTGGTTTTTTTTTTTTTTAAATTTTATTTTTCTTAATTTCTGTTTTTCTTGGGACTGAAAAGGAAGTCCCAAGGCTCTAAGAGATGCCATTAATGCTCAGTGCTTTAAAGCCTGTTTAGATGGTAAATGAACACAAGTTCTTTTTACTCTGAAATCAGAGATTACTGGAGATGCATTACCCGAGGGATTACTTTCTATCTTTAGCAGCTGGATATATTTTAAAGCTATATTCATCTGTTATTAAGTTAAATTCACGTAGATCAGCATCTGGATGCAGAAGACGATAACAAAGTACTGCTTTAATAAACGGTCCATAGAAATCCTAGTATCAACAGGCAGGTGTCACATTTGCATGCATTTCTCATACCCTGCTTGGATCTCAAATGGATATAGCTGCCAAGTAGAAGAAATTGTCTTTCTTTTTCATCTAAGACCTTCTTCTTGTTGGTACATAATATATTTTCATCAAGAAAGCATGAATATGTAAAACCCCTGAACTATATAAAATCTGTATTTGTATAATCACTCATAGCCAGGTCATATTCCTGCAATAAATTATACTGTTTGGTGTAACAGTGGGAATAAAATGATGATCATCATAAACAGAGAGGCTATCATTATCACTGCTCTTACTGTTCCGGCACCATGACCATATTATTCTCATTTCAGCCATATTTTTGTCAAGGCAGATGTTGTAAAAATCATAAACCTGATGATGCATCTTGCATTTTAGAATGAACTCCAGAGAAAAACAAGACCCATGCATGGATTAGGAAAAACAGTAGATGACCACTTTGCTTTCCCCTTTGAATGCCGGAGCACTGCTAACAACCTGACTTGCAGGTCTCAAGTGCCTTACTGTTACAAGCGTTATTGTAGTGACTGGAGAGGTACCTCCCAACGGCATGGAAAGACTGAGCACAGTCCATATTCACAGGTGTCATCATCATCATCACATCAACCATGAAACCTTATATTCTTCCTTCTTTTGGATCTTTGATTAGATTACTTCAACATTTTTTCAGGCTGTGTTAAAGACAACTTTGCTTTTACTCTTACTTTTATTACTGACTTATTATTCTTACTATTTATAAACCCCCCCACCAAAATGCTAACCAAAAAGAGTGGTAGCGTGAAGGTTAGCAGTTAACAGATATGAGAAACATTGAAAAGCTTAGGTTCATCCCACACTGACATTATCCACCTGAAACAGGTCATCAAGTGAGAGAACGACAGACTTCCAAGAGCAGAGTCATGACTCCTAGACTTCCCAAAAGACTCATCCATACAGATATTCCCACTGGGTTTGCTTTAGTGAGATCTAAAGGCAGTTATGGTCTTGACTCAGGAGCCTGTAATTAGGTGAGACACATCTGGCCTCCAGTGTATTTAGCAAAAACACGCACTGAGGCTTTAAGACTTCAGCCATCTAATTTGGTGAAAAAATTTTATACGGTAATTTTAAAGGTTGATGAAATCACTGTAATTTTTAAGATACTGTGTTTCTGAAACTTCATAATTTTAGCCTCAGTGGTCCTAATCCAGCTATGGATTAGTAGAAATTTAGTAAAATATAATCTTACAAGAATGTTCCAGTTTGCAGATTGCCTAATTCCCTCACCATGGGGAGAGTCAAGTATCTCCAGGGATACTGGTCCAAAGTCTGGTCCAACCAAGCATATGGTGAAGAACATGAATACAGCCAATCGTAAGAAACAAATGCCAAAGTCAGAAGCGTGGATCAACCTCTGAAAATTTTCAGTTAACAGTACATATTTGTCTGTCTGCATAAATTATTCCTGATATTAGAGCTGTGGATATTGGTCCAACGTAAGATGGGAGTGTCACCTTGCTAAGTGAGTTATAAGCACATTGTTATGAAAAACCTTTGCCATAAGAATCCAAAAATCTAAATAAAATCTATATGCACAGTATTTACAACGCAAGCATCCAAACTTCATACACTGAGAACACCTATATATCCTACTGAACTAGTTTTAGATGGGAGGAACTGTGAATATCTATCTATGAAAAATCATTCCAGAAATTTGTTATGCAGATAATAGTGTGCCCAAAAGGTAATTTCAAGGTATTTACCAAGCACACAAAGCCTCATACCCTTCTCCTTGCTACATGACTGGAATATAGATCCTATATTTATTGAGGTAGGGATTGTATCTTTATCCTCTCAATCTGCATCTCAAATCACATCAGTAGATGTGATATGGTCTGACTACAAATATGGTTGCTTTAACACCTCACGAGCAGGGAAAGCAAAGGGGGAAAAAATGTAATAATTGCTGTACATCTAACATTTATCCTAACTCTTATCTTGTGAACTGAAAGTGTCATGAGATAACTTCTGAATGCTGTTGGTGTCTATCCTCAGGCATAATTCCATCACTAATTATTTTTCTTATTATCAATACTTGCAATTAAGATCTTTATAATTAGAACACCATGTTTTTATAAAGTAATTTGCATTTAGTTAATTTCTCATTATTTTATTTATTATCTCTCCTTTTCCTCCCTCCCATGAATCACAGTGAGATGGTCTCAAAATGTGTTTTCAGAAAAGATTAACTGGTCCTTCACTTGAAACCAGTTAAGAACCATTGGCCTACAAACCATCCAGAACATCTTGAGTACGCCTCTCTGTGAATATAACATTACTGAAAACATACCAATATCACTTTTCAACAAAATGACCTCCCATTGCTTCTCTTTTTGTCAGGATCTGACAAAAATTAGCTTTCACAAATGAAAAAGCAACTATTGTAGTTAGACTTAAGGATAACTGTAGATAAAAAGGAACATAGTAAGATCTTGTCAAGAAGCGAGTAGGAATTACATGGAAAAAAATTATTCTACAGCTAGGAATACTGACATACTCTTTGTAATAAGCTGCAAAAAGACAAGGGAACAGCTTGTGATGATCATCTTAAGCTGTAAATTCAGATCTGCATCCAACTTTCTGAAAGAAGAGACATTTGCTCTTAAAGGTTTAGATCATATAAAGGAGGAATGTGTACGGAACTCTTTTCTGAAAGTTATTCAGCTGGTGCTGAATTGCCATGACATGTGCTGGCTATTAATACGGTGGCATGACCCCTGGTAGCTATGTCTGGAAACCTTCCTGTCGGGCTCCCGAGTCCACAAGGAGACCAATGATTTTCTTGCATCCCGTTGATGCCATCTGTTGAGTGCAGAGGTCCACTGAGTTGTAGCTTCCCGTGCCATCTGCTCTGCACTCCTAACCTGCTTCGTGTGACTTGTTGGGTGGGCGGATAGCAGGCCAGCACACTGAACTGCGCTGCACGAGTATTTCTTTGCTTCCTCATTCAATATGCTTTCCCATCTCAGTAATATGAATTGCCTCAGATGGCTGCAGTCAGCTGGTGAATCCCAGCAGTGACCACCAAGCAATTAAGAGTAATCGCTTTAGGACAAGTCATCACTCTTGGGATTTACTATTTATTGAATTGGTGTTAACTATCGAAATTGGTGTATTTGAGAAAGGAGACCATGCACTGACTTAGGCACTGTGCATTTCATGCAGTGTTAGGGAGTGACTTTACTTTGGTTTTCCTATGCTGGACTTGCACTGGCTTAACGGGAAGTAATTCTTTTGCAAAATGACAAAATACACGTAGATTTTATCTTCTGCGCCTACTTGGCATCTAAACTCCACTCAGATTTTGCTAAGAGTTTTTTATACCTCCTGGCTCATGTTGTGTATTTATTCCGCTTGGATTCCTAAAAATCCATCGAGGTTCAATGTCCCTATTCTTCATGCATCTCAGTGGGATGCCATTCCTTACAGCTCTTCTCAGATTATATACACTTTCAGTACAGAGCCGAACCTTTTTTTTTTTTTCCCATACCCTACTACTGCAAAGTGGGTGTTCTTCACGTTTTTATTTACTCAAACAATTCTCGCATTTGATGATAGAAATTTATCTTCCACATACGCTGGCAGTTTTTTAGCAATGATGTACCAGCTGATGACTTTCAGCAACAACCTACCAGATTTCTGATTATGCAATGCAGTGGATTTCTGGTCATCCAGGAATGTAAGACAAGTAGTCTCTATGTGCACCCAAAGTAACTCCATGTTCTGTGTGCAGCAAATCAAACCCAATGTGGAGTTTTTGAATTCAGTGTAAATATGACACCAACCCACGTGAAGATTAGCCTCATTTGGGACTTGCAGGCAAGAGCTGATCAGTGCATGTGCAGTATAGACCAGGTTGGCAGCACATGTACAGATGGTTTTATGGACACTTTGGATTCCTACCATTTTCTTCATTAGAATATTGGCAGGTATAAACTCTTCTTACTACGGGAAAATACAGAACATGCTGACACACAAACCTCCCCTGGCTCCAACGACAAAGGACATTGAGGAAGATTTTTTAGGGCAATCTTATATTGCAATACTAAAAAAAAAAAAAAATCCTTGTTATAACAACTGCCTATTTGGTGCTGTGCATATTAACTGTTTGTTTACTCTTTCTGGTAAGATTAAGTTTCTAAAAGTTGGGCCTAGCATAAAAACATCATTTAATCTCTCTCCACAGACAATGAAGGTGCACAGGACCACGCGCTTCCAGAGTATGATTCATCTCACCAGTCTCATGTATCTGTCCATCTCTGTTTACTATGAAGGCATCCCAGGTGGCCACCTTAGACTAGATATGCAGGTTTTAGATGGCTGAAGAAGTTTAAGGCGATGAATCCTTCTCTAGGTGGTGTTAGCCTTTGTTCATGTCTGAGGCAAAGGGTGGAGAACTAGGATCTGCCACTCAAGCAGTGAGTGAGATAAAGGGCAGAGCTCCTCCTCCTGGAGGAGCTCTGCCCAGTTCCTGGTCTGGAGCAGAAGTCAGATGACTGGGTGGCTATGCAGTTGCTGTCAAAAGATTCTATGCACCATCTCAAAGCTAACGATCTCTTTCATAAACACTGTGCAGCTGCAGTGGCTGTACCTGTACATTTTTTCACAGAATTAGTCTGAGTCCCTTTTTATGAGGTATCTTGGAAATATACTGTGACTGACCTGTGATGTTTATCAACTTCACCTGTGATACCTAAAAACTACCAGGTTGTATTAATTTTGTTCTGCTGAGGGAACTACATAAGACGTTTACCTCACTTGTTTGTTTGATTGAAAAAATCCTGCTATGAAATGTAAACAAATACTTGCTGAACATTGTGAAATAGCTTTTACTTCAGGTTTTGCAGTCATTCTCCACTATAATAGCAAGTATACATCTTTATCAGGTGGAAATTAAGTAGACAACTTTGTGGATTTATTCCTGAAATACCTACAAAAGGCCTATGCCACACTTTCTTGAAGTACCCCAAGGGAAAACTCCATGGGAAAGTTTAAATATTCTGTGTGAAGTAAACACACAGAAGAGATGTGGGTGAGTTTTATTTTTCTCCCTCTAAGACATTTCAATGACAGTGGAAATGCCTTCATTTTGATCAAGCTTTTACTTGTCATTCAAGGGCTTTTTGATTGAACAGGTCAAAAACCTGTTGAGAAAAAATTAGTTTCAGACTTTTTATAGAATCCCCTAACTTCACATGAAAAGGCCTTCCCTAGTACATAAAAAAACCCAAAACAACCAACCCTCTAAACTATTGGAAAAAGTGTGCAATTTCCATAGCTAACCCAAGAAGACTGATGGCTGACAATCTTTTCAAGGTCACATGCCACATTATATTAGAGGTTTGATAGATGGAGTCTAAGAGATGCTGCCTTTCAAAGGATCCATCCTTTTGGCATTAACATATTGTTCTGGTTTTGCTGATTTGGGAGACTGGGGAGATTCACTGCTTTTCTCTCCCAGGGTTCTTGCTTAGGAGGTTGTAGCTCCCAACTCCACCATCCAGAATTTGCTTGTGCCACCTCCTTGGTGTTAGGTACAAATCAGTGATTTCTGCAGGAGTCAGTGGAAGTATGAAATGGGAGGAAATGTCCATGTTTCCGTTTAGAGTTGCTCTTTTCAAATCCAATTCATTGGGATGCATTGCTCGCTCAAATGTGAATGGATGAGCACGTTTAAAGCCAGATGCCAGACATCTGTGCCTGTGCAATCCACCTGTGTGTGCTGCAGAAACAAGGATAACGGGAAAAACTACCAGACCTAGCAGCTTTTGCATTGGAAATGTGACCTCTGATGAAAAGTACTAAGTGACTTGACTGTTTCTCTGGCTCCAGCAGGTCTACTGGTACACGAAAAAAGTCTTATATAATTAAATCGTGAGAAAGTATGGTTGCAAGGGCTTGCGAAGGAAGAGAAGCACTCACCATGTTCTCACTCTGTGTGCTTGCAGGAGAGAACCTGCAAATTCTGCTTTAGAATCATAGAATCATAGAATTGTCTAGGTTGGAAGGGACCTTGAAGATCATCATGTCCAACCACAAACCTAACACTGCCAAAACCACCACTAAACCATGTCCCTAAGCACAATGTCTAGGGATGGTGACTCAACCAGTTCCCTAGGCAGCCTGTTCCAATGCTTAACAACCCTTTCTGTGAAGAAATTTTTCCTAATATCCATCCTAAACCTGCCCTGGCGTAACTTGAGGTCATTTTTGCTTGTCCTATTGCTTGCTACTAGCGAGAAGAGACCGACCCCAGCCTCACTACAACCTCCTTTCAGGTAGTTGTAGGGTTGTCTCCCCTCAGCCTCCTTTTTTCTATGCTAAACTACCCCAGTTCCCTCAGCTGCTCCTCATAAGACTTCTTCTTCAGACCCCTCACCAGCTTTGTAGCCCTTCTCTGGACACGCTCCAACACCTCAATGTCCTTCTTGTAGTGAGGGGCCCAAAGCTGAATGCAGTATTCGAGGTGGGGCCTCACCGGTGCCAAGTACAGGGGGATGATCACTTCCCTAGTCCTGCTCACCACACTATTCCTGATGCAGGCCAGGATGCCATTGACCTTCTTGGCCACCTGGGCACACTGCTGGCTCATATGCAGCCGGCTGTCCACCAACACTTACAGGTCCTTCCTTTTAGGTGAGCACCTAAAAGGTTTAGAGAGCAAAGATCCAGTGCTGGTCTCCCACTACTGTAAACTGGGAAAGGGCATCATCAGAGCTGTAAATCTACTTGCAAATAATGACCAATAGGGAGGCAACTAGCTGAATATGGAATCTTGCAAATCAGCTTTCAAAGACCTAGTGATTTCTACACTTACTGAGAAGGAAGGGAATTATGCAGTCGTTAGTGCAGACTGTCTGCTGGAAGAGATGCTAGCTCCTGCCAAGAACTAGATTATCCTTATTTCACATAAGTAACTTCTTTTTGTCTTTATTTTTTCCCCTTCCTGGTCAAGAGGTGCAACTCACGGATGTTGTTTGGACAAAATGAATAATGAGAGCTGGGCAGGGAGAGAGGTGAAAGCAGAAGCACCTTCTGTTATAATCCCCTCAGGAAACAAAATGATACTGGAGGGGTGGTAAATAGCTTATAGTAGTGGAGTTATCCTGTAATGGGATACAAATAGAGTGATTTCTCATAGCAGAGATTTGGCAAGGGGGAACTTCACTGTGGGGCGAATGCCCTACCGTTATGCTCTGGGAACAGTGCAGTGATACGCTGCGCCTCTCCCCTCAGCTGAACAAATGTCTCTTACAATGCTCACAAATCAGGAAGCACGGCGGTGAACAAGCCGAGACAGTAGATAGTTTCCAGGTCCAATTCCTCCCAATAAGAAGGGAGAGAAAAAGGAAAGTAGGGGAAAAAAAACCCAAGTGCTGCTTGGGCATCTCCTGAGGGGGACATCAGCCGTTCCCTCTGTCATGGAGGGAGAGGAGTCAGAGGAAGAGTAGAAACAGGAAAGTTGGTACAAGCTGGAAATTTGTACCATTTTGTGAGAGCCAGAGCGAGACAAAACAGTTATGCTGCCAGATCCATGGCTATTGGGAGGGTGCACCTCTTCACCACCACCTGTAATGAAATAGCAGATGAAACCAGCTGTGTTACAACAGCAGTGTAATGAAATAGCAAGTGAAACCAGTATGTGTGCTGCTGCTAATGGGCAATACTGAAAAAACTAAGTCCACTCGCAATTATGGGCCTCCCAGAGTTGTCACTAATCTGCAGTATTTTCGCCCCACTCAGCCCCAAGACGCAAGCGCTCATTGCTTTTCTACTTCTCAAGTACCTAAAAAACCACGGGCAAGCCAAAGCAATCATTTAGTTTATTATATGGCAAAGGTACACTAGTCACTTGGGCCCTCTCCAAGCGCCAACCTTGGCAGTATTTATCTCATTTTTGAGAAAGAAAAGATTGGATGCAAGCTATCAAAAACGCAGCACTATAGATCTTTGGGGAAAACAGACGTAGGAAGCCTTAATTTTCTGAAGTGCCCAGCTAAACAACCACAGGTAACAGAGAAGGCATGGCAGATAAACATTTTCCTTGGTCTTACCTTTCACACTGAACTCAGCAACTCTTCCTGCCTTTTTGCATCCTTTCACCCACCCTGGTTTATTAAATGTGTACCCACCCTTTTGTGGGCACACACACTCTCCCTTCAGGCAGCACTCTTAGCCGTACTTTGTCCTCAGTGGAGCAACTCGATGTGCAAGGCCAGCATCTAGGATGAGGGCAGTGGACTACTGATCAAAATCAAACCCACAAACTGCCGCTGCATTGATTAAGCATATATGTATATATCTATCCATCTATTACTCGTATGCTAATTATATAAAAATTCACACCTTCTTTTTCTTCTTCATGAATCCATAACATGCCTATTTCACAGCACATATTTAATTTTAAAAAGGGAATTCACAGCTGAAGTGTATTTGAGAGACAGAAATACGTTTGAAATATTACACATGTGTAAGGGAGCCCTACAAAGCCCTAATCAACCTGGTGTAACCTCACAGCTGACCATGCTTTGAGCAGGAGGCTTGACTAGACCTCCCGAGGTCTTTCCCAGCCTGGGTGATCCTGTGAAACCAGACAGAAGACAGCAGAGTTGTTCATATCTTTCAATATCTCATTAATTCAGCAAGGAGATTTTATAATTTCTGTTTTTAAAATTTAGTATGTATTGTCATTACCTCTCTTTGAATCAGCGTTCACAAAGCTGAGATAACAGAATCTCAAATGAAAAGGAACCAAACCACAATCAGCCAATCAAGTCTGTCAGCATTCTTGTCCCAAAGAGAAATATTAACCTGGGTGAATTGTTTTGTAAGTAATTTCAGTTTTCACCCAGGAGAATAAGTGTACTTAAGGACCCTTGTTTTTATATTTACAAGTATCTCAGACTGCTCACTGCTGCGAGGAAGATTATCAGCTCTCTGTGAGCCCAGTTCTCAAGTGGAGGTGTTTAAAGCTTTTAGAGCTCAGGCCTGGATCCACCTCGCACAAAGCTAGGTACCTAATTAAGAGAAAAATTGACTTGGGCTGCCTGGATATCAATGGGAGAGGGAAGCAGCTCAGGCCTTGAGGTAGTAACATGGATATGCTTCTGCCCCGGCAAAGGGAGAATGCTGTCAGAATCACCAGCGTATACGCTTACCATAAATCTGACCTGTTGGTGAGTATTTTTTAATGTAACGCAACTAAGAGTAAGTAGATTTTCTCTTGAGCCACTCAAGTAAATTTAGAAACAAATTGTGAGTACATCATAAAATAACATTGAATTACTATGTTCATTTCATGGACCGTTAACCTTTATGTCTCTTTAATAATTGATTGCTTTAATACTTTGTTAATATTATTAGTTTCATTAGTTTATGATCTTTTTTCTTACCTTTGGCCTTTTATTACATTAGGTCTATAAATTTTCATAGAATTGATTAGTTACAAGAAAGAAGTTGTTATGCTCTAATACCGTTCTTCCTCTCATGGAAGGGAAACACTTCTAATTTTGTTACATATCTCTCTTCACCAGAATAATTGAAATACAGCAATGACTAATTAAATTAGTATAGCTGTGCTAGCTCTGCCAAAATATTAGGATTTATAGTTTTGGTCCCAAAAACCTGAGTAAAATTAAGCCATTTTTATAGTTATGTTATTCATTTATAATGCTGTATCTTAATCTTTCCAGTAATGTGTTATGACCTCTAAGTATCTCAAATTATGTTACTTAATCACTCAGGAACAAAGACAACTTGATACCATATAACATCTAATATTCTAGACAAGAAAAGAGCAAAAGGGTCAGGTCAAGCATTTCATATTATGTGTTGCATCAGAACTAAAATGTGAATGAAACCCTGAAATGTCTCTGTAGGAAGCATTAGGTAGTCCATTTAGTCTCCCAAATAAAGTGTGAATTTATCAGTATTTTGACATGTGAATGAAATAAAAATTTCACATGAAAATAGAGGCACACCGAGACTGGTGATCAGTCCTATGTTTCAACGGTTTCTTTGCTTGTTTGTTTTTGAATTTTTTCTATCGTCCCAAGGGCCTGACTGGCTTTGTTAAAATTTGTTAACTGCCTTGACTGATTTAACACTGCTACTGTCTAACGTTGCTCCAAATTGCAAATGAGCTTGATCCAACACCCACTGAATTGAATGGAAATGTTCCCGGTGGCTCTGACTGATACTGGAGCAGTTCCACTATTTGTATCATTTATTAGGTCATTTTGTTTGGCATGATTTGAGAAGTCCTTTGGTAAGCCTCACGCCTTTTTATCTGCGTTAGGTTTGCTTTCCAAAACCCTGTCATTACTAGAAAGCTTTCTTAAAGACCTGTAGAATCTTAGCGTTACTTGGAGCCTAATAATACAATAGTCCTTAAAAGATATTTGCACTGCAGGTGCAAACCTAGAACAATTTGGTAACAAATCAAATTTCAGAGCACGCTCTTCCCTATTGACCTCTTCAGCTTCAGTGCACAATTTTCAAATCATCTTATGTTACAGAGTAATCACTCAACTTGTCGCAGCAACTGGGTTCAGATTGGAATTGTGAGTCATCTGCGCATTACCAGTCTATTGGTTTCTTGGTTATCACACATATATTAACTAAATTTCATTTCTTTTCTATAAAGTAACATTTTGATGCTACTTTTCATACCCCAAATAACCTAGTAAAGATGTTTCTTGTAATGTATTTTCCTGGCAAAAATGTGTTATGTAGATAAACCCAGTCCAGGGTAATTTGTGCTAATGGCCGTATTTGAAATATGACTGGTTTAATTGCCAAAATTAAGCCATTTTCTTCCATATGTCAGTAAAGGTAGCTGCTCCAAGAAAGTCAGATTCTGTGTGTAAACAATTTAGAGCCTGGTCCATAAAATTAAATTTAGAGTAATTTCTATACTAATACATGGGAAAAAGCCTTAAATGTAAATATTAAGATGTTTGGACAGTGGCCAATATAGTGCACAGTTGCTGTCAATGTATATGCCATGGTTAGGAAAAACACTTTCAATTTTGTGCTTGTAGAATCACGAGTTTTGCTCAAGCAGCTTAAGCAGCAAGTCAGCTCAGCTGAGCTAAACTGCTTTATATGAAGCTTCACTTTTTAATTCAGATTCAAGGTGTCGTTAAACATTTCCGGACGTGAAGCTTCCTTTTCTTAAATTTAAAGTTTTATCTCGTGGAGATTACTGATGCAATTTAGCATGAACTGATTCTAAAGTGAATGTGGAGAACTGGCTAGCAAAACCAAACCAATTTAATCTGCACTAGCTTTCCTTTTGTGACACTTCCCTGACTTCAGTAAGCTCACTTCTTCCCCATAAAAATGGGATCAAAATCAGACCCAGAAATACAGTGTATATTTCATTTGCTAATATTCCGGGAATAGATTCACAAACTATTAAACTCATTTACATAATAAGAAAAGTATAAAATATCCAGTCTTAGATGTCTGGATTTCCTTTTTTTTTATAATCTTCATAAACATATAAAATAGGGATGTATTTTTAAAATAAATTTCATAATGTTCCAGTTTATCTATGCTACACCTTCCAGGATGAATGCCTGCACTTAGGTCATAGTGTTTTCTAAAAGAGCAAGTAAGAAAATAAAAACAATGGAATTATTTTTTGAAGAAATGGTATAAAGCTTTTGCTGCTAATTGAGAAAACTCTATATTTACTTCCATCTGGTTAAAAACGGTCCACTCTTAGGAGCAATTAGGAGATGCTAAACCTAAGCCTTACTGCAGTGACTCGGGAACAAGGCAATTGCTGTCATTGGGAGTGGATTGGCAAGGACAGACAAAATGAGAAGATGCTGGAGGAAGCTGCGCTTCTCCGCATTAGAAATACACCTACTGTGGCTGGGGGGGTTGGGGAAGGGTGGCTGCTTCGTGTATGAAAAACTCCCTTTCAAAATCTCATACTGCTTTGTTTGAAGATGCAATTTTCAGTTACTATTTTAATTAGCTGTTGGTCCCTAGGGGAAAGGGCTTACGTGTGTCTGCACAGTTGGGCCACTTAACACAGGCAGTGAATGGGATTGGAAACCCCGACAAGAAGCGTTAGGACTGCTCCGTTACATAAGCAGGCTTGTAGGTAATCAAACATCCCTGTGATTTTTGGGCCAGATCACCAGATCCAAACCCATTAAGTCTATCTAGGTGCTGCCATGAACACAAAGAGACTGCAAACAGAGCCGTAACATGAGCACGGTCTGTAACAGCACAGTTATGTTCATGTTGTTAGCTTTTTCTTAAAAACAAACAAACAAACAAACTGAAAAAAAACCTCGAATAAAAATAGATTTAACTCATTAATATTTCTAAACTTCTGTTGTCGTTGCTTACTATTTAAATTACATCAGCATTTTTAAATAGCACACACCGCATTCCCTTTCCACAAGTGTACCTCCGTATGCTCTGTAACCTCACCTTTAGGTCAGGATCTATGGCTCACGTTACTGATACATTTTCTTGGAAGACCATACATCCACGTGGAAGATCAAAACACGGGCTTTTACTTAATGAGCTGGATGCAGCTCCCATTTTGGACTGATATTTTTTTAAGCCAATTTCTCTTTCTCATGATGTTACAGATATCTCAGAAAATAGGTCAGTTAGTTTTAGGTGTTAAGTGAAAGTTAGCTCAGCTAAATCTTTCTCACCTTTTACGGACCAAAAGGCTGGATTACATGTACTAGCTACAGCACCTGTGGCTTAATATCATATAAAATACTGATAGACTGACCTTCCATCGTGTTGCAAAGCAGTGTTGGTGTCTTAGGCATTTGTAACCAGGGAAGAA
The DNA here is from genome assembly GCF_965231255.1 of Vanellus vanellus. Taxonomy (NCBI): domain Eukaryota; kingdom Metazoa; phylum Chordata; class Aves; order Charadriiformes; family Charadriidae; genus Vanellus; species Vanellus vanellus. Next base: position 164,914,073 of record NC_138905.1, read on the forward strand.
CCAAACAGGGTTAGATTTATTTGCTGGTTTGGGGTTCTACTCAATGATACTGCTGCTTTGGATATTTTAGAGAGTCGTGATATGGTGAGATGTAAATGAAACTGAGCGTGCTTAAAAAGTAGAGACAGCTGTCCTTTTTGGAGAAAGCGTGATGGATTTCCCTGTGTGCCTAAATGCCATGAGGCTAATGAGTCTTAAAGATTTCTAGTACAATTTATAAATCTAAAAAAAATGGGCTTTTTGGCAAATACAGAGGTACATGAATAAAAGCAAAATACAATATCTGCGTTGACTTTGTATCAAAAGCCTTCTAAAGAAGACACTTAAAACAATTTAATGATGCAATCAGAAAGGTCAAAAGATATCTTGCAATGACATTTTAAGTCTTCCCTAGTAATTTGTGACATATTGTATGAATCTTCTCTGCTGTGCTGTGCGTATACACATATGTTCTGTAACATCTGGAATAAAGCAGCTTTTGCTAGGGATGTATCAGCCAGGGGATTTCTGAGATATCAGAGTTTTGTTTCTGACTAAGTGAATATTTTCTGCTTTCCAAAGGCGAAACCCAGGAATAATATTTAGTGTTCACGAAGTCAAATTGTCCATTATTGGATTATCTGAGATAACTAGAAAAGCTGGTAGAAAACAGTCCTGCTATTGGAACTACTATTTGTACCAATTTATGTATGAATATTATTTTATGATTCTGTGTTCTTGTGATTCTGTCTGCAGAAGATCAGAAGCTCTAAGGTGATACAGAGACATTTGATTGATTTAAGACATCTTTCTTCCTGTGCTTTCTTGAGTGATAGGACCTTCCATATGAAAAAATTCTTTAAGAGTGTTTGATAAAACAGACTTAAATAAGCATCAGGGTGTTAAGGCAGAAGAGAAACTCTAACAATTCCCACAATATTGTGTACACTGAAGTATTTATTAACCTAAGGGACATTACTGGTCACAGTAATGTTTTCTTGATCCCAGCAGGTTTTCCTGATAATAAAGAACAGATTTTTCCATTATATCACTCTATAACAAGCACCAAAGAGCAGCTAAACTGTGGTAACTTAAATTGGGGTCTCTGTTGTCCTGGCTTTTTTACTGCTGGTGACAGGCAGTTACCTGATAGAGGTGTGTTCAGCTGGAAAGGCATTTCTTGGGCCACTGAATCCCTTCCTGTCATCCTGTGCCCCCCAACCACCAGCTCTGATTAAGACAATTCTGTAATACATCAACTCCATTTACCCATTTACCTTCCAAACCACAACCTCAGAACCCTTCCAAAGAACCTATTATAAATCTATACAGTAGGAGAGACCAGAAGCCACAAGCTGTAATGAGCCATAGGGGAACTCAAGGTCATCACCCACGTCTGAAAGGCCTTCAGTATGAGAGGCTTTGTTAGCTGACAGAAGTGGAATTGGGACAATGCATCCCCTAGAGAAGGAAATAAAGGAGATGAGCTCTTATTGTCTGATATAATCTTCTTTCCTCAGTTTGTTAACCTTAAAATTGGAAATAAGGTAAGGTGTTTTCAGAACAGGCTAGCTGTGAAAGGACACAGGACAGTGGGCTGCGAGCAGACACCTGAGCTCCACCAGCTGGAAGCCAGTCAGAAAGGAACCGCACTGGAAAGTTTATTGCTTGATGGACTGCAAATTAATTAAATAGTAATGTTGCAATCCAATTAAACCTTGTCCCTTGCATTCTGTTTAGGTATCTATGTGGCGGGGACAACAAATTTAAGAAAACCAGAAGAGCTGATTGTCTTAGTAGAGACAAAAAAAAAAAAAGTATAAATAGACAAGATGTCAGCACTACATTTCAGCTGAAAAAGGAGTAGGAAAGGCGTATGAAGCAAGTTTTACATAATGACTTCTCAAAGGAGCAGCAGCAGGAGCCATAAAAGCAGCTGCTGCAGCTGGCTCTTTACCTGGTGTGACTGTCCAAACACTTTAGCCTGCTTTTGAAAGCAGCCAGCCAGCTCCAGTTTGCAGCATTCCTTTTATACATTTTTATGCTAATGCATTCATATTTGCCTTCAGGAAATCTCCCCCCCCCATTATCAGTGCCAGCTTAAAGTTTTAAGAACTTTCTTTTGCTTGAAAAAAAGGTGCTTGTGTTGGCTCTGGCAAGGGGAGATGCGACTTTCAGGAATATCCAGTTCGAGCTAGCCTTCAGCTGTTTTCTGCTGCTTTATCTTTAGACAGTTTACTCTGGAACATAAAGACACACACAAAAAAAAGCCTCTCGGAGGAGATGCCCTTCTGACTCTGTAATGAAATGCCACTAAAACAGCCTGCAATCAGCACTGTGGAGAAAAGGGATCATCAATGCAGAAAAACAGAGTCATGTTTCAAAGAGTGACAGCATACCTAAATCTGGATGCCACAAAGCAAAGGCCAAGTCCCACTGAAGATAACAGCAAACCTCCTCTTAATTTCAGTGGGGGAGGAATGTGGAGGTATTTCTAAACTTTCAGGTTCTCTGGGGAAGAAAAGTGCAGAGAGGTAGAAAAGGTGACCAACAAAGAAAGTCTACTATTTAGATCCTGGAAAACAATAGCAGTAACTTTACAGAGTGTATTAAGGTAGGGCTCCTGGGAGCTCCTTCCTATTTTACCACTTATTTTGGGGAATAAGTCACTTTGGACCTGATTTTGAAAATATTACCTTTATTTAGGCAGCCAGCTGAGGACCCTGGTTCATGCAGTAGTTATACACATGAATAGAGCTACGCCTGTGCATGAATATCTGCCTTAACAGAGATCTTAATACACCAAAGTGGCAGGAATTTAATGTGACTGAAGATCAAGACCCCGTTTCACAACAGTTAAACAGTTATACCTGCTCTGATTCACAAAGGATTGAGAATGAAGCTTACTTTTTTTTTTTTTCAGCACTCTCTGATTTGATTGGTATAGTATAGTATTTGTTCATCCGAAAACTAACATACTTCTCTGTACTTTGGATTTATCATAGAGGCTGGAAGGCACAAGCACTCTTATGAAATTCATTTCATTAAAGTCATCCAGCCTTTCAGGTGCCAGCAGAATTTCTTATGTGTGACAGTCTCTGAAATGAAGAATAAAATAAGGGGGAAAGTAAAAGGAAACAAAAAAAAAAAAAACCCAACACCAATGCAAATGTTAGAATTGAAGCACAATAAAAAAGTTTTGCAAATCCAGAACATCAAGATTCTGTAGTTAGTGTAGTTCCAACAAAACCAGCAAAAAAACATTGCTTACAGGAAGGAATTAAATAGCTGAGATAATGAAGGGACAAAATGGTATAGTCAGATACATTAAGTGAGTATTGTATCCTAAGGGCATAAAGATTTATAGTCTCCTAAATATCCCACTACACATCCTGATTTTGATGGGGCAGTATTAAACACCACGGCAGGTGCAGACTTCCATCAATACATGTGTTAATCTGGCCCCTGGGATGTCTGAGGAATTCCTGTGGAGAGAACTACAAAAATGCTCAAACTCTCAGAGAACAATTATGAAGTGTTAACCTGGGTGTTAAAGATTTCTGAAGTTGTCTGATCTCACATAATAAAGTTGAAACAGAGAATTTAAATAACGCTTTGGCAGAATACTGTATTTCCTAATCATAGACACTGGGGGGAAGTTTCTAACTGGATGCTGAACTGAATTTCACTGATGGTAAAAAGTGGAGAAGATGGACCGCTCCATGGGTGGACAGTGATGTCTTTTTATCTTATTTATTAGTAACGACAAAATAATTCAGTCTTAGTTTATACAAAGTTATTTAACTTACAGAAGAAAGAACCCCTGGCTGTCTCCACAAGAATTAAAGTCATTTCCTCTGAACATCAAGGTGTGCCCACGAATACTTATCTTCATTTCCTCTGAACATCAAGGTGTGCCCATGAATACTTATCTAATCTACATGTATCTGTGCTCAATGTCCATGCTTACATGATATATCATATACTACAGGCGTAATCTGTTCAGTTATCATCAGTTTATCAATGGGTGCACAGTTCCTAAGGGGGAATTCAGGAGCACGTTGTAAACTCATCTCAAACAAGTAAATATAAAAGTTTCTCATCACATCAATTCATCACATCTTCCTTATCAGATGGATACTTTACAGAAAGAAAACTGAATATTTTAGAGACTCTTCATGTTTTATCAGAAATATCTTTTCTCTCTTTTCAGTCAGAAGCTAGAGTGTCATTTTCAGTCTAGCAGCATATGAATCAATGGTAGACAAGAATACATTATTTAAAAATCCAGCTTTTATCAATACAAATGAAAGCAGTATTTTTCTGTAAGTGAAAATACAGTAAATCTAGACTCTAATGGTTTTATCATTCGTAAATATTGCATATTCCTATTTTTCAATGATCAGAATCTTTCTTGAATGGTTACAAACTGAGCAGACATGAACGAGGCAGTATGGAACCCAGGCTGGTAACTACGGCAGATATCTTAAAATACTTAATTTCACGGAAACCACTCTAGCACTGAAGATAACTTTCTTTACATTGTTAGTCTGTACCATTGAGGCACACTCTTAGATGCTGTAAGTGGAATTCATGTATATGTACGTCTGCGACGTAGATGTGTTAATGTGATTTAGTGACTGTCACTAAACTCCTGCTGCCTTTAACAGAGATCTCGGGTGGGATTAAGTTCTTCTTTCTAGATCTGTAAGCACTGGGTATCAGGTGCCAGTTACACAACTCGGATTTCTTTCATGATTGATGACAGAAAGAAATAAATGCTTCCTAAAAGGGATTCCTCTGACCTATCTCAGACCTCTATCTCAAGAAGAATTTAACAACCCTCTGAAGCTATCTGTTTGTCTCCATTGACCGTAAAGACAAATGACTACTTTGAACATAATGGTCTGCCTTTGAGACCAACAGCTTACAAAGGATGAGTCCTTTCTGCTATAACAATCAGTGGTACTAAAAATCTCCTGCAGTGCCTGCGGGGCTTCCTTCCATTCTTTGGGACTGGTTCCCAAAACATCCACAAGTGCAAACTGCGGTGAAATAGCTAATTAGCAATGCAGGCATCTGACAACACTACATCTCAATGATCCGATATTTTGTACTGGAACCCCAGAGACAGAGCATCGCTCTGACTGACACGATCACTTTTTTCAAACCTTTTAAAGTGATTTTGCACCTCGTTTTTTGAATACTAATTTGTGGGGTTTGTACAGTGTAGTTTGCTTCTCCGAGTTGCGTTCTCTTACAGAGACACTTCTCTAACTTCACGGCTCAGGTAGTGCGTTGCAGTGAACAGCCAAGTGAGCATGGCAAATGCTGATGGAGCCTGGTCAAGGAGACCCTTTGGCATGCAGCTGCCTGCCTGCCCGTAACCATTATGAGATGGACGGCTTGCAGACTGGGTTGGGGAGTCTTGCCCTGCGTTGATGGAAATTCTCCATACAGCCAAAGCTTTGCTAAATCTACACAGATAGATGAGTTTTCTCGCCGGCAATAGCTGTCTTTCTGTGGAGTAGGAGCACTTGCAAGTAATGTCATTCATGGGGAAGTCTTCCTTGACCTCCTGCTGTGCAGTTACCAGAGACAAAAGGAGAATCATACCAGACTATGCAAAGGCCCGGGTGGTTAGGGGAACACATTTTTGGAAACTGCAGATTACCAGTGCCTTATATTTCTCTGTTGATTTCAGACAAGAAAATAAAGTCCCGTACTGTACATGAGTAAACATGTTACCATAAATTCCCTTTTTTAAAATAACATCAACGATAATCCTAGAACAGGATTCACTGCTTGGAATTTGGCATTGCACTGAAGTGCAAGTACAGTTTATTAAACTCGTCAGCAATAGCTATTTTGGGCTTCTCTGTAGCGAACATTTTAATGTAAAGTTAAATTACTACTCACAGCCATAGAAAGAAACTCTTTATTATTTGAATTTTTAAAGCCTTACTATAAATTGCTAGAGGTGAATTGTACACTAACACTATAAAAATAAAATGGAAAACCTCTAAAGTGCTGCAATCCTGAAAATATATGCACTGTTATCACAGATCATAAATGCAACTACAGATAATTTTAAACATATGGTAAGCTTCTCCTTAAGTACTTACATTTTAAGGAGCATAACTGTGCTCTAAATCTTATTGTAGTCACAGAATAATTTTGCTTTGAACATTTGTGTAGGTAAACCTAGTGCTGTTCACAACGATATTTATTGAAGCTGGATTGGTTTACAATTTGCAACTCATTAATTCACTATATAGTTCCAAATAAACAAGGAGTTTCTTGTGTAGCTGTTTAACTCAACAGCAATACATTACTGTAAAATATTAGCTATCAACAGTTGTTTCATGAGTAGCAGAACTAATGATGTCCAGCGTGTCTATCAGTTATTTTCTGGCATTTCTCTATACAGCGGCGCGTCTTGTTGCTGTTTCCCCATCCTCAGTCTCCGTCTCTCTTCTTTTCCCACCACTACCTGTCTGATGGATTTACTTGAAATTGGTCAATGGATTTTCCATCCAAGTACCACTGAGGATTGACCCTGGTCTATTAATACCACAGTAAGGACCCTCAAGGGAATACGGCATCACTAAGTTAAGCCAGTGTGCATGGTTTTTTTAAAATCTTTAATTATATAAGGAAAAAAATAATGTGGAAAGTCAGAGTCACGTCATAGAAGGACAGAACCATAGAGCAGCCCAGGTTGAAAGGGACCTTGAAAGATCATCTGATCCAACCTTTCAAGGGAAAGGGGGCCTAGATGAGATTAACTAGCACCACGTCCAACATCTTGAAAAGCTTCAGTGATGAGGACTCTACCACATGCCTGGTGAGGTCGTTCCAATGATTGATTGTTCTCAGTGTAAAAAATTTCTTTCTTATATCAAGATAAAACCTCTCTTGGTGCAACTTGTAGCCACTGCCCCTTGTTTTCTCCATCTGGTTCCTTGTGAAGAGAGAGCCTCCATCCTCTTTGAGGTGAAGATTTTGGTTTAGGGTTTTTTTAAGTGCTATAAGTTATTATTAATTATTATTAATTTATTGCATAGTTTTTAATGTGTTTGCAACCCGAAGGAAAAAATGCCCTTGGACCAGATTTCTAGCAGACATTTATCCAAATCAGTGAGTGAGCTAGAGATGCTATATCCTGATGTTCAGTTGTTTCTTTGAGGCCAGGGTAAAATGCACATGGTGACTGAATTCCTTATGTGATCAAACTGTCTCTCTTTTCCATGCCTGTTACCTCTTGTCTTACACAGATGCTGATGTATAGGCTGATATATTAGTTCCTCATTTTAATACGTCTTTTATTTTGAAGACTGATTTTCTTAGGCCACCTCATTATTTTCAAGATATTCCCAAATATTCCTTAATTTATCCTTTTTTTGAAGTCAGCAGGCCTCTTCTATTATGTACAGTGACACAGGACCATGAATAGGTCCTGTCAGTTTTGAACTTGCTCAAGTATCAGGCTTCTGACCATTCAGTCATTACACAAACATAATTTGATTTGCAAACTCAATAAGAGAAACCAAAACCACACCTGAATGGAAACAGAAGGAAAACATTTGGGGACTGTGAGTAGTAAGAAGAAAGAAAAAAGAATTAAATTCTACTGAAAAACTTAAAACGTTTTTTATTATTAATAATAATATCATCATGGTAGTTATTTGAATCCCAGTGGGCTTTGACACTACACTGTGCAAGGAAAACAGAAAAAAATGACAATCCAGGCTTCTTGGCTACTACTCTCTAAAGAGAATTGATAAAGAAAACATTGGTGAAGTCAGGAAGGGATAAATCATACAGTCCACCAGCAGAATATAGTATTTTGAAAGGAAAAAAAATGTTATTAATCTCTTTTTAAAACATTCTTGTGTGAGGAAAGTATATACAAGTGGACTTCAGATGCAGAGACCAGTGAGAAGAGTCTGAGGGAGAGTTGAAGAGAAATTGAGGTAAACACATAGTGCAGGAGGCTGATGAAAAAAACAACTCTTGGCAGAAAATATCCGAGGACACATTCATATATTCTGAGTGCCTGGAAAGCTAAGGCCCAGTTGGAGCTGAATTTGGCAAGGGATGTGGAGAATGATAAGGACTTCTCCAGGTACATTGGGCAGAAAAGGAAGATTAAAGAAAATGTACCACCTCTGATAAATAAGAACCAGTAACAAGCAACATGGAGAAGGCTGAGATATTCAACAATTTTTTTTCCTCTTTTTTCAATGGTAATCTCTCTTCCCACATCTCTCAAGTCCCTGAACCTCAAGGCAGGGAATGCGAAAATGAACATCAGGTTCGAAGACACTTGAAGAACTTGAACGTACGTAAAACCATGGGACCTGATAAGATACATCCCAGAGTCCTGAGGGAATTGGCTGATGTAGCTGCCAAGCCACGCTGCATCATATTTGAAAAGTTGTGGGAATCAGGCAAAGCCCTCAGTGACTGGAAAAAGGGAAACATCAAGCCCATTTTGCTGGAAAGCGTAAAAAGGAGGATCCTGGGAGCTGCTGAACACCTAGCCTCATGTCTGTGCCTGGTAAGATCATGGATCAGATCCTCCTGGAAGATACATCCAAACATGGAAGACAGGGAGGTGATTAGAGACAGCCAACATGGCTTCACCGAGGGCAAATCGTGCCTGACTAATCTACCGGCCTTCTACAATGGAGTGACTGCATCAGTGGACAAGGGAAGAGCTACCAATGTCATCTACCTGGAATTTTGTAGGGCCTTTGATATGGTCCCCCACTACATTCTTACCTTTAAATTGGAGAGATATGGGTTTGATGGATGGACTGGCTCAGTATCCAAGTACAAACCAGGAAGGAGTGGTGTCCCTCAAGGGTCCACACTGGGACCAATACTATTTGATATCTCCATTGATGGCATAGGCAGTGGGATTAAGTGTGCTGACAGCCCAGAAAACCAATCGTATCCCAGACTACATAAAAAGTGTGTCTAGTGGGTCAAGGAAGGTGACTGTTCCCCTCTACTCTGCTCTTGTAAGACCCCATGTGGATTACTCCATCCAGTTCTGGGGCACCTAGCACAAGAAAGACACAGACATGTTAGAGCGGGTCCAGAGGAGAGCCATGAAAATTATCTGAGTTCTTGTACACCTCTCCTATGGAGAAAGGCTGAGACAATTGGAGTTGTTCAGCCTGGAGAGAAGGCGGCTCTGGGGAGACCTTTCAATATGTAAAGGAAGCTTATAAGAAAGATGGAGAAAGACTTTTTACCAAGGCCTGTAGTGAAAGGACAAGGAGCAATGGTTAAAAACTGAAAGAGGATAGATTTAGACTGGATGTAAGAAAGACATTTTTTTACCAGGCTGGTGAGACACTGAAACAGGTTGCCCAGAGAAGCTGTGGATGCCCCATCATTGGAAGTGTTCAAGGTCAGGTTGGATGGGGCTTTGAGGAACCTGACTTAGTGAAAGATGTCCCTGCCTATGGCAGGGGCTTGGACTAGATGATTTTGGAAGGTCCCTTCTGACCCAAAACGTTCTACGGTTCTGTGATTCCATTATTATTCAGCCAGAACAAATTGGTACTAGATATGTGAGCTGGAGACTACAAAAGTGATGTGGGGGTCACAACACTGTATTTTTCCTGCAGTACCATCAGTCAGTCTCTTTACACCATCATGCTCTTTAGTCCTCTTCTACTGTTGGGAAGCCTCTAAATTGTCTTGCCAGCTTTTGTGATAATGATCTCTGTAATGGATGAACTAAACTGACGTGGCCACGTTTAGCAAAAGTACTGTGTTTCTATGAAATAGCAATGACTTTTGATCCTTATTAATCTGAATTGAATTCTGAATTGAATATTTTTTGTTGACTGGTTAGTCTACAGCAAATATTCAATCATTTAAAATGACATCACTAATCAAACAATTTTTTTTTTTTTTTTACTGTTTTACTTCATCAAAAAATGTGGCTCCATCAAAAAAGATTCCTGGGAAGAATAATTTTAAGCAAATTCATCCAAGTGATTTCTTAGGTTAAGGGTAACTTCTGTTTGGGTTTTTTTGTTTGTTTGTTTGTTTTTTTCCTTCCAATGCCAGAAGAAAAGAGAGCTAATGTCCTGGTTATTACAGCACTCATACATACTACATGACAGGCTCTGGCAGGTCCATGTTTAGCTCCCTGACCTACCTGGTTATTTTGGGTTCTGCTCCTCTGCCCTCTTCTCTTGGTCACAGATTCTTATACTCGTTATTACACCATCCATGGTATAAACCCCCCTGAAATTTAATTCAGTGTAAAATGGGAAACATTTTAGAACATTTTAGAGAATTTTTTAGAACATTTTAGACTATTTAGTTGCATACCAGAAACATTGTCCACCTAATTCTAATACTGAAAATAGAGGCACGAATCATAAATACTTTGTGTATTACCAAATACTAATCTCTTTAGTTGTACTGACATATCTGGCACTAAACAAAAGTATAAATGCAGATGTTTCCATTCTAGGTTAGACAGGTAACTGTGAACCATAACGTTAAACTGCAGTGCTTAATGCCATTGTATTGCTTTCCAAGCAAATAAAATACAAGTGCTGTTGCTTAATGTCTTTCTTTTATTTCAAAGGTCTTATCATAAACTACATCTCATGGATATCAGAGCAAAGGCTAGTGGTAGAAACCGACCCAAAAAGTTTTACGTGAAGAAAGAACAATAGCTCACGTGCCAAGAATGAAAACTGTGGGGCATGGAAAACAAAGGCATAAAATTGCACAATTAACATGGGGAATAAGTTGTAGATCCTCATTAACAAAGACTTTGGAATGGTCTTGAGTGAAGGTCATTATTTACTGCCAAAGATTCAATCCAATTTCAGCAAAATCTCATGGTGCTAACAAAACCTGAGGTCACAGCTGCCTGACAAGAGAATCATTATTATCTTGGTACTTTAATTAAAGGAAAGAATGATAAGGTTGCTAAATCTTAAATCAGTAATCTGAATTTTCTTTTGGAATCTGACTCAACTGCTAGAATGGAAATCTGGTTTGAAAAAGGCTAATATGCAAATTAGAAAATGTAAAGCATGAATTGCATTTGAGTAACTGGATATATAAATTAGTTATTTCATAAACATTTTATAGCCAGAGATAAAAAAAAGCCAGTATAATTAGACTTAAACAATTAAATGCAGTATAAAACTTAAAGTATGTTTGAAGTTCAGGGAAGGCTGGGATTAAGTTAAAATAGAAGCAATACGCTTTTGTAAGTTTCTGTCTCACAAGTCACTTTTTGCATGAATTTTCACATCATAATAAATCTTTTTCCTAAATATGTTTCTTCAGCTTACATAATTTCCAAGTAAAAACTACAATGCAAAACAGAAGTGCCAGCTGTGGCAATTTTGGATGAGGGAGTCTGATTTAAGAAAGCTACCCGAAATTTTAATAAAGGTATCTCTCCAGACTTGGAGGAGAAGGAATGGAGTATAGATCACAACAGGAGTCAGTCTCCAGGTTTTTGAATTTTAAAGTGACTTTCTGAAACTCAGAGACTAGCTAGGATCTGCGAATGTAATTCAAGAGAGTTGGTCTCAAATTCATTGCAACTAAATTTATGGAGTGAATTGTAGCCAGTCTGGAGGAAGCTACTGAATTTAGGAATACAGTTGCCTTCCACAGTCAGACTAGAAACACAGCTATCTCTAGAGGTGACCCACATTTTAAAAAGACTCCTGGCTCCCAATTCAGGAGCCTTAACAGATGTTGAATTCTGCATAAATAAATCTGGATCTTTGAGATTTTGTCCTATTTCTGCTGGATAGCTTTGGAAGTACAGATTTGCTAGGCACAACAGGGGTTTGCAGCGCATTTGTTAATCAAAAGTGCAAAACTGCAAGGTAAGGTAGAACGTTTGAAGATTGATTATCCTCATTTTTTTTTTGCTTCCTAATGAAGCCTCTGATTAATTGCTATATTTGTTATTCAGCATAATTTGCCCAAATTCAAATGCCAGATCACTGCAATGGTCTACTTACGGTGAGTAAAAATGCAGTATATGAAACATCTTTTCTAAGTACAGAGATGGTTAAGCTTCTCCAAGTGGATACATGAGCAGATAGGAAAAAAACTCCTTAAAAACCAAAAGACGATTGAGCACAGTATACTGGGGCAGGGGGAAGGCAGTTCTTTAAAAGATAGAGAACAGTGATTAATTTCTTAAGTGGTTTCACTATTATTTATAATAAAATTAGATTATAGTACTCTTTTAAAAGTATACTTCCCCTGCTGCTGGGGAGTACAGGGGAGAAACCATTGCTTGTTAACTTTGGGTTATTTCTAAGCAGAACCGGTTTTGCTTTTATTAGTCAACATTAATCACAAAAAATCAGGTTTTCTGTATTTAGTAATGATATTCAGAATCCACAGACCAAACTGAAATTTGGTTAATTATAAGCAAATTAAACAGATTCAACATACTGTATAAAAAGAATGTATCTTTTTACTTTCCTTTTACAAAGATGTATTTTTTTTATACAAAAGTATCCTGTGTAAAAGTGGTACTGGTTTTGTTTTATGGCACCTTGAGACCTACTGTCAAAAAGCTTTCTCTGTTTAGACCTGTATAATCAAATGCATAAGGAAATCAGAGCACCAGAAGCCAGACTATTTTAACACCTCCCCTCCAAACCTAACTAGCAAAATCCCACACAAAACAAGAACATGGTGCGAACTTGAAGTCTAGTATTCCATCAACATTTTCCATGATGTCATTGCTATTTATTTCACATTCGTCTTTGGCGAAATAGTCAATGCCTCATTTTTTTAATGGATTTAAATAGTTGTGGCTCTCTGTGAGTAATCAATCTAACCAGTGGATATGGGAGTACCTGGCCTACAGTCCTGGCTCAGCTGAAGTAAATGGGAAAAATGCCTTTGATCCAGTAGAGGTAGGATTTTACTCATGATTTGTAGGCAAAATGATGTTCAGGTTATTTCATGACACTACCAAAATCTACGAATGCCGGCTTTTTATGTGCTGTTGTATGTGATTCTGCCCTGGCTTACAAAGAGCAGCGGGGGCAGCATATCCTTTGCAGCAAGAAACACGGGATAAATCATGAAGAGGGTAGATACAGGAGAGGTGAATGAAGAAGGCTCATATTGGTGGCAAATGAATGAGAAGACCCAACAGCAAAGGTCAAAAAGTGGCCTGGAAAGTCAGGATGAGGTCACAAAGTGGGAGGATTAAATGCTTCTCCTTTCTCAGTTTACTCATTATATAAACAATTTGCCATGAGCCAATTACTTTGCAAATAATAGTGAGTTCTCAGAAATAACATTGGATCCTTTGTCTTACTGAATGTATCTTTGTAAACAGTGCCATGAACTGGAAACGAGGGTCATTCTCCTATCCTCATACACACCTGGAACAGCACTGCACTATTCATTGCTGAAGTAATTTCCCTGTGACAGATAAAATCTTGTCAGTGATTTTGCTTCAGAAGATGAGATTACCATGGTTATGTCAAATAAGAAATACTTCAATAAAATAAAAGATTATTGAAAAGCTTTCTGCACATCATTCTGAAAGGATTGCTTTCCATGGGTCTCAGGAGGCCCTGTTCTGCAAACCCTCACCTCAGCTCAACGCCTCTGACACGCAGATAGCTCTGCCAGTAGCGGTATGACAGCTTGCTTGAGCAAAGGTTTCAGTGTCCCATCACTGAGATTTCTATCAGGGAACAGGTAAATCTATAAGGAATATTTGAAAAAATCTCTCAAGCACTTCCAACACATATAGCTGCAAGACAGGAAAGATTTATTGAACAGGCTTGAAAATCTGAAAGCTTTTTTTTTTCGTTAGAAAAAATTTGTCATAGCAATTTAAAAATTAAACAACTCTCATGTCCCATAATGCTTATTGCTGAATTATCCTTTTAGGATTTTTCTGTATCCTGCTGTGCTATCTATCTCTCTCAGAAGCAATTTCTTAAAGATTTCACCATTACCTGCTTGCTGTAAAAAAAAAAATGTTTGCTGTTTACAACTTGAAAAATGTATGTACGTGCAGAACATCTACACATGTAGTGTTTTTCTTCTGGGGCAGAGATTTGGAGTAGGGAGAAGGAAATAGAGTATCCCACCTCACTGCTTTCTTCCTAGCATGAAATATTTACAGATTGGTTCTGTGAAGAGCAACAGCCCTTGTCTGGGAAGCAGCAGATTGGTGCTTTCTTGGCCCCCGCCTGCAGGTCTTGCTCTTTAGTTCAAACCGCTCCACTTGCAGCACCTGGGATGTGCGCCTGTGTACGCACCACCCTTCTTTCCTTGCCGCTGCTACATCCTTATTCGGTCCTCCGATTGAAGCCTGCCCATAACACAGCAGAGGGGGTGGCTGGCTGCCTTCCTGCAGAAGACCCTTTCTGAAGGGGAGCATGCTCCCCAGCGCACCGAATCACAGAGGACCACTCAGGCAGATCCCCTCGTCCAACCCCCTGCTGGGAGCAGGGTCAGCTGCTTGCAGGCTGCCCAGCACCTCGCCCCGTTGGGTTTTGACTATATCTCCAAGGGTGGAGAATGCATCTCTGGGCAACCTGTACCAGTGTTTGACCATCCTCACAGTAATTCCTTACTCATAAAGAACCTTTCTGTATTTGGGGGTGTGCCTGTTTCCTCTCACCGGGCACCAGTGAGAAGAGCCTGGTTCCATCTTCTTTACTCCCCCTAAATCAGGTATTTATATACACTGATGAGCTCTCCCCTGAGCCTTCCCTTCTGCAGGCTGAACGGTCCCAGTTCTCTCAGCCTCTCCTCATATGAGATGCTCCAGTCCCTTAACCATCTTAGTGGCCCTTTGCTGGACTCACCCCAGTATGTCCATATCTCTCCAGTACTCTGCATTGCAGTCCCAGTGCGTGGGAGCACTAAGTGGGGCTGACCCACAAGTGGACTGGCGCAGACCCACCAGGAGCTGCCTTACTCACAGCCCCCTGGGGAGTGGTGTTAGCTCGATCCCTTTTCCAGGCTTATTCCCCCAGTGCAGCAGCTGGGGCAAGGATCCCCCTCACTACACCTCTGATGAGTGCAGGCAATCGATCTGACTGCCTCGCAGTGCCTGCAGTTATCTCTCATGAGATTTTTTTTTTAAGCACAAATGGCAGCTCTTTTATATTGCTCCAAACAGCAAAGGATCTGAACCCTCAGAGCTGCCAAATTCTACGCAGAACTACTTATCTTCAGACACTGCTCACTAAGGACTTTTTTTTTTGTTGTTTGTTTGAATTGGATCACTGGCACATAATCTTAATTTCAAGTCTAAGACAGTAAACTCTTCTTCAGAGCATTGAAGGCTCATCCTGACCTAAGTAACTCAAATCGTGATGATTAATGGATTACACACATTTAGACTGAATTTTATTAGGCATTTCTTAACATTATACGTCTTTGGCTACTCTGAGATACATTCACACTCTCAGAAGATATGGTAATTTGCCCTTCTGCTCAGGCATCCTTGCTGCAGATGTTGTGAGACTGACAAGTGCTTCTCAGTATATTCCCTCAAGACCCTGTAAGTTTAAACCGAATCTCAAAGATAATTTTCAGTCTCCTACTTCATATATGCTGAGTTCAAGTTCACTGTACATAATTATATTCAGCGCCCTGTAACAAAAGGGAATCAATCTAGTCATACTCTCTTAACTCCACCATTTTATGCTCAGCACCCAAAATATGTTTTGGGGAATTTTATAGATGCAATGTCTAGAAACAGCAGTGGGAAACACTGGAAACGGTCAGTGACCCAAAATCTCCTGGAGAACTAAAGCGCAAAAAGCACTTGCATCCTTTTATCTTGGGGAAATACTTTCAGATTTCTTTGCTTTGATGATTTGGGATTCTGCCAATGTACAATTTAGGAGATCTAGTCAACTGTCCAAAATTATTGTGAAAAGTCTGTGGTTTTTTATTTCAATCTATGGATGGGGAATTTTGTCATTTTCTGAAAAGCTCTGTACCACTCATCAGATTAGGCACAATGAAGAGTCATTAACCTTAATGACCACCTTGTCTACACAGGAGGCATGCTCAGGAGGCCAGTTAAAGCTAGAAAAGCATTTTTTTTTCCCTCTCCTTCTCTGTAAAAGGGAGGATAAGGTAAAAATGCAAACTTTCCATTCAGGGCAGCAAGATAAAGCAACAAAGCAGAGAACTACAAATGATTCACAGAAGGAATAAAAAGTGGCACAGGGAGGCAAAAGAGGAGCATGTGTGGCTCATTTAGCCACATGTGACTCATAAACTTGAGTATAGGAAGTTCCACCTAAACATCAGGAGGAACTTCTTTACCTTGAGGGTGGTAGAGCGCTGGAACAGGCTGCCCAGGGAGGTGGTGGAGTCTCCATCTCTGGAGACATTCAAAACCTGCCTGGACGCGTTCCTGTGCAACCTGCTCTAAGGTGTCCCTGCTCTGGCAGAGGGGTAGGACTAGATGATCTCCAGAGGTCCCTTCCAACCCTATGATTCTATGATTTGTCCACCAGCCATGGCTATGGCAAGCTTCTGGCCTGGGGAGGCTCTGGGAGAGCTGTTCCGAGGTAGCCAAGGGACACAGACCTGAGCCCAGGCAGCAAAACACAAGCAAGCTTCCTTACCTCATCCAGGCTCTTTTGTTACTCAGACTGTCACGTGAAGAACAGGACAAACTGCTTTGCCCACGTGGCAAGTGTCAGCCCAAGAAGGAAGGCAGAAAACGGGGCTCTGTGTGCTCCCAAAGTGCAGTCCTAAGGGCAGTTCCTGTCCCTTTTCAGTCCAGCCTCCGATTCAAAAACGGCAGCTTCAACCTTGAGTGAAAAGTGGAATATTCCGCCCAAATTGCTGCCCCAGGTAACATGCAATCCAGAAGGCCAGCACCAGACTTTGACAGTGTAAACTTATTTGAAGAACCCCTTAGTTAGTGCTGCTGACTGCTTCACATAGTTTGCTGCTGTTTTCATACAGTTTTTATTAAAATGGACGTAATTTCATACGGCAGACGGTGGAATAATTTCCAATTTACTTACTCTACTTACTATTTCAGCCTTTTTATTTTATAAGGGAATGTAATGCTTTTATACTTGTTACCATTTTAATTGATACTTCTTCTATTTAATCTCCAGCTTTGGTGAAATTATTAATGTTAAAACAGCTATTAATTAAAAGCACATGTGAAACTGAAGAAAATGTGAAGCTTTACCCTAAATTTGTTTTTTTCAAACCTAGAATCAGCAATCTTTTTGGTAAATATTAAGCCCTCAGGATTAAGGTAGAGAATACGTGGATAAAGAAAGAAGAAAAGAAGAACAAGCTGAAAGAATGTGATTTAATGTGATCTGACAGGAAAACAAAACCAAACCAAACCACCAGCACAGGTGGGGGCTCCAAAACCAAGCGCTAGTTCCATACTACCATCAAAGCCAAACTGCAGAGGCAAATATTTTTCATGCTGCCATCACTTTACACCTAGCAAAACATGCAGTATGAAACAGCAGTCTTGCACTTAGGCCTAAGTCCAAAAATGATACTGAGATGTCCGTATCCAATTGAAATGAATGGTCCATTTGAATCAAAGAGAGGAAGAATCTCAAATCTGATGCAATGTTGAAGCACTAGTGTTAAAGAGAGGAATCTCTCTCAAACTTTTGAGACATCTAGCTAATGGCACGCTGGCTGATGAGGAGTACATTTCCGTGTGTCTTTTTCTGTGTACTCTGTACAGGTAGGGGCACCCTGCGATCCAGATGCCTGAAAATCAGATATAATGATACTCCCCGCGTTTGAGTTATTTGTGCATCTCAAATTCCATATGCTCAAGTGAAAAACACTGAGAATCTTAACTTATTGGTACCTGTGTGTTTTGGTGGCACTTACTGTTAGGTTCCCAAAATATGGTGAACATGGTCCTCTATTACAAAACTTCTGTGAATGGGAAGAACCATTACCAAAGAACTGCAGGGTTATGGCAATCTTGATAATGAAAAGTAATAAAAAATGAATTAGAAAGGAAATTATCTCAAATGTGCTATTTTCCTGACTGAATACCGAGTTTGTCTCAACCCTTCTAGGCACAGACATAAAGGGCTCTGGAAAAAGAAAAAAAAAAACAAAAAGAGATGAAGCATAATAGAGTGTTAAAATTGGAGCATTGCTTCCATACCCATGAGATTGCTTTTTCTTTAAAGTATTTCAATTATCCTGACAATGAAAGAAAGAACAGCTACATTAGTATCATATTATTTCCATAACAGTTATCTTCAGTCACTTCTGATCTGACAAATTTCTACATATATTGCACCTAATAAGCTTGTTTTGTTTTGTTTTTTTTTTTAAAATCCCCTTGACAAAGTGTAAATCACACCACAATTTTTTTACTGGAGTCTTGCTATATGCACCATCCTACAGAGCCTGTTGCTAAGACAGAGTATGTGGTGAGGCTCCACCGTGACAACGACTGCCGGCCCACAATACATTAAAATCCTCAGCTCCTCAATGTTAAAGATCATCACGTCCTAAATAGGGATTCTATAATCTGAACAAACAGAAATCCCCTGCTCTTTCTGCTAGTGGTGCAATATCAGCAATTAGCTGCTGAGCCCCAGACTGCATCCCAGAAGATGAGAAGAACAGCTGCTTTGGCTTATTAATGGCCACTGGCTTTATATCATTATGTTTTTAATTTGGGTAGCGTATTGTTCTTAATTCCCCTCCAAGAGAGAGAGAGGAATCTATGAAGATCACGAAGAAAGTTTAGTCATCTTCATGAGTTCTTCCGAGGAGTTTTTTTTAACCTCATCAAACCCTACCAGGAGTTTTCTGCAAGGAGTCTTCCCAAAGCCGCGGGCTGCGCTCACAGAAAGCTGGTTTTATTAATATTCAGTCAGTCAGCATTGTACATGTCACACTGTAAGGAGTCCTGGGTATATATATCTCCCCAAACAGATGATTCCCAAAAGAACAGTAACGGCGTCTGTATGGATGCATCATGTCAAAGGACTCTATTATAAATGAGGTAAAACTGATGGCGTGTAACAATCAATACACACAGTTAAAGAGATCTGTGCAGGCTTATAATTGTTACAAATTCAATTATTTCAGCAAATGTAAATACAAGAGATATAAATATGCTAAACAGTTCAAAATTCTTTGATGAAAGCTAAAACTAATTTGTGTGCTATAATATGCAGTCTTGTTGAATGCAATCTTATGAACTATAGCAATCTTGACCGGAGTTTAAAGGTATCCAGTCACTGAAATGTTCATTAAGCATTATCTCAAGAGGCAGTTCTGTTTGCTAGAATGATCTTTTTTAATTAGTGAATTACAGAACCACATAAAAAACCTTCAGCTGTCGTCGCCTTCTGCTTACACAACATCTTCCTACTGCCTAAGAACAAAATTGCACTGTAATTGTATCCTCTACTGCAAATAAGCAAAAAATGTACTCCAGGAAAGCTCTAGCAGTTCCTAAGATGGGTGAAAATAAAGATGAATAATCAAACACCCTACGGATTAGTATGACCAAATTTTCTTTTTCGTCTCTCAGAACCTTATAATGACAGCTATTTTGTTAAGAAAAATGACATGATCGTTGATATCAAATGATCTGTGTGATATCGAGGTGGCCTTCACCAAAAAAAAATATTGCCCACATACAGCTGTGGTTAAAAATCATGCAAAAACCCCTGACCCATGGAAGATGGAGAAACAGCCATTCTGGCCAGAAATTGTGCAAATGCACCTGATCACAATCTGACCATAGACCTGTCGTAATACTTTGAGAAGAAGAGCAATATACTCCAGCTAGATTTTTATCATGTCTTGTTTGTGATTAACTTTCTTTTGACTTGATTAATCATAGCTAAGCTTCAGAATGAATATCTTTTGTACACTTGTCAGATGAGGGAGACTTGGAAGACCCTTCATGTTTTTGTTATAACATTGGTTTAGTTACCAGCTCCAAGGGTCTGAGCAAGCTGGGAGTATTTTACTGACAATTATGCATTCATCCAATTACTTCTGCCCATTTAGAAAATGTTACAAAATGAAAAAAAAAAGAAAAAAAGAAGTAGCTTCTAGAAGAATATAATTCCCATCTGATGGTCATGAAAGAGACTAATCTAAGCCTGTGTATATTTGAAACTCAGTTTTTACTTCCTGGGGATGAGTGACAACTTGCAGTGAGAAGTAAGCCTGAGTACGTCCCACAAGGACAACAGTGAAGAGACAATACCACCCTGAGCAACTTTGCAACTTTGAACATTCCTCTGCCTAAGACACTTTTTAAAAGGGATTATGTTTTTTTTTTTCCCCTCTTAGAAATTCAGCGACTCCTTGCAGAAGATGTCAGCACTGGGATTAGGAGGAAACGTCCTCAGTTCACTTTGGCTGGTCAATACCTAAATCAGAAACACATGCGCACAGGCAGCTCTTCCTTCTGATCATCATCTTTGCTTTCATATTTTAATAAGTAATGACTGCATGAAATTTTGAGGATGAAATGTAAATGGTATTCTAATAAAAAACATGTCACAGGTCAATAGCTCCATGGGCATGGCAAAAAAAAATCATGAATTGCTTGACTACTAATGTTTGAAATAAATGAGGGTATTTTTGAGGTCAGTTAAAATGCTGCTGCATCTTCACCTTACACATTCTTGAATTAGTAGCTACATAGCTTTATCACAAGTATTTTAAGAGCAGCTTTTTTGGCAGTCAGATACTGTACTGCTGTGTAGGGTTATGTAAAGGAATCTAGTCTTCCATACAATAAATAATTTCCAACTCATTTTGGTCTTCTCATCTGTCACCGACTACTGAAGATAATTTAGTGCAAGACACAGTTTTACACTGCAAGTTCTCATCCACTAGTGCTCATTCCCCTGATGTTCAGGTCTTCAGAAATGACAGAGGAAGAACGGAAAAATCAGTAGTTTTTCTGAATTAAAGGTTAAATGTGAAGACATTTTGGATAAACATTGTCTTAAGAAAGTTACTGTGTGTTTACTGTCACAACAGAATCTATAATATTTTCTGCATTTGTCCCAAGCACATTCATGGGATTGCAAAGGATTTTTTTAAAGCTGCTTGAATGTTGGGAAGCCTGTAATGACCTCAACAAATGATAAATCAGAGGAAGGGATTGTACTAGTGAACTGGATTTCAAAAAACATTCTCTTCCTCTCCTCCGGTATGGCAGCTGCCATGCTATTTCTGGTGCAGCTATGTACAGCTCTTAATTTTCTAAGAGCTTAATAAGTTCTGTTAAGAACAACACATACAGCAATGATAATGTGAACAATTTTATCACCTGTATTGCCCAACTGATAGTTCACTTTCTTGTCTATGATCTGGATTACTCCAACAAGCTGTCCCTTAGACACTGCTGGAGTACTACTTGAACGACGTTTCATTTTGATATCCCCTCTGAAAGTCAATACTTTTTGAGACAAAACTGCACCAGGTTTGGTTTCCTCCAGACAGCACTCCTCCAGCGAGTTTTATGCCCTCAAATATCCCCACACGCCAGTTGATATGCTGCTGGACATGCAAAGTAATCTTTTTCATGCCATAGAAATATCGCAATGTTTATATAGAGTCCTCAAATCACATCAGACACTTTGATTTAAGACACACACACACAATTTGTATTCTAAGGTCAGAGGAGCATCAAATGGAGTCCAGAGCCCAATAGGATGTTCTGCAGACATGACCTGTCTTCTGTGAATACAGCAGCTCTTCAGCCTGGAAAATCCAAGCCCATCCATGCCACTTGGCTTTCTTTTAGTTGGCAGTGATGCCTGAGATAACTCTGCCCCTATTTTAATAGTTAGAAGTTGCTTAATGAGCAGCAACACAGCCCCAGTCAAAGCCACAAGGAAAAGCTGATCAACTCGACCTCTCCTGTTTTCATTGTTAGAGGTACTTTCTTAGGAGAACTTTGCAAGTATTTTTCTCCGAAGCAGCAGACCTATCACCTACAGCCAGGAGAGGTCTAGTATCAGCCATTTACTCATGCAGTTCTCCTCTTCTGGGGGTTTCTTGATGTGGAGATCAGGTACAGCTTTACTCAAGTCAGAAGGGGGAAAAAAAGAAGGAAGGGGCTTGCTGTTATTCTTGCTTTTTCCATAATTCTCATGATTGGATCTTATCAGTGAAACAAACAATTTGATCAAGACAACTGCCACCTGATGAATCAAGAAGCATGATAGCTGGTAAACGATGTTTAAACACAGATATCCGCACACAAAGACAGTCATATTGCCTGGTTGTTTTTCAGATCCTTTTCTGCAAATACCTTATAGTACCTTTCTGACACAGATTTAGTTGCCGTTTCCTCAAATAACCTAAACTTTATTAGATACATTATATGTGATTGGAAAAAAATAGACTCCTAGGATAAAACTGGAATTTTCTTGAGTGCAACAGGAGGTCCTTCTAAGACAAAAAAAAAAAAGATTTAAACTGCAGGAGCAGCAGCAATAGCCTTGGTCCCTACCAATTTAGCAGTATATCCCATCCAATAAATTCTATTTAAACTCAACCCAGACTTAATAAAAAAGGTAAATAGTAGTTTAGTACAGATATTTTAATGGAGCTCTACAGTGATTAAACTTTAAAAGAGTGATTATTTTTGTTTTTATAACAGGAATTGCATTTCTTTTATTATAGTAAGTCAAAAAACTAGAAGGCGAAGACATTACTTCCAACAGCTAGTGTCCTATGTCTGGAAAGAATCAGCATCCCATTAAGGTAATTACTGTTCTCATTTGGGATCCTGATAAGCTCTTAAATAGTCTGTCATTAAGATATATACAGCACATCTCTTTAATAAGATCTCTTGATTTGATGAATCCCTTATTAATACTATCGAAGGTCCCAGATGAACGCCTCCATTTTTTGTGAGTGTTCTGTTCAAGATTACTCTGGTGTCATTGACGCTGCTTTTGGTATAATTACGCTTGAATATGGAGTCCTCTTCTTGAATTTTCAAGACAGTTTAACAGTAGTGTGTATGTACCAATGTCATACATCTCCCTTTACAGAAGCAGCTGCTAGTGTTAAAATAACGTATTTCTTTTTTGATGTTATTTTTAAGAACAAATTAAAACAGATTCTAATTCATCTATGATTATCCAACAAGAAGAAATTTTATCCAGTGTTTTTACAGTAAAAGCATGCCACACTCCAAACATCTCTGTTCTGAAATAATTGCCAATGGGCATATCCTTTTGTTCCTCCTGCTCTCCTGATATACAATGACTGCACTGCACTGATACTTTGTAATGAGAAGAATAAAATGCACTAACACTCATTCATCTGGCTGGAGTTTGGATTAAGAACAGGTGGTACCTCTGTTGTCCGGTGGCAGAAACAGCATCTTTCCATTGATTAAGCGCTGTATTCCAAGTACAGCCCTATTAGCCCCAGTTAAAAAGGATTTCTTGATTCGGAGGGGGCAGGAAAAAGAAAAAAGCTTGAATGGATAAAGATATGCTGCTTACAGACGTTAAGAAGAGAAGGACCCCTCTGACCCGCTGCCGTGGCTGTGATGCACGGAAGCAGCAAGCTGTCTGAAAGCCGTCAGACGGACCCGACAGAGGCCGTGAATGTCGGTCTTTCCTGAAAACCAGGCTGCAGATGCGGGTACTGGATGCATGTCTTGGTAGCTAAGCAGGCACCAAAATTCGCCCAGCCTTCCCACCCACAGGAACTCATTGCCTTCAGAACTGCTATAATTTCAATTCACTTGGCAAGTCCTAAAAAGACTAGAACCACAGGCAGAGTACTGTTGAAAACCTGGCCGCTTTTTTGTATACTTTAACAAGACCAGGACTGTTCTAATTACCTCTTAACCTTAGACTGTTGCATAACATAAACTTTAAAATGACATTGAAAATATGTCAGAATTTATAATTTTTGGATAGTTTGCATGGTCCAGGAAGTTTTTTTATAGTGACTGTGATTTAAGAATGAATTAAAAGTTACAATGTCTTCAAAGTAATTTTAGACACCATTAGTCGGTACAATATTTGTGGAGTTCTGCATGGAAAGATCTTATTTCCTTATTGCCTTTCATTCGGAGGTACTTTTATGTGCACTGAAAATTTTCCTCATCCTTTCCTTCAATTTTTTTTTTTTTAACCTACTAAAAATTTTCCTACAAGAAGAAAAATGTGGGCACGTGTCCAATATTTTATCAGTACATTTAAGATGAGACACTTTTCCAATTCTTTCTGGGGAGTTCCCAGTGCTTGTTCTGTTCATGGTGCACAACTTCTAAAGGGTTAAGACTCATGTGAAAATTGGTAGCTAATTCAGAATGTGGAGAAAGACAATCCGCCAATCTGACACAAGTAAAACCTGGGAGAAGAACTGTGCAACTAGGTCACCGTCAACACAGCTGTCCATCACATTTGGAGCCACGCAAACACATTTCATGGGCTGAGTGGCAATATCCCCATTCCCATCGAGAGATCTGCTAGGATCCATTGCAAAT
The DNA here is from genome assembly GCF_965231255.1 of Vanellus vanellus. NCBI lineage: Eukaryota > Metazoa > Chordata > Aves > Charadriiformes > Charadriidae > Vanellus > Vanellus vanellus. Next base: position 164,938,575 of record NC_138905.1, read on the forward strand.
GGATGTCACGGAGGTTTGCTTTAACTGCAAAGCAGCACCAGTGGCAATCACCACAGTACTGTTGAAACTGTTATGAAGGATGGATTTAGATGATTTCACTAACCCTGAAGCAAGGAAATTATGCCAGCTATCCTGATTTCTAAAAGAGTTCCCAGAGGATGAGTGCCTTAGCTTGTTTTCTCAGCTCTATAGGTCCCTCTCAAATGAAGAAAAATCCCTTCAAATACTTTATCAGGAAAACGGTTAGGGTAGCTTATTGTGTACGAACTGGTTTAACTTTTCTACTATTCAGTGCTATTTGTCCTTTCAAATTCCTTACTATTCATAGGAATATTGCCGCAATTTAGAAGAAAAAATGAAAAAGAGGCAAATGATCACAACCAGTAATAGAAACAATGTTTGTGATGGAACTTTGTCTTCAATAATTCATCTGCAAAATCATAGAATCATAGAATCATAGAACGGTTTAGGTTGGAAGGGACCTTGAAGATCATCGAGTTCCAACCCCCCTGCCATAGGCAGGGACACCTCCCACTAGACCACTTCCCTTACACTAAATCAGGATGGGATTACTCAGTTGTTTAAAGAAACCTCATGTGCTTTCATGTTGCTAGGCTTAGTCCGACAATTCGTTCTTTTCCTATTGTACTTCTGGGTTCTCTTTTTACTTCCACCAGCCATACCAATACAGCATCAAAGACATTAAAAAGTTGCATTTTTAAATGAGAGCTCCTGTATAGCTTTTTCTCCTCAATTAATTCAAATAATACGAAAGTGTACATAGTGCACGTGACAGAAAAAAGCCACCTCCAAATATTTTGCTGCCTCATTTCTCTAAAACATTGTATGATTTTCCAAATTTGCTAAAGATACGTCTTTTACATCTGTGATTAATGCATGGGCATGAAATGATATAAAATGGTGCATATATATATATATATATACATATATATATGAAACTGGTGAGTGAGATGAGGTGGTGAGTGATTATCTTTGAAACACTTCTGGGTTTTTTCCCCCTCTTTCCTTCACTGTCTTTAACCTGACCCCCAAATTTTCTCTCTTTTGCTCTTCCAATACTCTTTGCCGCCACACTGCCGGGGGAGTAAATGAGCTGCTGTGTGGGTACTTAGCTGCTGGGTGGGTTCAACCCACAACACCAATTAATATTAAACTATGGATGCAATAAATTAAAATTGTGTTTTTTAATGAAATCCAAAACTTTCTTAAGGGATAGCTCTTCTTTTCAAACACATTTGACCTATAAATGTTAGGAATCTAAAAGTAAACTAAATATAGGTAAAACTCCTGCATCTTGAGAACCGTATAGGAAATTAAAAGTTCAGCTTCAGTTTGACAAACCGCTCAGAATTTGCAATACTGGAACCATGAACCCACTTCTTTTTTAATTAAAATGGGCATTTCAACACTAAATGAAAGCTCTGTTGGGAAGAGTTCATGGAGTGTTGAAGGTATACCATTGAAAAGGGTTAATTTACAGGTGAGAGGATAAATGCGTGTTAGAACCAAGGAAAAGGAGTCAGGGATGGAAAGACAAATGTTGCCAAAGCTGTACTGCGCTGCAATTATAGTAACCAAACAACTCTACTCCCTTTAGTCCAACTCTCTGTGCTACAGTTAGTTTATCCCCACTGGAAAAATAAGTATTACAGTTTCTAGTGCTATAAGGTGGTGTCATGTTACTAGGAACTTTATAAACATTACAGCACTTTATTTCATTTTGGACTGTACTTTTAAATAAACCTCTGCACTTTGGTCTGAGGCCCCTCACAAGTATAGTTGACAGTCATGAAGCACCAGATGTTACCAAAGCTTTGATTTCGGTTTCGACAGTTTGTCAATATAGACTTGTGATGTTGTCAGTACTCCTGCTTTTTCCAGCAATTTGGAAATATTTATGACTACTGGCACTTCAAAATAATGTGCACAGTCACAGCTACAACTTGGTTTGAGGAAAGTACTAGCCATTTTTCTATGTTACAAAGCACTGTTTGCTTTTAGAAAATCTAGAAGGATTAGCCCTCCTCCAAGAGTAAATCTTCCTTTTCCAGTTTGAAGTGAAGTTGATTAGTGCACATTAATGAACACACATTTTAATCTGTGAAGCCATTATAGAAATATTTGCAACTGAAGGAAGTATTCTTTCGACACACCATGATTAAATACAGAGTCTATCGCAACGCTTATCTTTAAGCAACTAAATATTAGAAACCTATTCCAAGTTTGTCACCTAAAGCCCCTGGGTGTTTTACAGCACAGAGAAAGTATAGGAATTTTCCAATAAAAAGCTTTTCTTTCTTCAGTTTTTCCATACTGAGACAGCCCAAGAACTTAGCTTGGACAATGCTCTTAATTTCTGTGACTATGAGAGGAAATATGAGCTATGTTTGCCAGTGGTTGTATGGGGGTGGTTCCATAACTCAGTAGTCCTTTCTAGAAATGTATTCCAAATTAATTTTATTTGTTTTACAGATATGGGAGGGGCAAATGGAGTCAGCTGTAGAACATCTGCAAGCAAAGTGAAAATGAAAAAAAAGAGGAGAAAGTGACCATTCGGGAAAGGATAGTAAACAGAGAATGAGTAGAGATAAAAGGGAGGTACGCAAGGTATGCAACACCAGCAGTACTGGAAAGTGGGGTTTACAACTTTCCAAATGAATGAAGACGAATGAGACGGAGAGGCTCCATTCTGAAAAAAGAGCACCCTGATCTAACAAAGCATTTGCTTACTTTTTAAACTCAAGGGCCAGCTTTGTGACCTTGCTAGAAGGATACTTACGTTTACTGCTCAAGGTCTGTGCTGGACCTAGGAAAGTGGTATCATCTGAAGGATCCAGCCCCTTCTCAAGCTGCATCAAATAGCAGCGCAATCCCAAGTAACAAAATGCTTTTGCCTTTCTCTTTCTGAGGTCTTCCACCCACATTTGTTTCTATCACTTCTCAGTGCTTCCCCTTTATGATTAGCACTCCTTCTTCCCACTTTACTGTCTGTCATTTATTGGTAGCAGCAGAGAAAACAGCCTGGTGTGAGTCAGCTTTTGCTTACACCATCATTTAATTTTAGTTTTCCGTACTTATTCTAGAGGTAGTGTCAACCATCTGCAGGATATAAGATATATTTGTAGCTTTTGCACAAACGGCTGAAAAGGATAAATGAAAGCGTACCATCAACTCAACTTGTGATGTACCGACCTGCACTACCTCGAGTGAAAAAAAGTTCTCCTCCCTGCAGAGTATTCACATTTATGTGCGTTGATTCTAAAATCTCTCTGCAGCTCTCCAAAGGCACGGTTCTGTGTGTTTATTTTATGCTTATGCAGAACTACATTATAAAGTATTAAAGCTGCAAAGGCAAGAACTTGAAAATCAGGAAATGTCATAATTTAGGTTACACATAAAACTTTAAATCTACTGCTGCCCCCTGTGCACGTGTGGTATGACCACTTTTAATGCCATGCCCACATATTATTTTTCCCAAAGGAGGCCTGTTTCATCTAATGTGCACAACGGATAATGCTCGAGATACTCCCTCAGGAAGTGGTTTAATAGTTTTGTGAAATTTTAATTCAGTCTTTTACAAGCTTTTCAGTCCATCACTCAAGGACCTGGAAGCCTGTGATCAATCATTTCATCTCCAACATTACGTTATGTATTTCACAGCTGGAGAAACAGTCTTTTGAGGGCAACATATGGGCTCAGCAGTAAATGAAGGGTTATAATTTAGGACCACCTGACTCCCAGACGTGTTCAGACACGATACATTTCTTTCAAATGTGATGAAAGTAAGGACATTCAAACCAGGTCAGACCATAAGCCGGTGGCATGTCACTGACCTTGGGGAGCCAACAGGGAAGTCTGTGAGGATAGGACAAGACTGTAGTGATATAAATACATCTTATTTGTAAGCATTGTGATATTTCCTGGATAAGTTTTCAGCCTCAAGTGACATCCGGCTCTGAGACTTCCTGATCTACAATTGGTGTGTTTTTTTTACTTAATAGCTATCAATTTTCTTCTATGAATTGATCCTGGTGTTTTTTTGATAACATGTAATATCTTAGGCTCTAGTAATTTGTGTATGCTCTTTATTCCTGTTGTAAAACCCTGGAGATATCAAAATAAGTACCTGGGAGCCGAGGACACAATGTGGCAACCTGTAAAAATATTGGTTTACATGATTTCAGGGCAGGCTGATGGGGAAATTGTCACCTGCAGATAAATGAAAATTTTGAGTGAGTTTCCAGAGTTGACTGGAAAGAAAGACCTTGGTGAACCTGAGATCAAAATCTGTATGAACCAGAAAACCATGTGTGATGAATATTTTTTTAAATTATAACCTTGATCCAACCTTCTGGCACCTTGCACAGGGAAAATACAGCTAAAAAGGGACCAACCTAGAATTTATACTTAATTTATTTGCTGTTATTGCTTTCTGTCATTCGGTGCTTCTTTACCTGGGACCATGAGATCAGTTTGGGTCTGCATGTTAGACATCAATATTCATTCAGCATCAAGTTATGCTTTTGGTTGGGGATTATTAGCTGGGACATTACCGAACGCAAATTACTGCCAACACATGAATGCGTAGTTACTGTGTTTGAACTTGGCTGGTTAAATCCTCTCAGGCATCAAAATCTCTGAGTTAGTGCAACTGGTGCAACACTAATACATTTAGCACACCTGCTCACAGAGTTTCTTCCCTCCAAATTACTTGCTGAGTTTTGTATCGAACCTTTCTCAACTGCTAAAGCAAATGAAGCAGGGCTGCTACAGACTGTCACCGGTCATATTGGCTCCCAGAATCCCCTCCTTTCCTGGAGCACCACCCATCCTCTGAAAGGCAAGAGACGCTCCTTTGGAAAAATTATGTGATGAAAAAAGCTGGGAAAAGTCAAGTGGTATGAAAAACATTCTGACAGCTGCCACCTGATACTTCTCATTTTTCAACTTGCAAAATGTCTTTTATATTCTTTATCGTCAGTCACTTCTTTTTCAAATAAGAACAATGGTGAATGTAAACTCTCTTATGTTCAACCACAACAGCATTCCATTGTGTACCAGTTAAAAAGCATTTGGACTGTAAACCATGGACCTGTCACTACTGTATTTTCAGTATTGCAGACAATGATCTCCTCATCTTGTTTATGGGTTCCTTTTGTGGGAAACTGAAACATGCAACAAGATGTTTTTATTTTCATGAAATACTTACTTTGTACTGCTGAAAAAATAAGCAATGTAATAAGGGATGATGTGCCAAGCACTTATAATGCTTCCTGCCACGGATTTTCAAACAAATGCGTTAATCCATGCTAATCTGGTTCAGTGCTTTGAAAACTATTATATGGTTTTTACAGCCCACTTGCCATTCCTGCTAGTATTACAAATGTCCTCCATTGCATACATGCTTTTATTTTATTGCACCTGTAGGCAAATTTAAAGGAAATAAAAAGATATAATTACGTTTGATTAAGGTAGCCCGGTGGTGTATTTGTGCCATCCAGTTCAGTGTCTATAATCTTTTTTTTTTTTCAGTTTCAGTGAAGTATATACAAGGGATAAATAGATCTCCAAAGGTGCTGCGTGCTCTACTCTGGAGATCTATTTTGTTCAATTTAACAGAAATGATTGCAATATTATAGAAAAACTGGAGAGACATGGACACCTCTGGTGCATGATTTCCCAAGTCTTGAATTACCCCTCAGAGATGCCCATCCATCTCCGTTGATTATACAGAACTTTTAGGAAGACTACAAGCTAATACTCATCAGCTTTGTATCTGTATTAGGTGTCCGTGTCAAGGTGTTGGTGGTGGTTGGGGCGGCGGGGGTGGCCTCTATGGGAAGTGGCCAGGGGATGCTCCGTGCCACACACAGCTGTCTCCAACCAACCCACCGCAGGGCACAGATGAACCCCTCAGCCATGATGGTTGCACCTTGGGGAGAGTGTATTTAAGAAAGGGTAAAAATGCTAGGCAGGCAGAGGAAGAGGGAAAAACAGAGTGAGAGACAGCTCTGCATAAACCAAGGCCAGGGAAGGAGGATGGGGAGGAGGTGCTCCAGGGACTGGAGCAGAGAGTCTGATGCTGCCTGTGGGGAACCTGTGCTGGAGGAGGCTTTTTCCTGGAGGACTGCAGCCCACGGAGAGCCCACACTGGAGCAGGGGAAGGACATGAGGAAAGTAGGAACAGAGATAAATTGTTTCACATGGACCATACCCCCTCCCAACTCCTCCTGCACTGCTCAGGGGGGAATAGAGGAGTTTGGAGTCTGGAGTGAAGCTGAACATGGGAAAGGGGGAAAGAAAGTTGTTGTTTTAATGTTTGTCTTTGTTTCTCAATACTGAAATCTATTGTAATTGTCAATAAATTAAAATAATTTTCCACAAGTTGCGTTTGTTTTGCCCATGATACCAATTGGTAAGTGATCTTCCTGTCTTTATCTTGACCCATGAGCTTCCTCATCCTATTTTCTCCTCCCATCCTGTAAGGATGGGGAGTGAGTAAGAGGCTGGGTGGGGGTCTGGCTGCTGGCCAAGATCAACCCACCACAGTACCTAAACTTAAAAGGACTGAGATCAAGTTGAAAATGGGGAAGTGGAGGAATGCCAGCATCCAATTTATGAAAAGTATTTGCATTATTTGTCTGAAAAGAAAACTCATGTTCCTAAGACTAAGGCATGCACTGCATCATTTTACTATTATTTCTGATTCAATTACACTTAGGAAATACAGCAATCTTTTACTTCTGATAAGACACCATATTTTCCATTGAACCCCTTCTTGTGACATCCCACTGAACACCAGATATGCCATAGACCAAATTTGCAATACAGGTTTGCATGAAATCATGAAGTTAGAATATTGACTTGGTCAATTCCTTAGTATTTGAATTGTCTTGAAAAAAATGATTATGACTATTAGTACATAAACATTAGCTATAGCGCATTAGCAGAAGAAGACAAAAATGAGTTTGCGGTATGGTCAGGCACATTCTACTTAGAATACATGCTGGCCTTGAAATTTTACAGTCTAAATAACTAAGAACCAGTAGGACATAAAAGATCACTAATATAACCACAGACTTAAATCAAGAAGTCTGGAAAGCCAAAACAAGACCCTAGCTGTAGTCTGGGTCACTGTTGCTCTGCAGGTTTCCAAATTAGCTGTCTTTGTTTTCCCTTTAGTAATGATATATGCTCTTCTACCAATATTTGTACAAGATAAAAGGCATAGTGTCTTTGGAACTTTGTGGAAGCGCAATTAATCTAGTCATGTTTCCTTTCTCTAACTTTTCTTGATAACCTTGATGAAACATATTGTCTTTGCTACGTTCCTCTGATTGTCTGTCTCATTAAGTAAGTACTGAATAACAAGTGACAGCACTGTGCGACCTAAGATATACTTTATGGTATAAACACACAAGCATTGAAACATGCCATTTTAAGTGCTCCAGAAATGGTTATTTTCTTCACATATTTGCTTCTAATTAAAGATGCATTGACTCATAAGGACATTTATCATCATGATCATCATGCTACTGGCAAGGAAATCCCTCACTGTGAGAACTGCACCCTCACTCATCGGTTCCTCTTGGGAAAATTCAAGGGGGAAATTATTTCTTCATCACATGGCAATTTTAATGATTTCAAAATTTTCATCACGCCATATTGGGATCACCCTGAAACTTCATGTCTCTTTTCACCAACAAAGAAAAAGAAGAAAACCGCCATGTTATTACGTGCCTCCTACAAACCATGGACTTCAGTCCCCCACATCTGATGTGAGTGCCCTTATCAGAGTAGATACTGGTACAGTTTCAGGGAAGCTTGCATCTTCCCTCAAAAGATTTCAGTTGTAATGAACTAACATACTTTGATTATAAAAAAAAACACCACAAAAACATATTCAAGCTGTATGAATTTCCCACCCTATTCTCAACTGTGCGTAGTGATAAATGAGGCTGTGGTGTGCTATGATGGACAAGATGGGTTTGCACGTGTTCTGCCCCAACACAGGTTCACTTTGTGGGGAAGGTGAGTCTTCCTGCAGTCCCTTCTGTGGCAGGGATGGAGAATCAAAAATCTTTGCTCCTCAGTATTTGCACAAGCCCAGCTTTAGGTCAGAGCTTCTAACGCCTGACCTTCTGGGATCAGTTTTGTCATGAGAACGGAAACAGGACTGCTAACATTTGAAATCTTTTATTTTGGAATAAGTAATCTGTCTGCCGGAGCCTAAGGCTTTGTCAGAGAAGCACGTGCAGATAAAATGTTTCTCAAGATAGTGTACCTAAATCTTCCATTCCATGCAAGGGCCAGACTGATCTTAAGTTATTCGTTCTCAGCCAGTTTTCCAGCTGGTTTTATGGTGTTAAACTAAAGTTTACAGATTTTATGTCGGTAAAGTTTGTCACTATTTTTAAGTCACATTGACATTTGTCTTATTAAGAGGTATGCTAAAGAACAGCCCGTGCTTTATGATATGCCTAAGTGTATGTATCAACATACGGTTAGAATCAGTAATCGTGTAGAGTGCTATAAAGGTTTTACTGCCAGTATGCCACTAGTGAGTTATGCAGGTCATCCCAAACAAGTGGCAAAACAACTTTTACAGCAACATGCACTATTATATTTCAGTCATGCCACGCAGAGTATATCACAGCAACAGCATTAAAGAAAAAAATGTAGCAAGCTTTTAAAATAAAATGTTGTTATTGAAACTGCTTTTATGTGACCCTCCACCTGCAAAGTGAGTTGCCTTGGTTGTCCATAAATCCTAAAGATTTAGGGAACTCTGCCTTGGTTATACTACGCACGTATTTAGTGCACATATTTAGCGAAACTTTAATTCTGTCTACTTTTTACGTTCACTACCTTATCTTTGTTACACAGTTTAGCTTTTAAGATGTGTAATTATTTATCCATATTCTTAATGAGAGAAAACTCTACTTTAATTCCTCACAAATCAAAATTACTTTTTCTGCCACACTGTTATTTGTAGTTAGGCTTTAAATTTCACTTGCTGCCTTGGGATAAAATATATGTGAAAGGAGGTGCAAGGTCATCTACACAGGATATTAACATTTATACAAGACAGGAACCAATTCTACTCATATCACACTACGCTTCCAGTCCTATGATATTAATAAACCCTGCTTACACACGTTAGTTATGTCAAAATATATTAAAATGCCAGGGAGCACTTATTAAAACAGGGCTTTTATGGTTAATCAGGAAATTTAACATTGATTATACTGCATCTGCTTTTAAATAAAGTAAACGGAATTTGCCCACTTAAGAGTCATGATCAGTCCCTTTGGGACAGTGAGGGGAATTAACATATTTAATTACCCTGTGATGGATTCTTTTTTCACTCACTTAATATTTAAGACATAGTGTATAACTGCAAAAGGTGACCACCTGCTTCATGAACTGCACAAGAATCCTGGTGTTCCTATGAGGAGGGGGGCTACTTTTATTTCACACCGCTACAGGGTAAAGAATATTTTCTTCTATTTGTTTAAAATCATTTGATACCTAGATTATGCACTTCAGCTGGAAGCATGTCTGAAAATACATTGTCGCTAGTAGGCAATGAGATGCAAGGTTGATCAAGGAATGGGCACGTTCTTAGGAACCCAGTTCCAGGCTTCTAATTTTATGCCCCCCACGAAATCTGACCCCCATTTGGATTTTCAGCAAAGCTGCAACTCTTGCAGTAATGCCTCTCTGTCTGCACCTATGGAGGTGTACAGAAGAAAACCCAAGACCAGGACCAAGGCCAAATTCACCTCCTCTCCACATTATGTTATGTGCTGCGGGAGTGTCTTCAGGGCTGCCTTTGGGATAACTGGGATAGTTCTTGCGAAGGAGTTCACACATCACTTAAAAAACACAGTCAGTAACTATGTGGGTGATCCCAGAGCATTGAGCAGCATCTGCCTATTTGCTTTTGCAGTAATCTTACATGATCAATGCTGGGCAAAAAAGAGGGTCCACAGTCCTTCCTAGAAAGGCAGTCATATCGCCTTAGGAAGAAGTTGAGAATCTGTAACACAGTCTGCACATCAGAATTGGGATTTCATCCAGCCCAGGAGTCAGCACCTCAGTTACACCGCAGATGCGGAGGTAGTTCATGAAACCACAGCCCTGAGATGTGCAAGTGTGCCAGTTCAGCCCATGACCCTGCTCCCTCTGGATCCCACTGCAGACCCTGCTCCTCCGGAGACCTTTCTGCGTTGAGCCCTTGGACCCAGCTTCTGCTCCTTTTGTTCAGTCTTTTTCCCCCCACACTCTGATTCAAAAGCTGTCTTTTCCCTTTTATGAATGTTTTTGTTATGCGAATAGCTCATCTGTACTCAGTCTAGAATTTTTTAAACAAGGAGAAAGGAGTTTTTTATTGGTGATTATTTCTGGATTATTAATTACCTTTAATTGCCATGTAACACCAAGATTAAAATGCTTTCTAAAACTTGATACTTCAACCTTATTAGCTTACAACAAGAGTACGGTAGTTTCTATCACTACTATTTATCAAAGGTAAACCGCTTATTAAGACCTGCTAATTATTAAGGTAGTATAATCAATCTTCAGTAAAATTCCATTAGAGAGATATAAGCCCTTGAGAAAACTGCTCATGACTCTTATGAACTTGACCAATTCTGAAAAGTAAAAGAAATTTCTTTTCTCTCACCATGATTTACCTATATTCAAATTTGCTACCTTTAGAAAGAAAGGCTTTTGGTCAGTTGTTGATATGCCACTGCAGTGTTTTAATCATCTCGTAAATGCTGATGTTCTTATTATTCATTTTTTGAAACAATTTTATACTACAAGCAGATAATTCTATGGTAGGGAAGATAATTCATAAATCCATTAGAGGGCACAATCTTTTCCCCAACGTGTTTACTGTCTTAATAGTTTAAAATTACTATTCTCTCTTTAATTTGCCTCTTCAGTGCATCAGCTGTGTCATCCGCCTCTTGCTACTTACTCTGCTCCTGTTTTCAGTACACGGATGGATTTTGTGTTTCATAGGTCCATCCACACATTCTGTATAAGCCTTGATCTCACCCACATGTAGAAATTTTTACATGTCTTACCCTATATGTGCATTTTGGCTATTGTTGGACTGGAAATGCCTTCCACCTCCAGGTGTGTGACTCAGTTGCTAACACTGTGATGGGACGAAACTTGGGCTTGCAGCACTGTCCCCTCCTCACCCTCAGGGCTGTGTGCTCTGACCTGCTTCCCAGGCTGCCTGGGGGCTCCCAGCTGTGGGACAGGGGTGTATTCACCCTCCCACAGCACAGACAGACTCGATCACTTAGCTCACCTCCTCCCTTTTTTCCCAACGTCCCAGACAAGGGCGTTGCTTGTCTGAAGACGCACAAAGAAAGCAAAGATTATCACTATCACCAAACAGGGATCCCATCTTTGAAGGTGTTTCCAGCTCAAGGCAAAGTTGCTTTTTATGAACTTTGCCTAGTTGACTCTCTCAGGGCTGTACTGCAGCCCACGACAATAGAGATTCACAAAAGTAAGAATACACCCCACTAGGCTTCTTGCTTGATGCATTATTGCTCGTCTGTGTCACGGAGAGACAAGTCAAGCTCATTTGGTAGACTTTCCAATGTGAGAAGAAAGTAGCAGACTTTTTGCTCTTAAAAATTTCTATCTGCGAGAAAGAGTAGAAGTAACCTGTCCTGCCTGCAACAGATGGAAATAAGCAGAGTTAATTCCAAAGCAGTGGCTTCCTTCATCCCAGATGAACTGTGACCTTCAGAATCACAGCTACTCTTTTACAGCTACTCAGCTTGGTGACAGGTTATTAAACACTAAACTAAAATGCTGGCTTTCAATTTCTGTTGTTTTTCTCCCGTTAACCAAATTGGACTGTATTTCTCTCACTTTACACCAGCATTCAGAGCATGTCCACATCTGTACCTGCTAGCATTTACCACAGCATTCTGCATTTCTCCATCTCATCAGCTTCATACCTTTCTAAACCTCAGCCGAATTTTTTCCCCTTCAAACGTGCCTCCTAATATCCTGACTCAATTTACTCCTTATAATTTATCCTACAAATGAATGCTTCTTTACTCACCCCAAAGTAACTCTGCAACAGCTTCCTGCAATTTTTGGTACATACTTTTCTGCTTTGTTAAGAAAATAATTTTTTTTTTATAAAGTTGAATTTAAAATTATACAAAACCGTATTACTCATTCTTTGTGAAATGGTCTTTATTTTAATGGTTCTTTTAATAAGGTTTTATTGAATGAGTTTCCTGCTCAGAGAAGAAAAAGAAAATGGAAATACTGTATATTCCAATTCTCCACGGCAAGAACTTGTGTCTTATTTTTCAGTTGACTTAAAATACATCAGGGTTTTATGCAAGAACATAGTTTTCAAAAGCAACACATAGCAATCCATTTGCTTCCATCACAGTAATCTATTAGAAAAAACACGGTCAATGTTAGAAGAGGCTGCCAACAATGAGATTGTTTTCAAGGTTCCTCAAATGGAATTCAAGCTCTATTTTATTATGGATACTTTTGGCCTGTTGAGCCCTAGACATCTGGAAAAAGTTCAGTGCTGCTTTCATAATGCTTGGGCAGGGTATTCTTAAAAGAACAATAAGATTTTTGGATATTTAAGGAGATTTGTTTATGCTTTTGTGTTTTTCTGAAAGCATAAGACCTTTTCTACTCTACAGTTGGGCTTATCTTCCTGGTGTATATTTTTATTTTATTCATATTTTGTTTAATTAGAAGACTACATTTGTAGGACAGTGATTTTTATTTGAATGAAGTTACTTTAAAGCAAATAATCTAAAGAAGACAAATATACATTAAAGAAAATACAAGAATTTCCATTCTGGAATAATCATAAATGCTTTGAGCCATCCTATATATTTTAAAACCTTGTTTACACCTTTCACAGTGTAGAATTTAAATCTAGTTAAAGCTAGATATTTAAAGTCATTATATTGCAGATTTCATTAAGTAGGATCTTGAAGAATTGTGTACAAATATCTGCTAGATTTCTGCAGAGACCTGGTACTTCCACACCTACTCAGTTCTTCAGGACCACTTCAGAAAAATGCAATTAAAAAATCAGATGTATTGAATGAGAATTGTTTGCAAGGTACAAATAGGTATCCTTTTCACTTTTTCCCCTTTTGCTCAGCTTCATTGATTTTAAAAACATGGGTTATAAAAAGGGGTGAAAAATTCTGGACATGCTACAGAAAAAAGACCAAGGGTTATGGTATTTCATCCCTTTGCAAACTCTTCATTTTATGAGCCCCCACTGGTACCTGTGTTCTTTCCCACTGACAAAGTGATGTACTCTTCCCATAGCGAACAGACGTCTTCAGCTTTGTCATTCATGTAAGTAAGGTTTTCTTATAAGCCATTTTCTGCCAAGTTAATACACCAAAGCTTAAAAGGTAGAATACAAGAGCTTTTTAAAATGTTTCAGGGTACCTTTCTTCATACCGTCAAGAGTAACTGCATCCATTTAAGTCAAATGCGTCATATAAAAAGAAGCATTTACAGCAGCAGTGTTGTTTTTAAAGCAGTTTATTTTCTATAATGGTTTTGGCCCAGCCCTCTAGTTTCCAGTAGCATTTAACTCGTAGACAGAAATCTTAATTTTCTCCCTGCAAAGCATAAGTGACGGTTTCTTATGTAACAGTCCTCGAAGCTTGAATGCCTGTAAATTGTTATTCAGGCCTTGTTATTTGCTTCTGACTTGCTTGTAATGGCTTAGTATTGTGATAATGCAATTAAATGCTGTGAATTACTACAAAGCAATGGAATATACAACTGCCATGTGGTTTAGTTTGACTGCGGAATATGGCCAGTGCTCGTAATGGATGCTATTAATCAGAGACAAACGTGAATGTAAAATCACAATGTGCAAGTAATAGGCAACTGATAATCAGACCATCCATTTTCAGACATCAGATCAAAGAAAGATTATTATCATTATCCAATCAATTATGTTAGGTTTTGAGCTGCTCTGGCTTGATGGGTAAGCAAGATCTGAACGTTGCCATTCTCACCACAAGTAAACCATTTGAGCTTTGTTTAAACGTGAGGTACTGAAGCGTCCCTCAGGCCTTGGGGGTGCGTCCAGGCCGTGTCCCATCTCCACCTGGGATGAAGTTGAGGTGTAAAGCTCTCCCCACTAATTTCTGACTTTTGTGGGAAGGACAGAGGCACACAGATGTACAGGGCACTCTGGTCAGGAGGGCAGGATGATGGGATGTCCTGCAGAGCACAGCTACCCACAGCAAGGCCCTAGCTTTTACCACTGCAAAAATGGGCCTGGTTTGGTAAAAATCTTAGCTAAAGCATTGTTTCCATCCTTCTATTTATAAACTCTTTAAAATTTGTACACTCCATATGGTGAAGGTGGAAACCTCTTTAGAAGTTTCATATGGGATACACGGACTTGCTTTCCTTAATCCCGTTTTGTGGAGTCTTCAGAAACAGCTGACAAACCCCAGCTGTTCTCTTCGCCAAGCACTGAAAACTTAAGGCTGTGTGAATATTCCTGGGCTAGAACATAACTGTTTCCATGTAGATTTGGCTTCTGAGCCATCTAAATGTTGTTTAAGGCTGTATCTACATTTTGGGAGAAGTATTTGGATCAAATTTCTCTCTAGATAACTATTCTTTATTGCACGCTTTGGCATTTAACATATTAATCTCCTTTTAAATAAATGATTGTTTTACCTGTTTCAAGATGTGAAAGCTTGGGTTTTGTTCTTTTTCCCCAAAGACATGTAAATTCAGCTGTATTTATTTGTTTTTTTTAGTAAGCCCTGGGTATATACCAGATGGGAAATGACAAATCTGCATATCTCTCTATAATTCTGACATCTTTAAGTCTTTTTATAAAAACACAAACTTATATTTATAAAGGCCTCCAAAATGAAAATACATGCATTTTAGGCAAAATGTTTACAGTTTGCTTATCCACATAACAACCATTTCACAGATCCCAAAATATTTATTTTCAATATTGAACTTCTTTTTATGGTTGATCCACTCTTTCAAAGCTGTTCAGTTTATACAACCAGTAAATTACTTTTCCATAATTGCTGTAATTACAGTCCTCCTCATGTGCTTACTCTTATCTCAGAACTGTGCGACTGTTGAACATTCTGGTAACAGAAAGCCTCATGTTTATTTAGGAGATAACATAGAACACTCTGTTAACTAAAATATCTATTTGGGAAGCTCTCTGTAGTTAACGTAATGTGATACTACTTTGATTTAAAAGGCTGTACCAAAGTACCAGCCATACAAAAAGCTTTTAAAGGCAACGTATAGCTCAAGGAAACCTCGATGTGTTAAATATTTTCCGATTAAAAAATCAGGCCGAAACTGTGGCTTTATTATGTAAAGGGAAAATATGCTAATTGTAAGAGAAAAAAATATACGACACCAATATAGTCTAGGTCATTCCTGCAGAACATGGGAAATCTCCACTTCCTGCGTAACTACCTCTGAAGGGACAGTTATTGTAATGACTCAGGATTGTGCATTGTGGACTTTGACAAGAAATTGTATTTTACCTTTCTTGGGTAAGTTTCATCCCAGGTGATGTTTCCTCATGTGCATAAACTGTTCTCATTGTGTTCTAGTACTTGCTAATATCTATGCAAAAAGCAAACCAGTTATTCAAAGCACAGCTATGGGGGGAAATAACATTTTTCACCTGAAATGCTCATAATCCAGAAGGACTTCTTCTTCCTAAATTACCACTTTTTTTTTTTCTTGTGAATTTAATCACAGTTTTCATCTTCAGCTCCTTTAGAAATGCCTTCTCTCAGTTTTCCTGTCAGTGCTGATTACCCAAGCCTGCTATTGCAGTTCTAATTTCCTCACTAAAACACCTCAAAAACACAAGGAAAGAGGAGGATTGCCAACACAGTTCTGGGATGGGGTGAAGTAGTCTTTCTCAGAGCTTTCTGCACTGTTGGCATGTATTCACAACTACTTGGCTATTTTCTCAAGAACACAATGAAACACAAACATATTAAAAATTGTATTAATTTCAGAATTCAGATTAAAGCTGACCTCCTTTAATACTCTGACACAATTACTGCAAGGTATCACCCAGACTTTGTCTGTGCTTCATATTTCACTGTTCCTTCTGTCTAATACCATCTTCTTCTCTGTCGTTTTTCATTTTGTTACTGTTATTCATGCAGCAGCTTTCTTAAATAAAGCTTTTGCCATCTCTGTCAGCTTTCCTATGTATCCCTGCTTAGCAGCCCACTATTCTAAATCACATCAGAAAACATCTTTTTTATCCTTTCCCACTATTTTAATTGCTTTTTTTATCACCTATTTATTCTTTATGTCCAGTTCATAAATGTATTTAAGCCTCTAAAAGATTTTTGGTCCATTGCATGCGGGACTATGCAGTGTACATCACAATTGGATCCATCAGTATGGTACTGTGAGGTGTCTTTTATAAGATTACTTGAAAATTAAAGTAAAACAAAATCACAATCACTCTTCACACTAGAGCATGAAGCAGTACGAATGGCACAAATGCAAAAGTAGAAAATTATACATAACTAATTTTCTCCTTTTTAAAAGGGAACTGGTGTATCAGGGGTTATCTAACAATTATTAAAACTAGAATAATAAACTGGCAGATATGACAAGCATATAAAGTAATTGACAGTTTATTTTCTTTAAGGAGATGCATGCTTTTTCAGCATTGTGCTGCACATAACCCTAATGAGGAATCGAAAGCAGACTCTTAAGCTGGAGAGACAGGTAAGAGCTTTTACCAACCTAGTAGCATTAAAAGGATAGAGGGAGATCCCACTCTCTCACCCCACATCTCAGCTGTGCTCCTTGTTATGAGCACCCACAGCTTATTTTGCAATGGCTCTATCATGCATTGGGTGATGATCCAATGGAGCAATAAGCCAAGACAATTTAGTAATCAACCAGAAAACTAAAATGGTTAAAAAAAAGAAAAAAAAAAAAAAAGGAAAAGATTGGGTAGAGGGATTATTTCATTCTTGGGCAATGGTCCTGTTCACAAAAACATCCTATCAGCATCAAGGTGAGTGCAAAGGAATCAATACAAACATGCAGTTGTAGAGGTCACAGGGATAGAGAACAAATAAGTGACAGGACACCTTTTCAGCAATGGTGACCTCAGCCATCTCTTGTAAAGCTACAATTTGCATTTCTACTTGCAATGGCCACTCCTTGAACTGATGCTGCTCACTAATCTTGCTGAGAATTTCAACCAATTTTTCCCCTCATAGTTCATTTTCTACCAGGTTTGTAGGCTGGAGAAAGCTTGGAAAGAAGGTCAGGATAAGGGAAGCAGAAGGAACACACGGTTGGGAACAGGTTCACTTTTTTTGGTAGCTTCCAGCTCTTAGACTGGCTCAGCCTTCCAAGGATGCGTCACCTTAGGGACGTTACTGCTAAATGCACCTAAAGGCCCACTGATGAAGATGAAATTAGCATTCCACCTCTTGCCCCCTTCCTTCCGCCATAAGGTGACATTGTGGCGTATGAGTCAATTCAGGCAGCAGAGGCAACAGAAAGCCTATCCCAGTCTTGCAACTGCGTTAGCTTCATGCTGGTTCTCGTCCCTGTTAGCTCTCCCCAGGCTAAGCGCTTCTCTGCTGCTGGAAAAGACATGGCAGAAACACATGGCGAGGACAGAAATGTGACTGACCTGTTCGTGGCAGTTGCCCACAGCTTCATCTCTCTGTAACACCAAACTAATCTCTTAAATCACAACCTGGCTGGTGTTTCTATTGACACCAGTGTTCTAGGGAGCTCTCTTTCTCTCCCTGCCACGCTCTTCTCCCAGGGGTTCATGCTCACCGTGTGGCCTGGCCCTGCTCTGTGTCGTCAGTGCTGTTTGTCTGTGTGGAGGATCACCAGATCAGGGGGCCGCTGATGATAGATACAGTGGTACAAGCACACAGCTGGCTGCCGCGTGGGGACTGCCTTAACCGGCTTAAGCAGGACGGGTGCCAAATGTGAAATCATGGCCAGACAGATATTCCCAAATGTAGCTTGCTCACATGCTGCCTTCACAGGGCTAGAAGTGTTTTCTGTCACACCCTCCCACTCCGTGCCAGACCATATGCTGAGGAGAAAACATGGCACTGGCCCCAATCCCCCCTCCTGTATGAGACAGTAGTAATAGCTGTGGCACATCCTTGCTCCTTCACACAGGAGGACACACAGGCAGAGGCTTTCAGGGTCTCCTTGTCTCCTCCGAGGAAGAGGAAGGAGACCGGTTGTTAGTTTTCAGGTATTGTATTGAATCCTCAATGTCAAAAGATGGCTGGGCTGTGACTACACCTCACCCTAGTGAATCCCTGAGGAGGGTCCGGCTAGACCTTTTGCTGTTGAGAAGAAAAAGGATTAAAAGGTTTTAAACTAAAAATCTAGGCTTTTTTTTTCTTTGTGTGTGTGTGTTATAAACTAGGATAACCAACACAAAAGAATTAGGACACAGAGCATCTTAGGGTGCTGTTTCATTGTTTATTGAGGTCTCCTAGCTCACCACCCCCCCCTCCCTTGCCACGGTGCCAGAACTCACTGTGTGACAGGGAGAGCCAAGTAAGAGAACCAACTCAGCTAAACACACTCACTGAAATAAAATTATAAAATTAAAAAAAAAAAAAAGAAAGAAAGGAAAAGTGGTTTTCATGGAGGTCAGCTCTCTAGCCCCCAGCGCTGGGACTGGAACCCAGGAAAATGCAAGGATGTGCGTCTGGCATCACTCTTTTCTGAAGCAGCGTCGGCTTAGATCAACTTAGGTCAGCTAATAATGAAGCAACACCTTCAGGCAACATTCAGAATTCTGCATAAAAAGCATGTAAAATGCACATCTACTCCAAAGCCTGGGTGCAATCTGCATTGGTCAGCAGCTGCTCAGAGCCCATGAGATCTGTACTGTTTGCTTCCTACGCTCTTATGGATCATTGCTACATATATTACGTACACAGTGAGTCTCCGCAGAGAAACAAATAATTTCAGCCGTCTTAGGTTACAGCTTCCTAAAGGCACAATTCTCCATGTTTATGTGAAATTTCAGATAGTCACGATAACTTATCTGAATGTTCATTGAAATCTAAAAATTATGGCCATAAAACCTGGGAATCGAATAAACCTTTTCAGATTGAAAGTCAGTGATGTAGAGACGGAGCCTGAATCATTCTGGGAATTCTGAGATGCCTTAGTAGCAGTTTATGAGTACATAAGCCCTAAACTGTGATAATTAATCTCTTTTCAGGTTTATACCTGCAGGAATTGTACATATTGGAAATCAAACAGATTAAGACTGTTATTCAACATCTCTTCTTGCCTGTGCATTTCTTTCCTTAAAAAAAGGCAATTAACCCCTTCCTTCAGTTGCTGTAGCAAGAGGGAAGATGGTATTCTACTCGGGAACATCCACTCTAGCTTCACAGGTACCAAGAGACGTGGCTGGGCCATCACCACGCTCAATGCAGATTACAAGACTCAGTTGGGAGCTCAGGGAAATACAGACAACAAGTCTAGGCTCAATTCTCTGCTGCTATTTTATATTGTAATTGGTATGCAAACCAGATATTATTACCTAAACTAAATAAGGCTCAAGTTGCACCTTAACTGAAAACGTGTGGCACAGCACCTTCTCGATATCTGTGTTTTACTGCTCAGTCAGCAATAATGCTTTTTTGGTGTGACCTGAATTTCCAACCCAGACAAACTCCCCTATGCCAGCAAACTGCTGTGGGAATAGATATGTATCGATATAAAAAGGTGCCCATTCTCATGAGGCAGACAATCTTCCTTTTAATGATGATACTTAATTGTTCAAACAGTGGGAAAGGATGTGTAGGTCATCACAGTGCTCCTAGGTGCCCCAAATGACAGCAATTCACCCCACAATTTACTGCAGTAATTAGAAAATAGTTTGTGTTAATCCAGGTGCTCCATCTGGGTTACTGATCATCCACAGGACTCCATGAATGCTGTGAATATTTTCTAGTTTACATATTAGGAAAACAGGAAGAAACCTGTTCTTCTGCTGGCCTGTGGTCAAGTCAAGGAAAAACTGATTCCCAAAGGTCTGTTTTTTTTATCTCTCTGTGTTTCTTTAACTCACTGAAAGGTGACACGTACATTTGCAGAATGTTAAATCATTATCTTTTTCAAATATTAGTATTGTAAAAAGATGTTTTGGTTGGGATTGTGTCCATTCATATTCTTGGCACTTCTCTAAAGCCTACGAAGGCATTTGCTCCATTTCCCCCAAATAAACAAACTACAGCTGCTATTTTTCAAGCAACAGCTTGTTGCCTCTGTTTAAATACAGCTTTTTAATGTAAGAACATTTCAATATTCTTGAATTTTGTTTATTAAAAAGTCTCGTAACGTACTCCTTGGAACTTACTCAGCCCCCATACCCTTTCATTTGCTAAATCAGAACAATAAATAACATGCATCCATGTATATAACATGAAATAGTACAATTCTACATCTTTTCTCTTACCTTTCACATACATTACTTAACTTCTCCAATTTTGCCTCTAATAAGGTGACCTGTGATAGTTTGGATTTGGTGAGCTTGTTTTATATGCTTCAGCAAAATATCCACTAAGCAAATAGAAATTAAACAAAAGGAATTTTCCCTCTTACCTGTATCCGTCTAAATTAAAGGAATCTGATAGATAACCAAAGCTCTTTATAGATGAATAGCTATGGAATTCAGACTGAAATGAAAATTCAATAGCTACCCAGTTTCCCTTGAAAATAATGGTATTTCATAACTAACTCAATTGCCTTGAATTCTAAGTCTTCTGCAAGGAGTTCTATGGCAATACAATAGCTATTTATTCTATTAATTTCAATAGAATTTCAGTAAAAAGTAATGAAAAGCAGTGAGTGCACATCCAGTAACTACTAATTCAATACCATTTTTACTTTTTATTTTAAAGAGAATATTTTCATAAGTATTGAAAAGCAATTTGGTCTACAGGAAAAGATAATTATTTTTTTCATGTTCGCATTAGGGATCTTCAGTGCTTGAAATAATACTTGTATGCCTGAAGGTTTTGCAGTCTACCCTGGGCTCTACTCTGAACTGGAGGGAAAAATTTCAGATAATCTACCCTCTATGTACTTTGTATGGTATTCTCAGACCTCTCAAACTTTGTGTAGGTTTATGGACAAGCATTAAAAAATTTGATCAAAAAAGATCTGATAAAATGACTTCTGATAAAGCATAGATTTTCTGACCATGTTAAAAATTAAAAGAGAGATTATCCTTCTTCATAAATGCTTATTATTTTAATCCACAGGAAACGCAATGTTCTTCAGTTTAAACACTTGTTTCAGGAGTCCACAAAGGTGAAAGCTACAACAAAATAGAATGCTTTTTGAAAAATAAGTGAAAAATTATGGCAAGTAGCAACAAGTACAAGACTCCTGCATGCAACAGGCTTTGCATATTTATATGGAACATTGAAAATCTAAGAGGTGAGCACAAATGGGAAAGCCCCTCCAAACATCCATGAAGTTATGTGTACTGGCAGCAGCTGAAAAGGGTTGCAATCTTGCCACTTATGGAGTACTATACAGCCACAAGACTTTACACAGTTTGGACCTATATCACCATTCGGGTCAAATGAGATGAGTGTGAAACAAGGAGTAAATGGAACTTATAATTCAGTGTCATGTACTTTGGCAAAGGCTATTTGCAACCTGTTGTTGCACTCCGAGACTCTTCATTCTTCAAAAAGTGCAAGTTATGTTTGCTTAATGGTTTCTTTCCCTCTAAAGAGTAGCTGCCTAGACGTCGCACCTTGTAGCCAGCTGAGCTTGGACAATAGCAACAAGGCAGGTTGGAACAGGACTATCTTCATGGAAACTCGATCTGGACTTATGATTGGGTTTAATATCGCCAGATTTTGCACAAATGCGAATCCAACTTGAAACCTTATACAAGACTACCCTTATGCTACCCATCGGACTTTGTGCAGCAGCTCTGCTTTTCTCTTCATGCCCTATATAATTAGATATGCAAACTATCAAAATCCTTTTTGTAAGGGGAGAGAAAACCCCCCAAACTTTAGAATCAAGAGACTTTTATCTTCCTGAACTGAGTGGGGGCTGGGAAGCTTGAAGGTGCTTTCACGGAAAGGGAAATAAGTATTTGTATTCCTCATCTGTCAGTAACAAATAACTTGACAAAATGAAAGCATTTTGGAATTATTTTACAGTTGCATGCAACAGCAGTGGAATTAGATGTTCATGTATTGTTCACTGCCATATTTCCCTTACTATATTTTTTGCAGTAGCTAAAGTTCCACCATGCTGTCCCTCCCGATTTCAACCTGAGCAAATTATTAAGCTTTTATAGAAAAGTTTGATCACAACTGAAATGTTAGATGTTTCTTAAAAAGGTGCTAACGTATCATTACCATAGTTTCACTTCCTTGTAATTTTTTAAATATTAATTTATATATATACACTTCAAAACATGCATCAGACAACTAGGATTTATATGTATTTTTCTGGCAGCTGCATTTGAACAACCCAAATATAATATGCACATATATCAATAAAAGATTGAAAGATACTGTAAGAATATATTAACTGCATATGGAGAAGATAGTAAAACTAAATATTATGAAAGAACGCAAAACTGTAATAAGTTAAAAGTGATTTATCTGAGTGCAGTCAGCATGCTAAAATGAGAATGTCAGTCATTAATATCTGGAATAGAGGATTTCCATATTACTAAAATATGTTTTCAGCAATCAGCACAGCTTGGAGCAGCCAACTCTTATGCCTCCCACAGAAAGGTTTTCCTGACAGAAAATCTCCCAGGATAAAGTAGAAAGGAAACACAACTATTTCATTTTCTAATTGGTATGAAAAGCTACACAAAGACTTAGCGCAGTACAAAGAGGAGAACCTGATTTGGAGTATGCTTCCAGCACTGCAGATATCAGCGAAGTTTCAACTAACAAAATATTCATGGATTCATTTTTATTTTGTCATAAGAAATACATAAACCCCTTCTTTCGAGTGTATAAATGAAACACAAATTACACACTAGCTATGTGTGCCAGAACTGTCACTCTTATCCTATAGTAGAGACAGTCTATCCTGTTCATCAGCTGCCTTTAAACAATGTATTGAAATAAGGATGCTGAAGCACAACTAAATGCCAGTGGGTATGATCCCACATGCTTTATTAGAGGAGTGAAATCTACTGGAAGACATTCTGTATCATTTCATCTATGAAATTCAAGTTAGCAGCTTGTGAGTACTCTATGTTTTATAGGCTCATGCTCAGGATAACTTTTTGCCTTTTTGGCACTGTCCATTTACTATGGCACATCATTTGTTTTAGCGATGGTTTTCATCTCATCCTAAAGTTCAGCTAAGTGCAAGATGCTGTTGTAACCTGCACACTGAAAGCGAAGACTGACCTTCATCTCATTTCACAACTTCATAGTGAGACACACAGCTTGGCTGAAAAATTGGATTCTCTTTTGAGGTCAGCAACAAATATCCAATGGAACCAAAATTGCATTCTTTATTTTTCAAGCTGCTGTTTTTTCCTACATAGTTATCTGTATTTTAAGAGTGAACAAGACAAGACAGATAGAAAGGCTCTTTACTGCTGCGGTAAATTGAAGTGCGATATTATGAAGGTGAGTTCCTACTGACATGGAAAGTTCAGCATATGCTTCTGGTGGCTAAATGAAAAATACATGTCATGGGAGTTTAAACTCCCATAGGTTAACTTGCAATATAAATGACATTAAGGGATGTTGAATGTTATATTACAGGGCAGGTGACACCGAATAACACAGAGAAATAAGAAATATAAGAGCCAAGTTTTTCATATTACCTTCATATTACCTTCTAAGGAGATCATAATCTCCCAAATGCATCAGAACACTTTTAGATTTCGCTATTGCAAAAGTGCTCAATGAATTTTGGCCATGGCAGCTCTGTCATAGCTCTCTGGGCCACACTAGATCTCTTGACTATAGAAATGGTAAGACTTTCTGTTAGTAAGGCCGAAAGAAAGGAGGAAAAATCTGTTTTTTACAATAATTCCTGCATCTGCAAAAAAAATTATTTACAAGAAGAAATGGAGGGTAGATGTATTGCAAGAAGGAAATCCATAGGACCCTTATCAGAAAGAAGTAATTATTTCCTGAATCTTTTGTTTTACTAAAACACTGATCTCTCTAATGGTTTTAAGTTTTTGCTCCACTAAACCTGGTTCTGATATAGTGTACTGTGTAGGGATCTTTATCATAGTCTCTTTGCCAAGTCATAAGACATTTATAGTTCAGTCAACCCTTTTCTACCAGCTTATCCTTAAAAAGTCTTTCTAAAATGAGAATGTTGACTGAGTGTAATCTGTGCCCTTGTATACCTATGTGGCTTCGTTAAAAAAAAGAACATTTTGTTTGCATTAAGGAACATATGTACTTAATATAATATCCATACAAAATTACACGTTTGAGTAGGTTTTGCCATATTGCTAATAAGGTTTGGAGCTTTGGGCAATATGGGGTCATTTCTGTGTGGGTCAAAAAAGACCTGCATAGGCAGTTAAAAAGTCAAGAAAATGTAGTGATTTAGACTGAGATTGTTTACACCTTTGAATTCTTTTCCTGAGTTTTGGGTTGAGTTTTTACTCTTCAAGAAACATCAAATTGAAACTTGCTCTGAAATTCAAGGACTAAAAAAGCATAAGGAAATGATACTAAGAACCCCCCAAATGTCTCATTAATGGAATTTGACAGATTATTTACAACCCCAAATCTCTTTTTTGTGTGTGTATTGTTCATATACAGCATTAGGATTTATTTGTAAGGAGAAATCTGTAAGGCTGGTTGCCAGCACTACTTTATTACTGTATTTCAAAAAGAAATATGTGAAGTTTCCTTTTAAGGTCACGGGACATGACCGCAAAAAGATAATATACTACCTAAGACATTATCATAAGCAGATCAGCCTTCATCAGGCAACGGCTCAAAATTATAATACAAAGCAAATCAATGTCAATTTTGCTTTGACATCATTGCAGTAAGAGATTTGCACCTATCACCTTTTATTGATATTGTGTAATAACCTCAGCAAAGTATTTTCAGATATAACGAAGTGTTTTGATAGTGGCAAGGTAGGGAGGTTTCTCGATGTAGAACAAACTGGCTCTGAGTTACATGCATCTCTCCATTACATTTACTGCAATAATGGAGAACATAGTTCACACACAAACACACAGAACATTTGTTTCTAATATGAAGTTTACAGAATCTAAAATAGTTGGTAAATGAATCTGCCAGAAAGAATAGATAATTTAAAATATTACATAGTTTCAAATTCTACTTTCAGTGCATGAAAACAGATTCTTACTTATGCGGTTTTCTAAAATAGATGCGGATTCCAAGATAAAATATTTTAAAAATATAAAATGGCATCACAGTGAAAAAAAATACTTTACTCAGATATATGGTCTTAAATACAGCTGAATGCAAGCAGAAATAAAATGCAAAAAATGGACACAGAGACAAAAGTTGAAATATAACCTTCATTATTCCTCTGGGCAAAATTCAAATTACTGCGTCATTATTTTTTCCCTTAAAAATAGGATTGTCTACAAAACATAAAATTCAGATAATCTGCAGTTTATCAATACTGACCAAGCCAAATGGTGATGTAACTGAAGATATGCTTATAGAGATAACATAATTTTCACGCTTCATAGTGTAATTGCATTGCCTTAATTAAGTACACCCAAAGTAGCAAGTTCAAACCAATTAAATTGATATTTAACCCCTCCAGCTCGCAACATTTGAAAGAAATCTCTTTACATTGTTCAAAATAATGTACATTAGAGGTTAACCAACTTTTCTTAAAGTGGACTTATTTTTATTTCTGCTTGTGGAAAATGAAAAAAAGTCACAAATCCTTCATTTGGATTTGCACTCCTTGAAAAAATAACTTCATCGAAGTAGCTCTTTCAGGTAACTGAAAGAGCTCCGCCTTACCGTTCAGTCTGGGTGTGTGCTTCATTCACCCCCTTATTTCCTATGACAGAGAGACCGGGTGCCCCAACCCCCCCAAACCAGAAGGGAAACCAGACCAGGTGAGAAGCACAATATTTTGCAGCTGGTCCCTGGCCTTTGAAACAAGGAGATCAGCACAGTGGAGTGCCTGAGGGACGCCCCTACAGGTAAACAGAGATCCAGCCCTAAGGTAAACAGAGATCCTAAGCATAATTAATTGAGAGATTAATTCCTCCACTGACGAGAAAACGCTTTCGAGGCATTAACATACACGGTAACCGAGGACAGAAAGAGCGGTACTGTTCATTGAACTCCTGGAAAGAAGAAATTCCTTGACAGAACATAGCTATGGGCTTGGAAAGGTACAAAATAATAATGCTTGATTCACATAGTATTCGAGTAATAAGTAATTAACATATTCTAGAGATGTCTCATTTAACATCCCTCTGTTCATTCACAGCATTTTGAAGGTCAGTGGCAAAGCGGCTCCCCCAGCACTTCCCCTGAATGTAAACACAGAAAAATTTGCTATTCTATGCAACTTCCAAACTGCGCTCGTGTGTACTAGCCAGTCGTTTCACTTTGATGTAAAACGATGTGAAGGAATTGGAGATGAGGAATGAAGCTGGAACTAAAAAGTCATCATATAGGTCCAATGGTTTCATTATAAAAACTTTTAAACTTTGTTTGACAATGCTGATCAGCCTTGTTTTGAGAAGCTCTTTTCTGCAAACGCAGAAATCATGCAGTTCAAGAGTATTGTGTACGGATGGCAAAGGCAGAAGTCTAGAACTGCTGAATTAGGTCCTGTATTTGTAACTGTGACATGACATGATGATGTGTGATGTTTCACATGCACTAACGCTTTTCTATCCTTGACAATAATGGCATAGTTAATTGCCATACTTCATTTCCACAAGTCACGTCAAAACTCAGGAGCCCCAAAAGTTTGCTGCTATCATTCAACGAAGCATCTGCATCTTCAGAAATCCACAGCCCCTCTTCAGGTGCTGCAATTTTCAAGATTCACCCTGAGTGAAGCTGTTAACATCCTTCCAGGATGCATCCTGCTAGTAACTAGCTGCCAATGGTGTCAGCGAACAGCAAGATCAGGCCAGATGAGTCCCGGCCCTCTTGAGCCACTAACTGGAGCAGAAGATCCCCATAATTGTATTAGAAATAGCATGGCCAGCAGAAGTAGGGAGGTGATTGTGCCCCTGTACTCAGCACTGGTGAGGCCACACCTCAAGTACTGTGTCCAGTTTTGGGCACCTCAATACAAGAGAGATATCGAGGTGCTGGAGCGAGTGCAGAGGAGGGCAACGAAACTGGTGAAGGGCGTAGCAGACAAATCATATGAAGAGTGGTTGAAGGAGCTGGGACTGTTTAGTTTGAGGAGGAGGAGGCTGAGGGGAGACCTCATCACTCTCTACAACTATTTGAAAGGACACTGTAGAGAGGTTGGTGCTGGTCTCTTCTCACAGGTAATTAATGACAGAACAAGAGGGAATGGCTTCAAACTCCAACAGGGTAGATTTAGACTGAACATTAGGAAAGAATTTTTCACAGAAAGAGTGGTCTGGCATTGGAATAGACTGCCCAGGGAGGTGGTTGAGTCACCATCCCTGGATGTGTTTAAGAGACGTTTAGATGTGGTGTTGGGGGATATGGTGTAGGGGAGAACTTTGTAGATTAGGGTAGATGGTTGGACTCGATGATCCCAAGGGTCTCTTCCAACCTAGATAATTCTATGATTCTACGATTCTATGATTCTATAATCCCACAGAAGGGAACCTTCTTCTTCAGTGACACATCCTAAAGAAAATATGCAGGGCAATGGATGCTGTGAGCTGCGTGCAAGAAACTATTGCCCCAGGGGGAGGCACAGAGATTTAGCAGGGTAAGTAGAGTTTAAGCAGCAGGCAAGCAGCTGGCAATCCAACCAGAGAGCTCCTCGCAGGCTGAATTCATTGCCGTCTGAGGAATTACAAGCCCAGGTTGTGTATCCTCTATACTTCTGAGGGAAGAGAAACAGTAGGGAAGGAACAAGTACAGTTCCCCTCTTCTACATGTTACTTTGCTTACTGATTGATGATGTTCCCTTTATTTCAGGGGTGCTCCTATATACTTTGGCTAAGCAGTAGCCATCAGTTCTTCATATCATATTTAAGTTGTAGGCAGTGATTCTACTATTTCTGGAAAACAAGGGGAACATACGGGATCATGGAGGTTACTGCTTTTTAGAGAATTTAGAAGTGGTAATACTGTAATCTTTTAATGAGGTATTATAAAGTTGGGTTCACTGTTCATTTGTGCAACTGCACATTTCTATCTTGAATTGCTATGATTGTTTCATGGTAAGTCTGTTTTTTTTTTTTTTTTCAGTAGCACTGCAAACTCCTTCGGGTAGGCTACTTATGCATTGTGGAGACTGGTGGGCCTAAAGCACTCTGAAGCTTATTTGCATAAAACCCATTGGATTTACATCCACAAATCTGGTTGTTCTTAACTTCTGAGCAACTGAATTGGCAGTTGTATCACACAACAGCGTACTCTACCCATTTTCCCTCGCTTTTGTGAAACGTAAGCTAAAGTGGGAAAAATAATTCTAAACTGTAGATTCCTTTTTTTCATATATAATCAGAATTGGGCTCCACAGCCCTTAGAGCCGTCTGCCAAACCCTGCCACTTCAACTAAGGGAATATACATCAGTGCATCATAATAGCTATCATCGTCTTTATGGACAAGAGACATAAAGAAAATATTACTTCTCCAAACCCTGGATCCAATGAAGTTTCTCTAAGAAATGAGTAGAAAAGCATTAGGTTAAGATAATTTTCCCTATTCTCATTCTGATGGGTGGCAAAGATGGTTCCTCTTGAGGTGTCATGATGCATTTCATTCAGGAAGAAAGCAAGAAAGAATGACATCAGCCTGAACAATTAAATATTTGCCAAGTTGTCACTGACTGAAAATAAGGCTTTATACATAGGTTTTGATTTTTAGGCTGCCTTAACTACGAATGCTATCAGTCTTCATATGAGCACAAGATGCACATTACGAAATTTTAGCATTGGCATTCAAGTTCCCATTCTACGCCTATCAATCCAAAATTCATGAATTTCTACCAGAAACTCTGAATTTGAAGTAATGGCACTGCAGGACTGCAGGAACCTTCTGCAGTGCCTCTCCATGGAGGGAATAATATCACTTACTTTTTCTCCAGGAGTCCTTAAGACGTATAATAAATATCACAGCATATTTTGATATAATGATTAGGGAGGAGGATGGCAGAGGGCAGAAATTCAAATGCCAGGTAACCAAGGTTGCTAAGGTTTTAGCTCTTACTTACCGTGATCACGCAGGAGCAAAATTTTTGCCTACTGAGAGTTACAACAGCTTGCCAGCCTTTGGTCTGTAGTGTGTAAGGGTAAATAGAAGCGACAGATGCTGTACACTTCAGAGAAAGAAGGGGGGAAAAAAACCCCAATCTGTTTTGAATGTTATCTCAACACACTTCAGAGGTTCCCTATTTTCATGAACCTAAGATGTAGCTGCCTACCCAGCTAAGGCTTTGTTTATTTCCAGTAGCTGTACACACAGGAACAAGAAAATTGTAAAGGATTACTATTACAACCAGAGACTGATTTTTCCATGAACCAAAGTGAGTCTGGAAGAACACAGTTATTCTTGTAATAAGCCAGTGGAAAAAGATAAATCTAGTTGGCCTCTTGAAGCATTCAAAGGAAAATGTTCAGCCTTGCGCTTGCAGAAAACACAGAGTCCTGAAGGCTTTTGTAAGCAGTAAATAAAACTGATTGCATATTTTCATTACCCTAAAGCTTTCATTAGGAGTAAGTAGTTAAGGTTTTGATGGGGAGTTTTTCTTAAAATGATTGAGTTGCTATAAGTGAGACTGCACAGTATGCTCTACCTCAAGAGGTCTCCTAGGGTAAGTGTCTGAGTCATACTGATGGGAAGAAGAAAGAGGGATTCTTAAAGCACAATAACGAGAAAGTTTATTAGTCATTCAGAGCTGCTGCACTGACAGTAAGTGAAGTAACTTCAAGACTGGCAGGAGAAGCTTTTGCTGAAACCTTGCAGATATGATTTGCCTCTGTGGCTGAAGTCTAGCAGGGCGCTGGCAGTCAGAGGCGGCTCTGGCGCTCTGAGCCGGGATGCCACAGCTTTGCTGGCCTTGAATTCTGCAGTGTGAACGCACCACGTGCCGGTCTGCCTTGCCACGCTACAGAACTTGTCAAATATTGAATACGCTGCTAGCAAAGCCACTTGCTCTCCAGCCCGAGCAGAAGGATGGCTGTGGACATGAGTCCACAGTGCAGGAGCCCCTCGGTTCCTTTTCTCAGACAGGGATGCGATCCCATGCCTTCAGAATCACAATCATCTGCACATCTCTGTTACTGCACAACTTCTGAAGTGTTTTCCACAGTCTCCCACCTATTAAAACATGGGAGTGAGGTCAAGGTGTGTCTGATTTACTGCTGAATAATTCCTAGGAAAAAAAATTACTTGTGATTTCTGCTACTATAAATAGCCATGCAGTGGCAAATCTCCATAGATTGCAGCAAAGCAATTCATGGACTACAGTACTAAAAAGACACTACACTAGTGTACAGTTTGTCCCTAAATACGGCAACAAAGCATTTATGATTTACTTCAGATGTCCACAAAAAAAGCCCATATACAGACATTGCTGTGATTAAAGCAACTACTTGGATTTTCACTTTTCTGTTGTTCTGAATTATTTAAGTAAGGAAGGAGTATCACATTTGGCTCAGTCTTGCTTGACTTTCAGATTTAGTATCATCTCTGTTTTGGTCTCAAGACAGAAGAAAGTTAACCCCACTGCTAATCGTGAAAGATATCCTGCAAAAAAACAAACTAGTTATGGCCACTTTGCCATACTGAATCTTAGAATAAGATGCACACTTTTATGTGGAATTCATCTTTTTGTGGGTGTTGATTCTGAAGCTGAAGGAGGGCACCAAGGGAAAGTGTGGTGCCCATTAAGGGGAGCTCATTCCTCAACTGGCATTCATGCTTGAGAAAAAGAGCTGTTCAAGGGAATTAAATGATCAATTGTAGAGAAAGCTAATGTTAGGGAAAGTCAAAGAATCTCCAGATAGAAACAAGGACCGAAATACAGGGTAGCTAGAGAACGAGGAGTAACGGTATAGCTAACGTTAAATGTAATTCCCTAAGATAGATGGGGTTTGAATCTTTGCAAGTGGGAATAGCTTTCTCCATCTCTTCTGTGTTTCCGTGACAGAATGAACAGTGGGATCCCTGATCCTTATCGCTGTTAATTGGTATAGCTCCATGGAGAGAAGCATAATTTTGACTATCTCTGTTGCGCCATGAGACAGAGAAAATCCCCTTTTCCCCATTCTCCAGAATCAGTCAGCTCCTCCCCGGAGGCAATCTCCTTCCTCAGCAGTACAGTTCCTCTACTCCTTCTTTTTAGCTTGCATTTGCTAACTTTGCTTGAGAGTGGTGCAAAGAAGATTATGAGGGGTAACTCACAGGCAAAACATCAGAAGCAAGTGTTGTCAAAATACACATTTTCAAAGTCAGCATGGCTGGTTGACTTTTAAATACTGCTTATTTTTTTTATGTAGATACCTGGAAGAAGCATTTATTCATTATAGTTTTATAATTATAACATGATTATTAAAGACTGTCTTCCTTTCTCAGCCAAAATTCTGAGTTTCGGAGGAATTCTGACAGAATGAGATGTGCTACGTTTGGGTTTTATGGTGCAATAATGAAGGCAACAAAATACAAAAAGCCTATAATGAAACATTACACAAAAAGGACACAGACCTTAAGGTGACACAAACAGGAAAAATATAATAAACCATGTGTCATGCTGCTGCAGCTGTTTCACCCCTTACCAATTTTCACAGTCTATAAAATCTTGGAAAGCACCAGATGTTTAGGGGAAGCTGTCCCACTCTCCCTGACTTTGAAAGTAGACGGAAGATTTATTAGTGCTATACAAATGTGATTTCGGTCCTGACTTTTATATTTATAAACGAGGTGGAACACGTAACACATCCTGTTGTCAGAGAGCCCATTTACTTTCCTCTGCCCCTCCTCACTTGTAGATCTTGGGTGGTGCTGGACAATTACGGTAACTACAGACCGACAGCAGAATGTGCAGTCCAAACTACAGCATTTGCTTAGTCACTGACAAGCACATCTGAGAGTTTTCTCCTAGTACCAACTTTTACCAAAACGACCTTGCAACACACAGATTATGAGCTAAGCAAAACTATCTTGTTGTGTATGAATATGCACCAACGTTTGGGACTCCTGCCTACTCAGAGACTGTTAGTGCACAAAATTATATTTTTTTTTTTTTTCCTAGTGCGTGGTTCCTAGTATCGGAACAGGGATAAAAACTGCTCATGCATAATTTCCAATCTTTCATAGCTCAGCAGTGCTGTAAAGTGCTGCCGTTCGTTTTAATTCAGTGAGTAGAAGTTTTGTTGTGTTTAGTACTAAGGGAATTGCATGTGTTACTCGAAAGCCTCTGACAGCTGTCAGAGACAGAGACAACTTGCCGCATTTCAATCTTTCATAAAGGAAAGACTAAGGACCCTCATCTTCAGCACAGCTGTCGGAGGCCTCAAAAATAGGATAAAACAGAATACCTTTTGCAAACACAGGAAAATCTGTCTTTCCTTCTCTATTCCCTCCCCTATCAAGTTACACAGAGAAAGTTGCATAGGTAGAAGAAACAGAAAATACGTCGAGAGATATTTGCACTTTATACTGCCTTGTCATCGCTGACCTGAAGGGATAATTGCGTAGCAGCCTGCCTTCCTTTAAGGAAGCACACAGCGTATTACACGGTATTTAGTAAATTAGCACTATGTTTTAACATGATGTACAAGCTTTCATGTTTTTCTTTTCTGAGAGCAGGAACAATCAAAATCTGAAAGATGTTGACGAAGACAAGGGCTTTGCACCAAAGACTGAAAGCTTGAATCTGTAAGCATTTCCACGCTTTCCAACACATAGCTCACCCTGCCCAGTACTCTCACTGAATTTAAACCACCAGAAAAGGAAATCTTCTCTTAAGACCTGAAATCTTACCTTCCAGCTTTCGATTTGAACAGATGCTTGCCTTAATAAAAACTCTGTTGTTTGTTGTAGTTAAAATGCTTTTTTTCTAGAAACGTACATTATTTTCTTTGATCAGAATTAGTGACGATTCAGCTCTTGTTTACTCTTTAATGATGAAGGAAAAGTAGCTTATGCAATGTCTTTAACAGGTCGGCATTGTTTTTCCATCAGGTCCTACTTAGCTTTCTGACGATGGACTGACTCTTTCACACCCGTAATCCCACAGCTATCCCTCCATACAGCAATGCTTTCAATGTCAGCTCCTTTAAGCAGTAGAAAGGACTGAGAAGGCATGTGTATTTGCATCATTTGTTTATTATTGTTGTTTGCATTTTTGGCTCATGCTATTTTTATAGCACACTCAATGCTGTTTTTCACTTTCCACACTCTGATTCGTTTTTCATCCTGTTTCCTTCTCCCTATTCATCTTGCGCCACCTTTGTGCTGAGTAAACTGAAAATCCATGAATGAGTCAGAGTCAAGTTTTCAAAGTCACATTGGTCAGTGGGGTTTGAAATGAAGCAAAATGAGATTGCTTATATTTTGTCTTTCCAATAGTAGAAAACAACACTTCCTTTCTTTGGTTGCAATAAAGAGAGCTTTATCCCACGTTTTCCAGCTGCTTTTATTTTCCTGAAATCCAGTCTAGGCTATGATGCTCATTAATGACTGGTGTAACTAGCTGTTTCTGTTCTTTCTATATTATCATTAGCCTTGACTAATTCCTCATCCTATCCTGTGTATCATCAAAAGCAACCTGAAGCTCTTATATCTTGTTAAATGTTACCCTTCTGGGAGGTTGTTTTTTTTTTTTTGCTACAGGATATCTGAATGGCTGTTTAAAGATTTCTTTCTTGTTTTTTCTTCTTAGTTTACTGGAGTGAAGAAAAATGTGAATAGCAGTTTTCCTTAAATATATATTCTATGCTCCATTCTAACATTTTGATTGCATGTTTGGTACTTTCTATTCAGCAGCCTGAAGGGGAGACATTAACATATTTTAATCAAGAACAAGGAATTAATAGTTTCTCATGTATGTAAATTTTAAGTTTTTTGCCTATATACCATCTGAATTAAGAACAGCAGCTGTTGTGATTTATTGACTAAGATGTTATACAATATTATTATCATCTTCTTAGCTTGCAAGAGTCTAGTTTTCAGTTGTAAGACATACCCTTTCTGCCATGTTAAGCTTGTTATCAAATCCTCAACCAAAGCTTTCTCAACATTTCACATACCATGTAATAATTCAGCTCAGAAGCCGTAACATCACACCATTCCTTTTGAAATATGAAATATGAAAAGTGACCGGCTCAGTGCGGGGGGACTCACTCACTGCAAGCCAGGAAGGTCAATTAGAAAGTGAGGTGTATCTGCAGTTGTTTCGTTGTGAATATTCACCAAGAGCGTCTTCTAACCTCACAAAACTCTGCAGATGTTTGCTATTACCAGCATTTCCTTCCACTAATATTTAAACTCTTCTTACCTATGAACAGATTCCACTCAGTATCCAAATCAGCCTGATTTGCTAGGCAGCCCTTCATTACATTGAGGCAATAGTTGTTGCAAGGTTTCACAGTGGGAAGTCCTCTGCAGTAAGGGCAGTACAACATCTTCATTAACGCCCGGATGCACCCTGGGGTGGGACTGACCTGCAGAGTTTAAGGGGGGGAAAGAAAAAGAAAAAGGAGGAAATCAATCTCCTGTTCGGTGAATTTCGGGATCGCTGAGATTATGCCTCTCAAGCAATAAGCGCAGAAGGGGCAATTTGTGAAAAGAGCTCAACCCTCAGTAACACCCTCCTATGAGACTAATCAATTCCTGCCAATTATCTTCATTTAGCACAGCCGGAAGCGCTTTTCAGGAATGCAAAAATCAACACTCCCCTACTGATGTCAGTGCTTGCCTCCCCAGCCCTCCCACACAAAGTCTACCGGAAAGCGAAGGAAAAACATCCAGGGAATCAGCTGGACAGTAACTGAACCTAACACGGAGGATCCTGAGCAGACCCCTAGTAGCTCTTCCTACTCAAGCTAGAACTGCCAGTCACACCGCCACTGGATCAGATTCTTCTCCTTATTAAAGCACAGTAAATCCAGGATAATCTTAATGATTTCTATAAAATTATTCAGAACTGCACCATGACAAAGGGTTATCATTCTGTTTTCAGATGAAAATAACCTTCTGCCTTCTCAGACAATTTCATAAAAAGATCAGATAGTCTGTTTGTTGAGGTTGTTTTTTTTTTTTTGTACGCTTTCAAGTGACAAAAAGCATTATAGGCAACAGTCTAATGCATTTCAATTTACATACCAGTATGGCACAGCACGGCTGCACAAGGTGAACTTAAAACAGCCACCAGGGTCAATGAAGAGACACCCAATGAGTTTAGGATTTTTAGTCAAAGTCATTAACACTGGGCATAGCTGACGGAAGGAAGTAGTGTGTAGACCGAAATTTTCAGTGATATGTGTTACAGTTTGCAGTAGAAGAGCATGGATTTCTCAGGGACGGAGCACGGAGGTTAGGGAAAGGTTTCTGCATAAGGCTTCGCCATTATTTCTAATGATCCTTCACCTCATCTTTTGTAGACACCAAAATGCTGGGCATCTACTCAGCAATGTTCCTGTTATGTTCAATGGAGAGAAATGGGTCAGTTTTTCTTTATCCCACCTACTGAAGGGTAGGATAAATCATCTCCTGGAAGACATCCACTGAGTCCTCCATATCTAATTTTAGACCGCACAAATTGGTCACATTTGATAATCATGTGAAGCTCCTTGGGTGAACATTATTTCCCTGACCTTCTCATTTCATTACTTAATTGTTTCGTCTCAGACTTTGAAAATGGTATGCACTATTATAATGCACATTTTCAGGCCAGAAATCTAACTTGGATTAAAAGTGCACGTTAGATACTCCTTGCAATGGCGTCTTGTCATGGTGCAGTGGAGCATAAATTTCTCGTGCTGGAGTGACAATCTAGAGCAATGACAAAGGGCTACAGGTTCCTCAGTGATTTCAAAATTCCTGGACAGGAGAGTGCAAAGCAATGGCATTTCTTTCACTCATTCTGTTGCTTCATGAATAAATGCAACATTTCTAACATGAATTTGAAGGGATTAAACTGTTTTTCTGTATTCAGGGTAACTTGTGCTGAAAGCATGAATCTGACTTTGCACTGTAACGGTACGTGCTAAACTGACTCATGTAGTCTGTATTGTCAGAATTGTACTAAAATGGCACTTCTTTTTCTCTGGAATGTCTTTCCCCCTTTTTGATGTTAAATCACTGATGTTTAGAAAACTATGCAGAACATACTCTTTACACTGGACATTTTTACATGAAAATGACTCTATTAAGAGTTATAGCAGATGCTTCTGAGTATGCTCAGAGGCAATTTTTGCCCTGGTTTCCTAGGGAAATGCACTTTACTCGCGCAACACTGATGGTATGTGTGAAGGTATATTTATCCATCCTTTTCCAATAGCTTTTGAACCTGTTAGCCCATTTCAACCAAATCTGACTGAGAACTTCAGGTCTCAGTCCATTAAGATCCTACAAGGTTTTTGAAAACAGGCAGTTGGGAGAAGAAAAGGAGAGAGGCTCTATTACTGTCTTTATTGAGGAAAAAGTTGACGCACGAAGTCAGTTCCTCACAGATCTCAAAGAATTCACGAGGAGGAACGATGCTATGAATGACCCATGGGTTAAAAAAGCACCAGGTGGTACTTTCACATTATTAAACAGCAGAAAATTCAAATACAAGATACAAATCCAAGGAAAGCTGGACTTCATTATTTCCACTGCTCAGAACTACTTCTTAGAGTCACTTTTTTTATCTTTATAACTCCAAACCTAGAACAAAAATATTAGCACCAGAAGCGGGACGTAAGCAATATATATATATATATACACATTTATGTTCAACAATGGAACCTTCAAAATTACTTTGACATTGTTGCTTAATGCCAGAGATACTTCTATCTGTGCACACTGAGAACATTATCAGCAAAGTTCCATTCATGCTTAAGGTTATGCTTCTTCCCAGGCCCAGAAGTTTTGCCGATGCAAAATTGTCAGCACCTGGTTGACTCCTAAGTTCAGCTGGAATCCATATGTTCCCCCATCCTTGCCTTCCCAAGCCCACTTTGGTACTCATGTTGACAGTTTATCTACCTATACAATCTTGACCTTGCACAAAAACTTCCTGGTAATTTCCTTCTTAAAAAGCACAGCTAGAGGAGAAAAGACAGTCCCTGCCTTTACAGTATATTTATATCAATCAAATATCATAAATATTTATGTGAGGCTTATTTTATCAGAAGTTTAGTCTGAGAGGTAACTAGCTATCATGTCTTTCTCTGCCAGAGGTCCAGATCATATCCCCAGTCTGCTAGGACATGACCCTAAAGGCCAGTTAGAATATTTATTTACACTGGCCCAGTGAATCTTGAATTCTTGTTGCATTACAGAACAGCTTTAGCCAGAGGAGTCCCAGACACAGTCCACAGTGAAGTAGTCAAGAGAAATTCTTACCACTCAAAAAGAATGAATGGGACCCAGGTGTCTCATGTCTCGTCTGACTGTTTAATATCCCCTGTACAAAATGGTGGCATCATCGACAGCATTTTACAAGAAAGGAAGGTGCCCTGCTTTCGTTTATGGAGAAGTAACGCTGTTTTTAAGATAAGAGGCCAAGCTGTGACTCCAAGCAGAAGGCAAATGGAGAAAGTTTCCACAGAAGTCTCTGACATAGCTATATCAGCCTCTGACAAAGACCAGCACAAGCAGCTCCTTGTTTATCAAGCTGTATGTTGCAGACCTCTGTTTCAGAAGATGTTATGCTGGTGAAATAAAACACGAGCACACTCTAAAGCCAAGTGGCAGGGACTGGTTTACGTCCACACTGCTTACTACTGTCACCTTCTTCTCCAAGATGGCCACATCCCATACTACTACATAGTATTTGGCACTACATCTCCTCTGGGTCCCACCTGGTGCCCGAGTGACTGAAATACATAAACCATTATTTTGTGTGGTTATTCTTCAGCACAAAGTGCGTGGACTAATTGGAGGCAGCACTGCAGGCGATGGGAGTAAAAGGAAGTTAAATAATAACATTGCATGTTTTGAAGTGAGGCAAAAGGTTACATTTGATAGTGCTTAGACTATGCTTGGGTTAGCGTTAGAAAGAACAGAAGGGACAAAACCAAGACACGTATCTTCATGCAGCTTTCTGGAGGCAGTCTCCATGCTCCAATTAAGCAAAGCTTAAGGCTAACAAGCAATGACATGAGCACACGATGAGTCCCATTCTCAAGCTTGCTCCATATTACCCTGTCACTTAGCAGTACTGGTGTACCTTTAGGTGACCAACCCTTCTCCCTTGTGGCACAGGGAAACATTAAAGTAAATCAGCTACTTTGGAAGTCTGAAGGCTAAAAGTTAACTGCTGTTAAGTTAACAGCAGTTAAGTGCCTTTGTGAATCTAGCCTTCAGTGAGCAGCCAAGTTTCAGTTCTCAGGTTCAGTTGTTTTTTCTCTACCTGTATTTTCAGAGAATACCGTCAGGTCTTTTTCCTCTCTCAACAACAAACTGAACTATCTTTCATGCAAAAAAAAATATCAAATTTTGCTCTAACATTCTGAAATCTTGGTAAAAAAACAAACATAAAAAATATCCAGCTTAGAGTGTGAGTATTTCAGAAAGCTATGAACACCTGAAATCTGGTGATTATCACAGAAAGTTGATTTTCAGCCACCTATAATTGGCTTGCTGCTTCTTGCTGCCGGCAAATTCTATGAAATGTATTTTCAAAACGCATTTCTCATTTTCATCTTCCAAAAAAAAATAATTCAGAGTATCTCACGCCTAATACTACTTTTCTGCAGACCAGTCAAAAGGCAGATATTAATTTCATTCAGAAGTATTCAAAACCTGCATTTGCTGAGAAGAGCTGATCCTCAGCTCAGGAGTTTCAACAGTTTTTCTGTAACTAAAATTTGTGGATGGATATGGCTTTCTTTTTTTTTCTTTTTTGTCTTTTAAAATACATTGCAGTTGACTATGCTAATCGCAGCAGAGAAATTTGCATAGACTTCAAAGTTTAGAAATAACTAGTCCTTATGTAAATCATATATTATAAATCAATTAGGTGACACTGAATGACATAATTGGGGAAACTGCTATAGAGGAGTCAGTAATTATATCACACTGCCTCCCTGACTGACTAGGACA
This sequence comes from Vanellus vanellus, assembly GCF_965231255.1. NCBI lineage: Eukaryota > Metazoa > Chordata > Aves > Charadriiformes > Charadriidae > Vanellus > Vanellus vanellus. The sequence goes on from NC_138905.1 coordinate 164,978,082, forward strand.
TCTTCATTTTAGTGTAAGCTTACATGCAATGCAGCACATCAGAAGAGTGCCTTTCTGAGCTTTGATTGAGCCTAGTAGCTGCAGGACATGTTACATTACTGCATTTTGTAACGTTTTCTGACAGCTTCAGCTTTATCTAAATGTACGTTTTTGCATACATGCAAAAAAACCAAAAAGCAAGATACTTAAGGGCTTCATTACTGAACACTTGTTTTCCCCCTTCAGAAAGTCTAGGAGGAATATTACTTCATCTAGAAGACATATTTTGCAAATATAAATAATTGAGGAGAGAACTTATTTGAGTCAAAGCCATGAAATTGTACTCTCTTGTAACACTGCATTTGCAAGATTGCTTTGTTATGTATTTGACCTGTTTTTGTAATCAAAAGCCTTGGCTTTGTCAGGTACATAAACATAAATCTTTCGTCTGATACGAAAAATCAGACAAACTGATTAAACAGCTGGTCACCTTTAAAAGGATCAAGCGCACCGACATGCAGTTTCTCTACTTATATTTATAGGCTATTTCTTACCAAAGTAGCTGGTATATCTTGTCTGATAATAAAGTAGGAGTGTTCTTCCAAAGTAACATTGAATGTACCTAAACTCACAGCATAAAGCCAGATGGTCTGACCCTGTCATTTCTTGGCATATAATAAAACCTTTTCAAATATGAACAAAATGAATCAAAAGTGAGTTCCACC